>NC_090932.1:22657506-22965929 GCF_040938575.1 Ambystoma mexicanum
GTGTGGGTGAAACACTTCTCTGCCTGGAGTTCAGGTGGCACAGCATGGGGCCTCCCCGCTAGGCGGGTAATCAAATATAGGCTGGAGCACCACCACGAGGACCACTCCGAGGCCCTCCCTAGCAGCAGACAGGGAGACGTAGCATCTCTCCACCGGGTTGGGAACCCCTTTGTTGCCAGTGTGGTACGCTGCTGGAAATATGCACAGCAGCAAGCACACATAATGATGTCCATACATTCTTAGTGTTTCATTGAACTAACTTTATTTTTCCGGCCCTTACCAACACTTACTGTTACTTCCGTTTAGGATTTGACCTAAACTTCACATAACGGCAAGGACAGGCTACCTAACAGAATGTTCCAGGGGCAATGTGCCCCCGACTTTCCAGTGTCAGGAGGAATCCGCTGCTGGCTTTTGTACTCTTTAGCTGGTTCACCAGATAGTCCAAGCGCCCTAAGTGAACACTTTTGCTACAGTGCCTTGATGGAAGTAACGAGGCACTCCGCCAAAAGCCATTAGTTTGTGCTTCGCGCGAAATAAGCAGTCTTTTTTCTATTGCTTTATCTTGTGCTTCAAAGGTGAATTGTCCATTAGAAATGGAGGCTTTTGGCAGTCATGGTAGGGCGGGGGCCGGGTTTCATTTCACTGAGCCCCCATAAGCTCTCATGCCATTTTATATATTTATTTAATGTGAATTACTTTCATACTGTCCATAACACCTTAAAATCAAAATGACATAATATTCATATAACCATCATATTCATAAAAAAACAATAGCCTTCATATCTCACCCAATAATAAGAAGAGTTTAAATTAAACAATCTTGAATAACCTATAGATCTTATAGCAGTGGAGTTAGACACAGAGAGTTTCTTTCTATAATCTATCTAGGGGGAATCAGCTACGTGTATTTGTCATTATGGGGTATATTTTCAATTGATCATCACCAAAAGAGCCCCGTTATTTATTCAATGTATGGCATTTCCTGACATCACTTCCTGTAGCTTATATCTTAATGCCCAACTTTGTTTCGATCTTTAACCATATGCTATAGAGGGCAGTCAACAGACGGATACTATTTGAATTAGTGCAGTAATACCAGAATGACACTTCCCCAATCGCTTCCCGATTATGAACATACCAGCCAATGTAAAACTGAATTACGCTGGTCATAGTATGACATTCGGTCAGCAGGTGCTGAGCTGTCTCCACTACCTCCGGTTCTTTGCGTAACCTGCATAATCGTAGTTGGGTTGGGATTTGCTCTCTAGTCCCCATGACCATCATAGTTGGAAGCTGCTCCATTGTAAGCAGTAGAATGAATCGTCTAAGTATTTTAGATGGACAAAGGTTCAAGTAAAGCTGGGGTTTCATAAAGGAATACAATCTATACTGTACAAAATGGTAACTGTTTTGTTCCACTAGTCATCTTCAAGAACAGCCCTGCCCTCTTTTTCAGGACTATAGCTTTTAGAGAAGGCAGTCCTAGCTCTAGCCTTATCATAGCCACAGGTACGCAGGGAGGTGGGCCAAGGATCCATCGCCACAATTTCCCTTCAGTGACCTGTAGCCATTTCAGATCCAGCTACAGGAGAGCTTCAAGGCAATATGTCACCATCGGAATAAAGACTTGTATGTATAGTTGGCGCGTGCCCCATAGTGTAAAACCACCCTGCTTAATGGTAAAGCTAGAGACCAGAGCAGTTACTTGCGCTGCTCTGATGGTGCGAGTTAATTTACATGCAACATAGTCACCGCTGGGCTCGAAATCGATTCCCAGATAATGATATTGAGAAGCATATAAGATGTTCACTGTGCCTACCATCTGGAACATACCCAAGCTAGCTATGCTCATGCTTATGTTTACAGTGCCCGGAAATGCCAGTACGAATGGTGCATTTAGTTTGTTGCCAGTAAAGCCAATGTTCTTTTTAATATAACCCCTGTCATAGTTCCTTGCCACAAAAACTCAGACCACAGGGCAGCTAATATATGTATATGAGTCCATGAAGTGTGTTTGGCTGCCTGGCATGTCATGTACTGGCCAGCAGTGGTCTCTTCAGAGTTCTCCTGGCACGGTGCTGCTCCTCTGTTTTCAGCTCACGACTTCCCCGCGTTTGCACCTTGGACGACCTCTTGGCACGCGGTAGAAAGAGACAAGACAATGGCCCATTCCATTCCATTCAGTCAAGTCTCCTCGGCCCCTTTGCCAGGGTTGCTTCTAGCAGGGAGTGCCCTGGAGCTGCAGAACCTGTGAGTGAGTCACCCCTCAGCTGTGCCCTGCCAGGCTCTGGCTGGTCTATGGGGCAACAGAGGAGTGCCCTACGGGCAGGCCCAACACGCTGGGGCGCGCAGGTCTTTTCGGCCAAAGTGAACCAGTGTGAAGGTTGGGCCAATGTCATGGAACACATTTGCTGTGAAAGGCACCAATAGTTCTCTATACCGTGCTATTCAGAGGGTTTGGCAAGAGTAACCGGTTGCCATCTGCAATGGTCCGCCATTTTATCATTGGTGCCCAGGCGTGTGCTATTCCACAGTCCCACCCTGCCCACTTGAGCGTAGCTTGATGCAGGCCTCTGGTGGGCTCCCAAGCCCCACCCCAGTAGAATAGGACGGAGCAGGAAACAGCAGGTGCCCTGATTTTAACGCCCTAGCCATCTTCCCTTTCCCAGCCGGTGGGCGTCGAGGAAGCATGGGTGCTCATGGGGTGTGCCGCTGCAGGAGCTGTGCCTACACAGTGCCAGCAAAATGGTTAGATTGACAGCACTGTTTCCTGCCAAAGTGCAGGATGTTCGCCTTAAACTTATGCAAATTGACAAACTCCTGTGACCCCGTCACAGTCACGTAATCTATTCGCACCGGATTAACATTCCGAAGCCAGGTGAAAGGCAGAATGCGTCATAAACTAATCACTTCATGACGGCTTATTATAAATGCACGTTTATTGTATGAACATTCCAGGGTGCGTGAACACCCGTGCAATGCTCATGAAAAGAAACCGACCTTTAAGTCAGAGAAGGGCTGCGACTGCCAAGCCTGCCCGTTTCCATGCCGCGCGCATCTGCACACACCGGGCACCAATGAAAAAGTGGCCCACAGTTGCAAGTGGCAATTCATTCCTTTTGTGACAGACTGTTTGAGTAGTACCCAAGGGGGAGTTTTTGATAAAATATGATGCAAATTGTGCAGTTTAAAGAATATTTATTCAGCAACAATGGTCAAAACTACTGGCCGCATAGTGAAATAACTCATCTAACTGGCCCACATGGGCCAAAAAAAGTGGCCCTCTTTGACCCAAAAAACGAGCCCACACCAGCATTTTTTGTTTTTAGTTCAGGCACTGCCCTCTTGCCCTGTAGGCCAGTCCGAGTCTGCGCAAACATACGCGCATGTACACACATATCGGTGCACACACACACACACACACGCGCTTGTGCGCACACAGAAATACACGCACGCACGCACGCACACACACCCACACACACTTCAGATTTATTGTCGACCGATTAAACATTATTCACCTTTAAAAACCAGCACTAAGACAAGCACTTTGGGCGGTTGCCAGGATGGGCGTTTCCTTATTATTTCTCCACCACAGTGAATGCAGCTGTGTCCCTGGGGGTGGGGGGGGGGTGGGGGGTGCAGCTGCACAGCTACAAACAAATATGATACCCAGGGGTCAAGTCCTAAAAAGTAAAGTGGGGGGACTATCAACAAACGCAATGGGATGTGATGTCGACAAACATTTGCATATCAAGGTGAAATATATACATTTCATTAAATTGGCTTTGCATAACCGCCCAAATTGCACAAGACGAGTGCATTTGCCTTTCATAAAATCAACACACACACAAAACCAAGAGAGGATATTTTCTTCCAATAGTGTTTTTGAAAACGTTAAAAGGTGTGCATGTTTTAAACTCCAAGAACCAATACCAATGTTTTCCCTGGGACGTGCACAACTGAAATGGAACCTTTCACCTTTGGGTTTTTTTTTCTTCCTGTTATACAGTGCAGTGGTAAAGTGTCCCGCCTGCAAACATGACGGTGGCTTTAATTCATAAATTGAAAGAGGACATTCAATGAGTTTCTCATTTTATCTGGGGGGCGGGTGGGGACGGAGTCCACCCTCTGAAAAAAGTGGGTGGACTCCGTCCACCCGCGTGTTCCCTCGACTTCTGACCTCACCTACTCTAAACATACATCACCCTCAGACCAAGTGGCACCAGCAATAGAATACAGCTGAATTCGGCCCAGCTGGTCACATAGTTTGTCTCTTGTCTCTTACGACTCCTGTGACGCTTTCGATACTGTTCGTAGCTCTTGTCCGGCTACTGATAGTCACTGGCTGCTGTTAGGGTCCTAGCCACCCCCAACCTAACTACTTTCCTAATGGCTGTAAATGCACTTATGCATTTTACAGCCTCTTCATCACTTCCAATTCCTCTGACTACAGTCACCCAAAGGGTGTTTAAGCTCACAGCGCTTTGAGGCCCTAACAATGGCAGTAGGCGCTATACAAATACCACATAACATAACACAACATGCCATAGCATACCATGTATGATAACCAATATTACTCCTGATCTCCTTCCTGCCTAGCCACTATCCTAACATAATGTAGGGTTTCTGGTCTCAGGGACATCCTAAGGCCTATGTCTCTGCAGCCCCCCCAGAACATTATCGGGGTCCCTTTATACCCTGGAAGTCCCCCCCATCCATAACAACACCCTGTTTCTTTCAAGTGCACTCCTGATGAAGGTCTTGTGCTGGGGTCAGACGCTGTAATCCTCCTAGGTTTAACTGTTGCAGGTTGAGGTTGCAATGGTCTTCAACGGTGGGCTTCCCCTCTCCCACCCCAGGGGGCCCCAAGGATGGCCAGGCGGGTGCAAGGCTCTTCAAAATGGGAGTACAGTGACTGCTTATAGCAGGAAACATACGCAGATATGGAATCTGGGGGCCCCAGCATCATTATGTTTACTCCAGGGAGGGTTGGTACCAAACGGTTTCAGTACCACTGGGTTAGAGGCAGCAGCATCCTGCCTGGTAGCTAGAATGTGCATCTCATGATACGAGGCAGGGCTCGCAATGGGGCCTGAGATGCGTTGTTGTGCTCCTGCTGCTCATTAGTTGACCTGCCAGTGCTGCACGGTTGTAAACTACTTAGTATTCTTGGGAGTAAATATTGAGGTACCCGGGCACTGCCACTGCAGACCAATGCTGGCACAGTGCATTTTAACTGGGGCAGTTGCTGCCTCCCTCCACAACCCACTGAAATGGCCCTGGACAGGGAATCCTTTGTTTTGGGACAAATGATGGCGGCCAGTAGCCCTGTACTACTGAATAACTTGTACAGGTGTATCTGGTGCCCATTGACTGTACAACGTTCATTATGGCATTTATTTATTCTACAGCTTTTTGAGACCAAAGTGAGTTCTCAAGGAAAGAAAGAGTGAAGGATGTATTTTAGGGTGCATGAGAGGCAGAATGACTTCTTCTACTGATAGGGGTCCAAATTATTGCTCATGGGAGTTCCATTGCCAGAGGCAGAATAATAAAAACATATTGCCAGAAGAAACGGCTTTTCAGACGCTTTCTACATGAGTAGAATGATTGTAGAGGAGGTTTGTGGCCTAGCAGAGGTGGGAAAGAAGCTTAATGGGATACACCCAAGCACCCATGCAAGACAAACACAGCTCTTCGTGGACAGAAGTGAATTACAATCTTCCCGATGTGCCTCCAGCTCTCCATTTGGTAGCCTGGCTGAGCTCAAGACTTAAAATGTGTAAGTGAAGATGAGGATGTAATACACAGAATAACATAATACAAGAAATAGAAAATGTAATGTGAAGGCAAGGCATATTTCAAAATAACAAGGGGGGCCCCGGGGGGAAAGTGAAGCGTTTCCCCCCGGGGTGTATTTTGGCGCTGCACACAAGTGAGTGGCGTTGAAATTGATCAGTCCTGTCGCCTGCTCCCGAGCCTTCCCTGAAATAGCTGGGCCTAGTGTGTGTGCGAGTTAGTCAGGTGAGGTAGGGTTTGTGTTAGTTAGTTTGGGTGGTCAGGCACAGTTAAAGAAGTATACATTGTGGATTTCTATAGTTAGGGGTGCCATAGATAAGACCCCCCCCCCCCCTTTTTTCTTACCTGAGTGTTCCGGCGGGTATTATTGAGCAGCTGTTGCGGGCCGGGCATCACAGCTCGTTGTTGTTTGGGAAGGTAATTATATAGTAAGACAGCGGTCATCCGTTGCCGGGGGAGTGGGGTTTGTTATCTCTGAGGGGGTGCATCTTTTAGGCAGTAATCACTGGGCCCCTGTGTGCAGCTGTATTTAGTCCCAGCAGTGTAGCTGTATACAGTTTTCTTAAAGGGACAGCGTCATTTTCTGTGCGATTGCGGTGCGGCCTGCAATCCTCCAGGGGGCAGTGTGATAAGTTCGTTTTTGGGCCCCATTTGTCCGTGGGTTTCTGTTTTTGGGTGTATTTTCGCATCTGGGCAGTTTAGGAGCTAGGGGGGCTTTTTAGAGCAATTGGTATTATTAAAGGGGTTTAAAAAAATGTTTATGTTAGATTAATAATTATTTATTATACTTTATATCTTGGAATTATAAAGTATTTGACTTTCAAGGATATTGGTTTGGTAGTGCAATTTTCTTTACTGGGTGTCCCATTTTCCAAGGGTATTGTCCACGAGTAGGTGCTGGCTCGGGATCTTAGCTAGTTAGCTGCAGGGGCATAATCGTAGTGCACACTAAGAGTATTAGTGCACTATGGTGAGAGAGGGAGCAAGTAAGAAGGGTTTGGTGGATGCTAGGGCTCTGAGGGTGGCCCTGGAAATTATTAGCAGGGCATCTAAGGCCCAATTGGAAGGGGCGGTAGGGGAAGTAACGGGAGAAGAGGAGGTAGGTGGGGGCAGGCCGCAGTCTAGAGCAGCGGCAGATGGGGCTTTCGCGGCAGTGGTGGCTTGCACCCCCGCGGTGGGAAGGGGGGAGGTGTGGAATCCAGGGGCAGGAAGATGAGGAGGGAGGTTGATAGAAGAGCGTCCAGGGGAGAAATGATTTTGGGGGGGGAAGCCAGAGAAGGATGGGGTCCAGGAGGGTCAAGGGGAGCTAGGGGATGTTAGGAGTGCTCAAAAAAGGGTGGGTCAAGGGAACCACAGTGGGTGCGGTGATGGAGCGCAGAAGGGGGCGACAGGGTAGAGGGGAAAAGGGGGTAAATACCTGTGGAAGAGTGCAGGTGGGAGAAGGAGAGAGAGGTCCCCGTCAATTGAGGAGGTTAGGGAGGGGAGCGGAATAGCCCCCTGGTTAGGAGGAGTGAGGGCAGAGGGCGCTGCGCAGCCCCCGCTGGTTAAGAGGACGGAGAGGGTTTAGGAACGGCCCCTCCTCGGTCGGCGCGAGGAGTGCCTCGAGGGTGCAGCACGGCCCCTAGCGATGAGGATCACAGGGTGGAGGACTGCACACCTCGCCCGAGAGAAGAGGACCAGGCAGGGGTTTCTGCGGCCCCGCCGACAAGACGTCAAGGGAGTGGCGGGCGGACGCCCCGGGCTCGCAAGAAGAAGATCGACTCAACTCGAGCATGAGCTCACATCCACAATGGTATTTAAGGGGTGATGAAGCTAGGATGGAGGATTATGTGGGGCAGTGGGAGGAAGAAGGCTATAGGGCTGTAAGGGAAAGGGGGGAGGACAGAAGGAGTTTGAGGTGGGATTGGGAAAGACAGGTGCAGGGCGGTCGTATGGCAAGAGGGCGGGGGAACAATTGGATGGGTGAGACTGCTGACATGTTTTGTCCCCGCAGTAGAAGCCCGTTAAGAAAGGAGATGAGGAGCATCGGAGTGGACGCCAGACCGCAGACGGGCTGTGTGGAAAGAGGTGAGTGGGAAAGGGAATGGTCATCTGCATGGCAGAGAGGGGACACGAGAATGGGGACGGGAAATGAAGGGTCTGGTCTGCAACGGGTAAGGAAAGAGGTTGGTGTACAGGCCATTGGAGCCTTGGGGGATGAGAGGGGCAATTGTTCAGTAGAGGTTCAAACGGACAAGGTGGTGGAGCCAGTGGCGTTCGAGGTATAGGTTGCAAAAGAAAAAGAGGTTGAAGTGAAAGGAAAGGAGAAAACACTGCTGTACATGGGTATCACAAAACCTTTGGGGGCGCACTTGATGGCATCAACCAGGGAGAAGATTCAGGTGGGGGAATTTGTAGATGTTTTTAAGTTTCTCCATAGGGAAGTGAGAGCAAAGGAGGGGTCTAAAGAAGAAGAGAGGGAACTGGCTTTGCGCCCAAGGGTCCCAGTGATTATTGAGAATTGGACATCAGCATTTATCATTTATGCCAGCGTATATTGTGAGAAATTCCCGGAGTGATGCGTGGCTCTGCTCAAATATATGGATGTAATTAGGAAGGCATTCACAAGTTTTGGGGGCTTTGCGTGGGTACGCTACGATGAGGAATTCAGGGCAAGAATGGCAGAGGACAGTCAGGCTGTATGGGGGAAATAGACATGGATCTTTGACTGCAATGGGTGGCTCCAACGAAGCCTGCCCCGACATTGCACACAGCAAGTGGTCTGCCTGTGCCTTACCGGCCCTTTCTTGGTCGCCCCGCCCATGAGGGGGTGGGCTGAGGAGACAGAGGGCAGTCCTCAGCAGCGTGCTGGGCATTTAATAAGGATGGCTGCACAAGGAATTTATGTAGGTTCAGGCACGAGTGTAGCAAATGTGCAGGAAAACACCCTCTCACTCAATGTTTCCAACAGGGAGACAGGGGGAGGGGGAGAGGATCCGGTAGAGGGGTTGTGAGGAAAAGCTTTTACTCCAATTAAATTGGAGGTGCTTCAGAAATGGTTGCAATTTTATCCGGACAGGGAAGGGGCTAAGATTTTAAGTGAGGGGTTTTGTCAGGGTTTCAGGCTGGGGTATCAGGGCCCAAGGGTGCGTCGGTGGGCGGAAAACTTGAAGTCAGCCAAGGAAAATGTTAAGGTGGTAAGACAAGAATTGGGTAAAGAAATAGCGGCAGAGAGGATAGTAGGGCCATTTGATGACCTACCGGGTGACTTAGTTATATCCCCACTGGGGGTGGTACCCAAGAAAGCCCCTGGGGAGTTTAGATTGATACACCACTTGTCATGGCCTGAGGGCATGTCGGTCACTGATTTCATTGCCCCAGAAGAATGTGGGGTTGTAAATGCAAGTGTGGACCAGGCGGTAGAGTTGGTGAGGAAAGAAGGGAGCGGGGCCTTCATGGCCAAGTGTGACATTAAGGCAGCTTTCAGGTTGCTGCCGGTGCACCCGGAGGATTTTTGGCTGTTAGGTTTGCAATTTGAGGACCGCATGTACATAGACCAAGCCTTGCCAATGGGGTGCGCAATTTCCTGTGCTTTGTTTGAGCGTTTCAGTTCTTTCTTCCAGTGGTTTTTTTTCAATTTAGCTCGGGTTGGGAGAGTGTTCTGCATTACCTGGATGATTTTCTGTTCATTAGCGGGGCAGAAAGAGAGAGGCAGTGCAAGGAAATGCTAAAGTTGTTTCAGGAGCTGAAGGAAGAGTTGGGGGTGCCTTTAGCGGAAGACAAAACAGAAGGGCTGGCAGTGGTGTTGACATTTCTAGGAATTTAACTGGATTCAGTGGCCATGACCTCACGCTTGCCGCACGACAAGGTGAGCAAATTAGTAGGACTGCTGGAGAAAGTGGTGGGGGGCGAAGAAAATGATGCTGGTGGAAATGCAGAGATTGGTGGGGCATCTGAATTTTGCATGCAAGGTTGTGGCCCCAGGGCTGACGTTTTGTAGGAACCTGGCACAGTCTATGGCGGGAGCCGAGTGCCCACATCATCGATAAGAGTATCGGGTGCAGTGCGGGAAGATTGTAGAATTTGGCTGCGTTTTTTGGAGAGCTTTAACGGAGTGTCCATGTGGTTGCAGGGAGATCCGGTGACATGGGAGGTACAGATATTTTCTGATGCAGCAGGAGCGGGAGGTTTCAGGGTTTTCTGGGAGGAAAGTGGTGTGCAGAGAAGTGGCCATCTCTGTGGTTGAAAGAGGGAAGGAGTATAGCATTCCTTGAATGTTTCCCTTTGCTGGTGGCATTGGAGTTGTGGGGGAAGGATTTGCAGAATAAGAAAGTGAATTTCAACATTGACAACGAATGCGTGGTTCATGTGGTGAACAGGCAGTCAGCGTGGGATCAGAGGGTGGCGAGACTGATGAGAGAGTTTGATCTGCGTTGCATGGAATGGAATGTGGTGTTTAAGGCAACACATGTGCCCGGTAAGGATAATGGCATCGCTGATGCATTATCTCGTTTTCAATGGCAGAGATTCTGTGGATTGGCTCCAGATCAGGAGGGGCAGCAGATTCCGGAGGAGCTGTGGAAGATGGGAAGCTGAGAGTGCTGGCTCTGGTGGAGGGTTCATTGGCCGCGGCATCCAAGAAGTCATACAGGAGGGCCTGGGAGGATTTTATAGGGGGGAGCTTGTAGTAGGAAGGGTAGATGGGATGCGGAAGAGTGGAGGAGGGATGATGTCATGAACTTCCTCTTGAGGTGCATGGGCAGGGGCTGGTCTAGGGCAACTATAATGGGGAAGTTGGCCGGGATTGCTTTCTATGGGAAATGGTTTTGGGGTTTTCAGCCGAGCGGTGGGGAAATGGAAAATAGGATGTTGGAAGGATGGGCGAGGGAACGTAAGATGGATAAGGATAAGAGGAGACCGGTATCGGCGGAATTGCTAAAGCAGTTGAGTCAGGCGGTGGGGGCGGGGGTTTGCTGGTCGGCATGGGAAGGGGAGCTGTTTGTGACTTGTTTTACTTGGTTATTCTTTGGGGCTTTTCGGGTTCTGAGTTGGTGGGGGGAAAAGGTGGGAAAGGGGGAGTGCAATGGGAAGATGTTCAAATTACAGAGTCAGGTTTGGACATCGAGATCAAGAGGTCTAAGACGGATCAAGAAGGAAAGGGCTCTTGGGTTTTGCTGGGTCGTGGGAGCAAGGATTTATGCCCGGTTCAGACAGGTCAGGTGTGGAAGGAGCGTTGTGGGGGAAGGACAGGTTTGGTTTTTCAGCATGAGGGTGGGGCGCTGGTTTCAGCGGCTCAAGTTCTGGGGGTATTGCGAAAGGCTCTGGTAGCGGTAGGGGAAAAGGCAGAGGAGTTTGGGACACATTCCTTTAGGATGGGCGCAGCATCTGAGGGTAGTAGGCTGGGTTTTTCAGAGGATAAGGTGAAAAGTTTGGGGCGTTGGAGGTCTGGCAGATACAAGGGGTATGTCAGGGATTTGGGAAAAGGGGACGTTTGAAGGAAGGCGGCAAAGGACCTCATGAGAATGGCGTGGGGTAGGATGTTTTAATTTGTAAGTGATTTTGTAATTTCTTTTTCAGATGCTGCTCGAAAGGAGGGGGAGTTGGCGCAAATATGGATTGTCGGCCATTCAATTGTTAAGTGGGCTGGGAAGGAAGCAGAGAGAAGGGTTTTGGGCAGGCAATTGGGGTGTAGCTATAAGGATGTGGTGGAAAGATGGTCCGGGTAAGGGGGTCTGCGCTGGGATCAGTTGCTTCCTATGTTGACTGGGTTGAGGGAACGCTATGGGCCTCCAGAGGTGGTGATTATTCATGCTGGTGAAAATGACCTGGTAAGGGATATGGGTGTGGCTCTTCTTAGGAAAATGAAAAGGGATTTGGTATGGGTTCGAGAAATGTGGCCTCAAGCATCTGTAGTGGGGACTAAGTGGTTGCTGCGGAGAGTTTGGAGGGGAGCGAGAAGTGAGGGAGCGATGGAGCAGGCTAGGAAGGGGATACACAGAGAGATGGTAAAGTTTTGTGCCTCGGTGGCGGTACAGGTTTTGGACCGTAAGGAAATAGTCTATGAGGGATTCATGATATTTAGAGAGGATGGTGTACACTTGTCGGTTTATGGGAATAATCATTATCTGGCCGACTTGGGCTCTTGGCTGGGAGATTGGTTAAGGAGTTGGAGGTAAAGAGAACTGGTGGGGGGGTGGGGCAGAAAGAACACCTCGGTGGAGGGTTTTTTCTGGTGCCGGGGGCATGGCCCCTTTTGATGTGGGTTTAGGGAAGCACAATGGGGGTATGGTACGGGAAAGGATGGGTTGGTGCTGTTTGCACAAGCGAGCCACCCCGGGGGAACAGGCATTGAGCCTGGAGGGGCATGGCCCCGGGGAGAAAGCGGGACGCCTGGAGAAGGGGTAAGGAGACGGTAGGGTCCAAGGGATAGTTAGGAAGGAAGTGGCTTTATTTAATGATTTAATTGTTGGGGGAAAATGAAAATGTTTAATTATTTAATTGGTTGTTTAAAATATTTCATTAGTCTGCAAGGCCATGGAGCCAGGTAAGCGTTTAATTGTAAGCTTTGGCCTGTCACATTAAAGCAACCTTTTCCACTTTAAATGAGTCTGGGTTTTTGTGCAGTAAGCCAAAATGATGTATTATTGGCCCTTTGGTGTAATGCATTCCATTATTCACACCTTGTAATATGAGGATGGCTATCACTGTCCATTGGGAAACCCCCCTCGTTACTGATGGTCTCAAGGGTCTGCAACCCGATGTTCTCCATATGTTTTCACTTACGACCGCCATGATCATTCATCATTGCCTGGGCTGGCCGGGGCTGATGGGAGTTGTAGTCCAAAACATCTAAAAGAGCTAAACGTTGCAGACCCCTGGTCTAGAAGGTTACACAACTTTAATTCGTGTTTAGTGAAAGATTCTGGGGGCTGCCCTCCAAAAACGTGATTATATCCAACTAAAATGTATTGAAAAGCAGAGCAAGTGGATATAATCAGAAGTTTAGAATCCTGGAGTGAAACAGAAATATTATATTCAGATGGTTTCAAAGGCTGGCAAATACCGGCATAGAAAAATGGCAGGAATATTTGGGAAAAGTTGCTTTATGCCTTCTCACCTTTGGGGTTTTCTGGGCAGCATGAAAACATGGGCGGCGTTTCTTCCTGACTGTGCATGCTCCTGACTGTGCATGATACTGACTGTGCATGCTTCCTGACTGTGCATGCTCCTGGCTGTGCTGACTGTGCATGCTCCTGACTGTGCATGCTTCCTGACTGTGCATGCTCCTGGCTGTGCTGACTGTGCTTGCTCCTGGTTGTGCATGCTCCTGGCTGTGCATGCCTCCTGACTGTGCATGCTCCTAATTGTGCATGATTCCTGACTGTGCATGCTCCTGACTGTGCATGCTTCCTGGCTGCGCGTGCTCCTGACTGTGCATGTTTCCTGACTGTGCATGCTCCTGGCTGTGCTGACTGTGCATGCTGCTGGCTGTTCATGCTCCTGACTGTGCATGCTCCTGGCTGTGCATGCTTCCTTGGCTGTGCATGCTTCCTGGCTGTGCTGACTGTGCTTGCTCCTGGTTGTGCATGCTCCTGGCTGTGCATGCTTCCTGGCTGTGCATGCTCCTGACTGTGCATGCTTCCTGGCTGTGCATGCTTCCTGGTTGTGCATGCCTCCTGGCTGTGCATGCTCCTGACTGTGCATGCTCCTGACTGTGCATGCTTCCTGGCTGTGCATGCTCCTGACTGTGCATGCTTCATGACTGTGCATGCTTCCTGGCTGCGCATGCTCCTGACTGTGCATGTTTCCTGACTGTGCATGCTCCTGGCTGTGCTGACTGTGCATGCTGCTGGCTGTTCATGCTCCTGACTGTGCATGCACCTGACTGTGCATGCTTCCTGGCTGTGCATGCTTCCTGGCTGTGCATGCTCCTGGCTGTGCATGCTCCTGGTCTTCTGCTGGGGTTACGCAGGATCACACTGTGCTTGTTTCCCGGCTGTGCATGCTCCTGACTGTGCATGCTCCCTGGCTGTGCATGCTTCCTGACTGTGCATGCTCCTGACTGTGCATGCTCCTGACTGTGCATGCTTCCTGACTGTGCATGCTTCCTGGCTGTGCATACTCCCTGACTGTGCATGCTCCAGGCTCTGCTGATTGTGCATGCTGCTGGCTGTGCATGCTCTTGACTGTGCATGCTTCCTGGCTGTGCATGCTGCTGGTTGTGCATGCTTCCTGGCTGTGCATGTTCCTGGTCTTCTGCTGGGGTTACGCAGGATCACACTGTGCTTGCTTCCTGGCTGTGCATGCTCCTGACTGTGCATGCTTCCTGGCTGTGCATGCTCCTGCCTGTGCATGCTTCCTGACTGTGCATGCTCCTGGCTGTGCTGACTGTGCATGCTCCTGACTGTGCATGCTCCTGACTGTGCATGCTTCCTGGCTGTGCATGCTCCTGGCTGTGCATGCTCCTGACTGTGCAGGCTTCCTGGCTGTGCATGCTCCTGGTCTTCTGCTGGGGTTACGCAGGATCACACTGTGCTTGCTTCCTGGCTGTGCATGCTCCTGACTGTGCATGGTTCCTGGCTGTGCATGCTCCTGGTCTTCTGCTGGGGTTACGCAGGATCACACTGTGCTTGCTTCCTGGCTGTGCATGCCCCTGATTGTGCATGCTTCCTGACTGTGCATGCTTCCTGGCTTTGCATTCTCCCTGACTGTGCATGCTCCTGGATGGGCATGCTCCTGGCTGTGCATGCTACTGACTGTGCATGCTTCCTGGCTGTGCATGCTCCTGGTCTTCTGCTGGGGTTACGCAGGATAACACTGTGCTTGCTTCCTGGCTGTGCATGCCCCTGACTGTGCATGCTTCCTGACTGTGCATGCTTCCTGGCTTTGCATACTCCCTGACTGTGCATGCTCCTGGCTGTGCATGCTCCTGGCTGTGCATGCTATTGACTGTTCATGCTTCCTGGCTGTGCATGCTCCTGACTGTGCATGCTTCCTGGCTGTGCATGCGCCTGGTCTTCTGTTGGGGTTATGCAGGATCACACTGTGCTTGCTTCCTGGCTGTGCATGCTCCTGACTGTGCATGCTTCCTGGTTGTGCATGCTTCCTGGCTGTGCATGCTCCTGACTGTGCATGCTTCCTGACTGTGCATGCTCCTGGCTGTGCATGCTCCTGACTGTGCATGCTTCCTGGCTGTGCATGCTCCTGGCTGTGCATGCTCCTGACTGTGCAGGCTTCCTGGCTGTGCATGCTCCTGGTCTTCTGCTGGGGTTACGCAGGATCACACTGTGCTTGCTTCCTGGCTGTGCATGCTCCTGACTGCATGCTTCCTGGCTGTGCATGCTCATTGTGCTTGCTTTCTCGAGGGAGTTGCTGGTGCAGTCGCAGGACTCACTAGGAAGGTCGTGTCATGTGAAGGTCACAGGAATGCAGCTTCAGCCGCTGTGCAGCTGCCTTTCCAGCAACAAATAAACAAAGACTTGGTCCTGCTTTCCCTCCCTACCCTGTATCCCCTGTCTGAATCCTTTGCACCCCCCCTCTCTCTCTGTCCTTATAACTGCACACATCTTGCTGCACCCTATAACCGTACCCCCCTGTTGTACAGTGCTCTGTTGCTTAGAATCTAAGTGTATGTGGTATAAAACGTGACCCCTAGAAGTTTTAAAGGTCCCAGCCCCCTACCATGTACTTTAATGCTTCATGTCTTCACCTTGCAGCTGGTGTCATCCAGCTCGCCCAAGTGGCTACTCTACTGCACACCCTGAGGGAACCACATGCGGACCTGAACAGGCCAGCCAATGATGAGTCTGCCCCCCCCTTGTCCCTCCCCCGCCATGGGAGGACTTGTAACATGCGGAGTATAAACACATCACGTGCTACCTGGACTGCATCTGACCCTGTGAACCCCTGCAATCCGTATTCTGTCAGGATCAGTCCATGCAGAAGGCACTTCCTTCCTCATCACCGCTGGCCATCCCTCTGTCCGCTGTGCGCTCTCTTACCGTAGCTTCCAGGACACCAGCCTTGATGGAATCACTCCCCGATTTTCTGACCAAGGCTTCTCCATCTCTTGGAACATTGGAGCCTCCTGTGCGACCCCCTCTGTCCCCTGGGTTCCCTTCTTCCCAGACTCTACACCCCATCTGTGGCGCTGCCCGTAGTGACGGGCGTACGCGGCGGCGTGACGTAGCACGCCGCCACCCAATGTATAAACAAAGGGGCGTTCCCGGCCGCGAGCAGAGCGACCGGGAAGCCGGAACCGAAAGGCTGTGTGTGCGTGTCCTTTCAGGTGGGGGGGCTTACGGGAACGCAGCGGGGGGGCTCAGGACCGCCCCCCAACAGTGGCGACGAGCGAGTGCGGATGCCCGGGCCCGGCGGTGCAGGCTTCCAAATTTTTCTGCATACACGGAGCGCCTGGATGCTCCGTCTTACGCCGTGGCTGCGGCTCATACACGCGGCCGACGGCCATTTTGTCTGACAGGCCGCGGATGTACTCGGAGCTCCGGTTTGGAGGGGGAAGTGAATCCGGGCCTAATTTTTGGCAATTCTGCCTGCAGGCAGCTTGATCTGCACACCCATGTTTGGATTGTGGATTTTTATGTAGTTTTGGTGCAACTACGTCGTGTGAAAGCCAGGAGAGGGGTTAATGTAGCTGGACCTGCTTAGCCTACTCCATGCTCATGGCTTAATTTTTGGGACACCTATACATTGGTGGATGCCAGCGATGGAGACAGCAGTTTTCTTCATCCCCTTCATCATCAAGTCGCTGGGGTATCTTCTTCATCCTCTTCATCATCGGAGAAGGCTGTGCACCTGGTATCGGATTTGACTGTTGAATGCACTCACACTGTGGGTGGTGAAGGGTGACTGAGTTGCGGCCTCCAAGACAACTGGTGGGGGTGCCTGTGCGCTCAGACCCATGCGTGACTCTGAAGACTCGGATGACGGGGCAGGGGCTGCGCCGATTCTTCAACAGCCTGGGCAGCCTCCAATAGCTCCAGTGCAACAGCCGGTACCGGTTCCACAGTTGCCCCTGCAAGGACCTCTCGCAGTATTGCCAGCTGCCCAACCTGGAATCCCCATCATGGCTCAGGCGAGAGCACCTGCGGCCCACGCTGCTCTGCAGCCCATTCCGGAGTTTGATGCATCGGGGCCACCTTCGAGCATGGGCCCCCGGTGGAGGAGATGGGTGAGTCGCCTTGACATGTATTTCAGGGCCTCTCAGGTGACGGACGATGACAGCAGAGTGGCCACCATGCTGTATTCCACAGGGCCTGCAGTCCACGAGATATTTGAATCCCTCACACCTGCCAATGCCTCCTATGATGCGGCCAAGGCGGCACTCCTGGCACATTTCCTCCCCCTTGCTAATGTGGACTATGAGAGATTTGTCATGCTGTCGGCTAAACAGAAGGACGACGAGACACTAGACACCTTCTATGGTCGTTTGCGCCGCCTCTCCCTAGGATGCGCGTGGACGGACGCAGAAGACATGATGCGCACGATGTTAATTCAGGCATGCTCCTCCGGCAAACTCAGGAGGCAGGTCCTCAGAGAGCCAGGCATCACTCTGCCCCGCATACTGGAGCTCGGCCGGTGCCATGAGGTGGCAGAGGCTCGGGCCAATAAAATGGAGGCAGGATCCCGATCAGTGAGAACGGAGGTGGTGTGCATTGTGTGGCGAGGTGGCAGAGGCATGAGACGTCTGGGTGGTGGACCCCGTGACAGGGCAGGCAGAGCCTCGGAGTCGTGCCAGAAGTGCGGGTACGACTTTCCTCACCCGACAGAGTGTCCGGCGGTGGGAAAGACCTGTGGCAGATGTGGATTGGCCGACCACTTTTCAAGGGTATGCCGTGCAGCCCTGCCTGTGATGGTGCCGAGAGGCCAGCCACGGACGTGGATTCCATGCCAGAACCCGCCGCCAAATGTGGCCCAGGTGGATCAGGGAGAAGTGGATCCCCAGGTGGAGGGTGCCGAGGAGGAGGACGAGGAGAACATCTTCTTTGTCTCGAGTGTGGAAATTCTGAAAAGGAAGAGCCGGAGACAGCCCAGATGTGTGGTGGAGGTCAACAACTCCCCAGTCCCGGGTGCTCGTGGATACGGGGGCCTCCATAAATGTAATGGCCAGAGGACATTATGACACGCTTGATCCCCTCCCGGGTCTGGACACACCGAAGGCTCACATCTTTGCATTTGGAGGGCTGAAACCGATACCACTGGATGGTGCCTTTGTAGCCTGTGTTGAACATGACGGCTCACAGATCAAGGCTCGCTTCTATGTGACTCCTGTGAGTGACAACACCCTGCTCAGCTGTGCTGCTGCGGAGGCCCTGGGGATTGTCAGTTCCCCCTATTCAGTCTATTTGGAAGACATCAATGATCTCCTAGACAAGTACGAGGCACTCTTCAGTGGGATCGGGAAGATGACCGGCGAACCGGTTCGTCTTCACATTGATGAGTCGGTCCAACCGATTGCCCTGAAACATCGCAGGGTACCGTTTCATCTGAGAGAGCAAGTGGACAAGGAGCTGGACACTCTGGTAAACCTGGACATTATCGAAAAGGTGGGGGGCCCGACCCCCTGGGTGTCTCCGATCGTGGTGGCCAGGAAACCTAAGCAGCCTGACTCGGTCCGCATCTGTGTCAACATGAGGCTCCCTAACAAGGCAATAAAGAGGGAGCGGCATCTCACGCCCACGATCGACGACATAATTGCGGAAGTACAAGGGGCTCGGTTCTTCTCGAAATTGGATCTCCGAGCAGGTTACCACCAGGTCGTTCTCCACCCTGAGTCCAGGTACATAACAACGTTTACCACCCACCGGGGGTTGTACCGATACAAGAGGTTGAGCTTTGGAGTGTCATCTGCCGCCGATGTGTTCCAGAACATCATCAGGGGAGCCCTGGCGGATCTCGAGGGCGTCCTCAACATCAACGATGACATTCTGGTGTTCGCAAAGACAGAGGTAGCCCACATGAGGAGGCTTGGGAAGACCCTGGAACGACTCCAATCACTGGGCCTTACCCTGCATAAGGAAAAATGCGAGTTCATGCGCACCTCCATTGAGTTCTTCGGTTTCGTGTTCAAGGAGGGAGGGGTATCGCCCGATCCAAGAAAGGTCCAGGACATCAAATCGGCACATCCTCCCGAGTCGGTGTCCGATGTGAGGAGTTTTCTGGGGATGGTGACCTACTGTGGACGTTTCATCCAAAACCTCGCCTCAAGGTCGGAACCACTCCGGGCCCTGACGAAGAAGGAGTCAGCGTGGCACTGGGGCCCACTTGAGCAGGCCGCTTTCGAGGACATCAAAGCTGCCCTCACGATGGAAGGCACCATGGCATTCTTCGACCCAGCCCTGGAGTCAGAGATCGTTGTTGATGCCAGTCCGTTTGGCCTGGGCGCAGTGCTGACTCAGGTGGATCGCAACGGGGGAGTTCGGCCAGTGGCGTATGCCAGTAAGGCACTATCAGAGACTGAGCAGAGGTACTCCCAGATCGAGCGGGAGGCCCTGGCGGTGCTGTGGGGCTGCAGACATTTTCGACTCTATGTCTTGGGTCGTCCGGTGACGGTGGTAACCGATCACAAGCCGTTGCTTCCAATCCTGGTGGGGTCATCGTCAAAGCCACCGGCAAGGATTGAGAGGTGGATGCTCGCCCTCCTTGAGTATTCTGTCACCCTGGTGTACCGGCCTGGGGCCAACAATGCGGCGGACTACCTGTCCCGCCACCCGGCGGTGTGCGGGGGAGAGGGGCATGATGTCTGTGAAGAAGAAGCTGACAGCCATGTACAGATGGTGGTGGAGGCGGCCACACCAAAGGCGATGCCGCTGGCGGAGCTGGAGGCCGCGGCGGCCCAAGACGAATGCTTTCAAGTACTGAGGCACTCGATGTAACACGGCTCCTGGAAGTCCGTCCTCGAGGCTGTGGCCGGGCGGACACATGAGGCCAAAACGACGCTTGAGCAGCTGTGGAAAGTGAAGGACGAGTTGTCGTTTTCGGAGTCGGGCTTGCTGCTCCGCAGTGACCGGATTGTCGTTCCCCTGTCAAAAGTGAGGGAGGTCATCACGTTGGCACACCATGGGCACCAAGGCGCGGCCAAGACCAAGGCGCGACTCCGGTTGAAGGTCTGGTTTCCTGAACTAGAAAAGAAGGTTGATGACGTTGTGGAGGCATGCGTGTGGTGTTAGGCAGCCTCTCCTCTGCAACGGGAGCCAGCCATAGAAGTGATGCCCCGAGGCACCCGGCCCTGGGAGGTCGTCCACGCGGATTTTGGATCGACATCGGTGGGCACCCACTTCCTGGCAATTGTCGACGAGTACTCTAGATATCCAGAGGTGGAGTTCGTCGAATCCGTGGCATTTGAGCATGTGGTGGTGGCGGTGGAGAAGATCTTTGCAGCCCACGGTTTTCCCCACACCCTGTGCTCAGACAATGGGGCTCCTTTCCAAAGTGAGCGGTTCTCCGAGCTAATGGAGAGCTGCGGGGTGCAGCACAGGAAGGTGTCACCGCTGTGGCCCCGAGCCAATGGCGATGCGGAGAGACTCATGCGGACTCTTAATAAGACATTCCGGATCGCCCAGGGACAGGGTCAACCCCTACAATGGCCCTGTACCAATTCCTGCGGGTGTATCGAACCACCCCGCATGCCTCCACTGGAGTGGCTCCCGCAGAAGCGCTGTTCAAGAGATGTCCCCGGGGTCTGCTCCCTGAGGTTGGGGAGAAGGAACCAAGGGTGATTGACAACCAGCGGGTTGCAGCGGAAAGGCAAGTGAGAGTTGACCAAGAAAATCTGCGACAGGGTCTCCGGCCTCAACGGCTTGAGCCGGGAGACGAAGTTCTAGTCCGCAACCGATACCCCCATGGGAAACTCTCACTCCCCTATGAACCCGAGCCTTTGGATGTTGTGGCTGTCAAGGGATCCATGGTGACGGCCTCGGATGGGCGATCTGCTGTCACCCGGAATGTGAGTTTCTTCAAGAAACTGGGTGATCCCCGGACTGAGAATCCGCCTGAACCTGACCCACCAGAGGACTCTGACGCTGGAGACTTCCGGGACGAGATTCCAGCCTCCCCAATCCGGGGAGCCGCAGCCGAGGGGCTCCACAGGCCAGAGGTAGGCAGGAGGTACCCCCAGAGGGCTGGGCGAGGGAAACCTGCTTACCTCAGCGAGTATGTTCTTGGACACTTAGCATGTAAACTGTGATGAAGGGATCCGAGTGGTTGACAATAAAGGGGTGTTGGGTGTGCAGTGGTGGTTTATAGGATAGCTGTGTGTTAAATGTTATGATCATTAAACGTGCCGTTGTTGTGGTTCCTCCCGAAAAAGGAGGAGTGTGGCGCTGCCCGTAGTGACGGGCGTACGCGGCGGCGTGACGTAGCACGCCGCCGCCCAATGTATGAATAAAGGGGAGTTCCCGGTCGCGAGCAGAGCGACCGGGAAACCCGAACCGAAAGGCTGTGTGTGCGTGTCCTTTCAGGTGGGGGGGCTTACGGGAACGCAGCGGGGGGCTCAGGACCGCCCCCCAACACTATCCATACCCTCGTTTGGCATCGCCTATGGAAAGGACAAGCCCAATGTGGTTCCAGCATCTGCCACTGGGTGGTGCTGTCCAGCCTGGTAATGAACAGAAGCCACCTACCTCTCTTCCCTTCTCCCCTAACTGATATCCTTTCCCTCTCAATTCCCAAGTCCTTTCCCCAAGGCTCACAACCTTTGAAGTTCTCTTGGATAGCAACATTGAGGTGTAAAAATGCGTTCCTCCCCACCCCATAATCCAGCACTTCACTATATTCAGTGTTCGGTCTCTTCTCAGCTAGGTGCACGCTTTAAGCATCCCATATAAAGAAATACACTGGCAAGGCAGCCAGTGGGGGCCTTCAATTGGCTACTTCTCCGCCCTCCTCATGAGACGTCCGCTTTTTTCTTCTCTCCCAGAACAATGTCCTGGAATTTTCATCCCGTACTCTCTTCATCCGCTCATGCTCATTACTCAACCCTGGACCAGTGCTTTAAGTGGGCCGGAGCCAGCCAGGATCAGGCCCTGGCATTCTCCAAAAAGTGGGACTCAGCCGGGGTATACACCATGGTGGACCACATTATCGTACCACGGCCGTTGCCGCGACGGGGATGCACCCGCCATTTGAAAGTCGGGCAAGCTGTGACTGACAGAAGTGCCAGCCAGCCACAGCATTGCTGAAACTGGAAGTTGCAGTTTCAGCCAGCAAGCTCTGGCTGGCTGCCATTCTCTCAGTCACTGTAACTTCCTCGTGTTTCCCCACCCCCTCCACAAGTCACTGCCCCTTGTTGAACGTGGGGGCTTCGTGGTCTAATCAGCATATTAGGTCACGGAGCCCCCAGGATCACCGAGGGTCAAAGAGACCTCAGGCTCGTGATCTAATCTTCTCTGCTGAGCAGAGCAAAGATCACCGAGCAGGAGGCGTCTTTGTCCTTTGGCAAAGCTTTATAAAAGGTGCCTTGGATTGTGTACTTTTCAAGCCTTCTTTTATAAACATAGAAATATGTTATATGTATGCATCTTTTATAAAGCGTTGTCGACGGACAAAACAGGGACAAAGACGCCTCGGGTTTTGTCCGTCCTCAAAGGTTTATAAGAGATGGCTTGAGTTGTGTACTGTCAAGCAATCTATTATAAGGCTAGAAATATGTCACCTATTTCTATATTTATAAAAGATGGCTTGCACAGTGCACAGACCACAGTAAGGTGCGCACACACATATGTACATGCTTACATACATTTACATATTTGTTTGGTACCTTGCTATGATTTCTTCACTTTTCAGGCCACGGCCATCATGCAAGACACGCCCCCAAATGAGGCCCCCCCCTGAATTTCTTACCCCACTTAAAGCACTGCCCTGGACATTGCCTCAGTGAGGGGTTGGGCTTACATGAAACACGGGTCCCTTGTCCTTGTCCCTTAGCCAGCCCTGGTGGTCTTTACTATGGGTTAGTACCAGCAAAACATGCAAACACTCCGGTGGTGGTCCGGGCGTCCCCCATCACAGCTTTACCATGATTATGGTGGTAAACTGTGGTTGTGGTAAACTGTGGGGATTTAATTAAATATTAAATATTTCCTTAAATCCACGTTGGTTCCCTTTTTTGCACTCCAATCCTCATCTTGAGGTTGGCATTTCCTTCTGGCCCATACTGCATTGTGCCACTCCTGGACCCTTTTTTATAATGCAGAACTGTCACTTTTGACCCACCTTTACATTACAGGTTAAACTGGTAGAGGGTGCGCATCACAGCGGCTCCCTTTCAGAACCCGCTTTCAATGTCACCATTAAAAATGTGTTTTTCTCTCTGTTGAAGGGAAGTGCTTGTGCGTGTGTTCTGTTCAAGATTTTTTTTTTAAACTATCGGGACTTTTTTTATAATTCTCATCTTGTAGTCTGGTGGTATTTGCTTACAAGTCCTGTAAGTGTGGTAGGTGTTATAACAGGCAGTGATCTGCAAATACCGCCGGTTTAGCAGTTACCATCAGTCCTGTACTGAAGCCCTGAGGGCATTAACCAATTCATGCCCCCCCCCCACCTAGCTACCTCTATCTCCCCATGATTTCCTCCTCGCACTCTGCATTCACAAGCGCCTTGGTCCCCACAACATGACATCTAAGGAGCAGCTGCCACCCCTAGAAAGAGCAGCCAGGAAGGACAGTTACCCTACTCCAGTCCTCGTCCCCGTGAACCCTGTGCTTTGCTTCCACCTGTTCGGAGTGAAAACATGCTGCAAAACTTCCCGCCTGCATTAGTGAATTGACATTATATAACCTTTATTTGTCAGACATGGGAGATTGTTTTGAAAATATTAATCCTTTTCCTCCTTATATTGGGGATATCCCTGTTTGCTGGATGTCATATGCGGACGACACTATCATAATTGGTAAAACCCCAATAGGCTTTCAGAGGTTATGCGATTAATAGTTATGCGAACGTTGCATAATTAATCCAGGAGAGGGCAGCATTGTCTCTCTAATGGCAAATGCATGTCCTGCCTCGAGCTGCGCCGTGTTTTGGCGCCGTGCTTTGGGCGCAGGACCCTTTTAGGAGCACCCTGTTGGCCGCAGGCACCTATGCGCCCAGGTATTTATATTTTTCTTAAATATCCTGTCAGCCAACGCACGGGAACATACCGTGCTTTGGTTGACAGTATATTTAAGCAAACAGTAGCCGCTCGGCCCATGGAGCTGCAGGTAGTGCACGCCCTATACAGAAATTGGTCGCTGTGCCCCGCATTTTGCAGGGCAGCAGGGCCGTCACAAAGGGGGTCAATGGGGGGCAAACTGCCCCGGGCCTCGCACTTGCAGGGGGCCTCGCGGCCCCCTCTCCTAAGGAGAAGGCAGCACAGTCTCCCGTGCCCTTTATTCACACGGGGGACTGTGCTGTCTGCCCTCTGCCCCTGCAATCATTTTGCTGTTTGTCCCGAAGCCGTTTGGCTCCGCAACAAACAGCAAAATAATGGGAGACAACAGGGCTCAGAAGTGAGCTCTGCTGCCTCCCATTATTCAGCTGAAAACGTGGACATGCTGCATGACAAGAGAGGGCTCCTCTCCTGTCAGTCAGTGTGTTCACGTTGCTCAGCATGACCACACTGACTGACAGGGGAGGAGTTCTCTCTTGTCAGTCAATGTGTTCATGTTGTCAGCGTGATCACGCTAATGGAAGAGGAGTTCTCTCTTGTCACTTCACGTTGCTAGCGTGACCACGCTGGCTGACAAGAGAGGAGTTCTCTCTTGTCAGTCAGTGCATTCATGTTGTCAGCGTGATCATGCTAACTGAGAAAGGAGTTCTCTCTTGTCGGTGTGTTCACGTTACTCAGCGTGACCATGCTGACTGATGGGAAAGGAGTTCTCTCTTGTCAGTCAGTGTGTTCACGTTGCTCAGCAGGACCATGCCGATTGACAGGAGACGACTCCTCTCCTGCCAGTCAGTGTGTTCATTTTGTCAGCGTGATCACGCTGACGGATGGAAGAGGAGTTCTCTCTTGTTAGTCAGTGCATTCATGTTGTCAGCGTGATCACGCTGACGGATGGAAGAGGAGTTCTCTCTTGTCAGTCAGTGTGTTCACGTTGCTCAGCATGACCACGCTGACTGATGGGAGAGGAGTTCTCTCTTGTCAGTTTGTTCACGTTGCTAGCATGACCACGCTGACAGACAGGAGAGGAGTTCTCTCTTGTCAGTCAGTGCATTCATGTTGTCAGCATGATCACGCTAACTGATGGGAGAGGAGTTCTCTCTTGTCAGTGTGTTCACGTTGCTCAGCATGACCACGCTGACTGATAGGAGAGGCCTCCTCTCCTGTCAGCCAGTGTGTTCATGTCAGCGCGATCACGCTGATGGATGGAAGAGGAGTTCTCTCTTGTCAGTCAGTGTGTTCACGTTGCTCAGCATGACCACGCTGACTAACAGGAGAGGAGTTCTCTCTTGTCAGTCAGTGCATTCATGTTGTCAGCGTGATCACGCTAACTGATGGGAGAGGAGTTCTCTCTTGTCAGTTTGTTCACGTTGCTAGCGTGACCACGCTGGCTGACAGGAGAGGAGTTCTCTCTTGTCAGTCAGTGTGTTCACGTTGCTCAGCAGGACCATGCCGACTGACAGGAGAGGACTCCTCTCCTGCCAGTCAGTGTGTTCATTTTGTCAGCATGATCACGCTGACGGATGGAAGAGGAGTTCTCTCTTGTTAGTCAGTGCATTCATGTTGTCAGCGTGATCACGCTGACGGATGGAAGAGGAGTTCTCTCTTGTCAGTCAGTGTGTTCACGTTGCTCAGCATGACCACGCTGACTGACAGGAGAGGAGTTCTCTCTCGTCAGTCAGTGCATTCATGTTGTCAGGGTGATCACGCTGACTGATGGGAGATGAGTTCTCTCTTGTCAGTCAGTGTGTTCACGTTGCTCAGCATGATCACGCTGACTGATAGGAGAGGCCTCCTCTCCTGTCAGCCAGTGTGTTCATGTCAGCGTTATCACGCTGACTGATGGGAGAGGAGTTCTCTCTTGTCAATACAGAAGTGCCTTTCCCATGCCTACACGAATGCCCAAACTGTTAGTATTGCCAGTGCTCTTTTTACTTTACCCTTGATGCACAGAACTATGCACCAAGGTTAAAGCAAACATACTACTTGGCTAAATTGGCCCACATTGAATGTAGGCCAATCTAGCCAGTAATAACACTTATGGTACACAGTCAGCCTGGATATACTTTCTGTGGCATGGCATTTTTACTGGCTGGGAGTCTGTACATGGTAATAATGGCATATATTGATGCAGCCTGCATGGACATAATTAGAACAACCAGCATGAATATATTTTTATACTAGCATATCTCGCGTGGAAAGGCGGCATGAAATGTATTGGAAAATGTTCTTATGCACAATTTGTGATTTGCAACTATTGGGAATTTCCATGTGCTTCCATACAAAACCAATTGCAAACTGTATGGATTTCTACCCAATTTTGCAAAGAAAGTGCTGTAAAATGCATACTTTTAACCCAATGTTTCAAACAGTTTCTTGGGAGTGAGAACCCCCTCAAGCAACCCTTGTTTGGTTTGGGCTCCCTCACCGTGCTCTGTTGATCCTGCCTAATTGGCACAAACATGTAAGCCTCTTAAGTTCAGAAATGTACCGGCCTCCACTGTACATCATTTGTCACTGTGTATGATGTGTGTTTTAATGCACACACAAGGGCAGGGTGCTCCTTAATGATATGATATGGCATTTATAACGTGCCTCTACACAAGTGTTTCTAGGCGCGACAAGGCAAGGAGGGAGAAACAAAAGAGTAGGACAAAACACATATCTTTCTAGGCCTTGTGTCATTCAGATCGCGCAAGAGCAGGGAAGGGGAGAGGGGTGAAGTGCCGAGGGTGGTTTAGGTTGCAGAAGTGCAGTAACAAAGGAGAAACAAGAGTGCAGCCAACGGGTGGCAAGTGTGGGTACTCATAAGTGCAGCCAACGAGGGGAGAATAAGAGCAAGAGCGGGGACTGTAGCGTTACAGATACAGACCACAAGTGCAGGGGAGCCAAGAGGCAGTGCAGGATTGCAACAGGACAGGCAGGGACTTGGGCCCGAATTCAGAGCTTGACCAGGTGACCAGTGCATGGATCAGGCAGGTGATCAGCAAGGGAGAGGAAGAGAGAAGGCAGAAGCAAAGAGACAGGTCTTGAGGTGCTTCCGGAACCAGAGATGGTTCTCTTCAAGTTTCAGCAAGGCAGGGAGGGTGTTTCCAGAGGGGGTCCCCAGCCGAAAAAAGTGATCTGCCCTCAACTCTTTGCTTTGAAAAGTGACTAACTCTCCGAGAATTGGAGGTGGCGCAGTGGAGATCTCATGCCATCTTATATATATTTATTCATATGATAAAAAAAGTTAGTCTGGCATGAACCTTTCTTCAGTAGAGCAGTCTAACTTTGCTGTAGTTGCTTTGGAGTTGTAGTAATAAACCATATTTGGGATCCTGCACACAAACTCAAGGGGAGATTTCTCGAGTCTCCTGTTTGCGGATGTGCCGCCGCTGGCCGAGTGCAAATAATTGTAAGGGGCCCTCACCAAATGTTTTACCCCAGGCCTCACCACATCTTCTGACAGACCTGCAGGGCACAGCCTGCTATTTTTGCCAAGAGCGCTGCGCCGAGGAAGGCCGGTGCCCAAAGTGCTGCGCCGGAATGTCCGGCTTCGTCTGCTTCTCGTTGTCTCAGGGGCGCAGTACTACAAACCATATTAATTAAGTTTAATACAACATAGATATTATTTATTCGAAAGCATGTCGTTTGCGTTACATTCAATTATTTTGACAATAATATTTGTTAATGCCACATTTATACTTGCGTTGTTTTAATAAGTTACCTGATGCTGACATTTACATTTAAAACTCACATAAATGAAGGTCATTTTAAATTAGGTGATAAAAACTGGGGCGGCCACAGCAGCTGGGAACAGGTCACCAGTCCACGATAGCAGCCTAAGCAATGCGTAGGGCAAGCAGAGTAGGAGAAAACTCCAAAGGGGGAGAACAGGCAAATCCATAGGAGAGAATAGGGAAACACCAGAGGGGAGAATAGGAAACTCTAGAGGGGAGCATAGGAAACTCCAGAGGAGAAAAAAGGAAACTCCAGAGGGGGAGAACAGGGAACCCCATAGGGGTGAATAGGGAACTCCAGAGGGGAGAACAGGAAACTCCAGAGGGGAGAATGGGAAACTCCAGAGGGGAGAATAGGGAACTTCAGAGGAGAGAAAAGGAAACTCCAGAGGGGGAGAATAGGAACCTCCAGAGGGTAGAATGGGGAACTCAAGGGGGGGGGGAGACTGGGAAACTCCAGAGTGGGGGAATAGGGAACTCCAGAGGAGAGAATAGGAAACTCTAGAGGGGGAGACTATGGACCTCCAGAGGGTAGAATTGGGAACTCAAGAGGGGGAGAATGGGGACCTCCAAAGGGGAGAATAGTAAACTCGAGAGTGTCGTAAATCTCCCCGTCTCACCTGGGATCGCTTCTTGCTTTGTTCCGCGGGAGGATTCCTCTTGCGGGCAGATCGGGTCTTGTATAGGCTCGCACAAGTCTCGTCCGACTCCAGCGCGTGTTCAGAGTTCCAGGAAGGTCACAGTTCCAGGATGTTCCGGAAGGAAGTAGCGGTCGCTAGGGTTGAGGATACCGGGAGCAGATTTAGAGGGCAAAGGTGGAAGGAAGGAAGAAGGGGCCAGGAAAGTAGGAATAGTGGATTCGCCGAACAGCACACACACGTCTAGTCACCACCTAATGATAGCGTTGAGACGCACAGGGCCGCGGGGGCGTGGCCAATTTATAGAACGTGCCGTGTCCGACGTAAAGGCTGGTGCGAGGCAAGTCCCTTGGCACGGCCATGTTGGGAGTAACAAGGAATACAAGCCCCGTTGCGATAAGGACCAGGAAGTCCAGAAAGGGCAAGTTCTATGGGTCATGACAGAGAGGTGGAGAATAGGAAACTCGAGAGGGAAGAATAGGGAACTCCAGAGGGGGACAACAGGGTCAGAGTGGAGAATAGGAAACTCCAGAGGGGAGAATAGGGAACTTCTGAGAGGGGAAATAGGGAACTCCAGAGGGGAGAATAGGGAACTCCAGAGGAGAGAATAGGAAACTCCAGAGGGGGAGAATAGCGACCTCCAGAGGGGAGAATGTGGAACGCCAGAGGGGGAGATTGGGAAACACCAGAGGGGGGGAATAGGAAACTCCAAAAGGGAGAATATGGAACTCCGGAGGGGGAGAATAGTAAACTCGAGAGGTGGAGAATAGAGAACTCCAGAGGGGGACAGCAGGGAACTCCAGAGTGCAGAGTAGGAAACTCGAGAGGGGGAGAATAGGGAACTACAGAGGAGAGAACAGGAAACTCCAGAGGGAGAGAAAAGGACCTCCAGAGGGTAGAATGGGGAACTCAAGGGGGGGGGGGCTGGGAAACGCCAGAGGAGGAGAATAGGGAACTCCAGAGGGGAGAATAGGGACCTCCAGAGGGGAGAATGGGGAACGCCAGAGGGGGAGATTGGGAAACACCAGAGGGGGGGAATAGGAAACTCCAAAGGGGAGAATATGGAACTCCAGAGAGGGAGAATAGGAAACTTGAGAGGGAAGAATAGGGAACTCCAGAGAAGGACAACAGGGAAATCCATAGGGGAGAAAAGGGAACTCCAGAGGGGAGAATAGGGAACTTCAGAGGAGAGAAAAGGAAACTCCAGAGGGGGAGAATAGGGACCTCCAGAGGGTAGAATGGGGAACTCAAGAGGGGGGGGGACTGGGAAACTCCTGAGGGGGGATAGGGAACTCCAGAGGGGAGAATAGGGAACTCCAGAGGAGAGAACAGGAAACTCCAGAGGGGGAGAACATGGACCTCCAGAGGGTAGAATTGGGAACTCAAGAGGGGGAGAATGGGGACCTCCAGAGGGGAGAAGAGTAAACACGAGAGGTGGAGAATAGGAAACTCGAGAGGGAAGAATAGGGAACTCCAGAGGGGGAAAACAGGGAACTTCAGAGTGGAGAATAAGACACTCCAGAGGGGAAAATAGGGTACTTCTGAGAGGGGAAAAAGGGAACTCCAGAGGGGAGAATAGGGAACTCCAGAGGAGAGAATAGGAAACTCCAGAGGGGAGAATAGGGACCTGCAGGGGGGAAAATGGGGAATGCCAGAGGAGGAGATTGGGAAACACCAGAGGGGGGGAATAGGAAACTCCAAAGGGGAGAATATGGAACTCCAGAGAGTGAGAATAGTAAACTCGAGAGGTGGAGAATAGGGAACTCCAGAGGGGGACAGCAGGGAACTCCAGAGTGCAGAATAGGAAACTCCAGAGGGGGAGAATAGGGACCTCCAGAGGGAAGAATAGGGAACTCCAGAGGAGAGAACAGGAAACTCCAGAGGGGGAGAAAATGGAACTCCAGAGGGTAGAATGGGGAATTCAAGGGGGGGGAGACTGTGAAACGCCAGAGGAAGAGAATAAGGAACTCCAGAGGGGAGAATAGGGAACTTCAGAGGGGGAAAATAGGAAACTCCAGAGGAGAGAATAGGAAACTCCATAGGGGGAGAATGGGGACCTCCAGAGGGGAGAATAGTATGATATGATATGATATGATATGGTATTTGTAACGCGCCTATACACAGGTGTTTCAAGGCGCGACGAGGCAGGGAGGGGAGGAACAAGGGGAGACAAAACAAACGATCCTACTAGGCCAGGTGTCATTCAGATCGCGCAAGTGCAGGGGTGGGGGAGGGGGGAAAAAGTGCAAGGGGAAGGGGAGGGGGGGAAGTGCAGTAAAGGTAAGTGGCGTAAAGTAATAAATAAAAAAGGGCCAGCTAGTGGCAAGTGCAAGGTAAGTGCAGAACAAGTGCTGGGGAAGGGGGGGGGGCTGTAGGGATACAGAGACAGTCCCGTAGTGCAGAGGGGTTCCAGGGGATCAGTGACTGGGACCAGGACCGAAGGCAGTTTAGAGTGGTCCAGTTGCAGGATCAGTGCAGTTTAGTGAAGAATTAATTAGCTGTTCAGCAGGGGAGAGGGAGAGAGAAAGCAGAAGCAAAGAGGAAGGTTTTGAGGTGCTTCCGGAACCGGAGGTGGTTCTCCTCAAGTTTCAGGGAGGCAGGAAGGCTGTTCCAGAGGGAGGCCCCTGCCGCGGAGAGAGATCTACCCCCAGCTCGTTGCTTCGAGAAGCGGCTGACCATGAGGGAGTTGGAGGCGGATGAGCGAAGGGCTCGGGAAGGAAGATATTTAGGAAGAGAGAGTTGAAGGTATTTAGGCCCCAGGCCCCAGAAGGCCTTGTGGACAATGCAGAGGGTTTTGAACTTAATCCTCGCAGCCACTGGGAGCCAGTGTAGAGATTTCAGTCCTGGAGAGATACGGTCCCTGGGCTTGAGGCCAAGGACAAGTCTCGCAGTTCTGTTCTGGATGAGTTGCAGAGGGCGGAGAGTGGAGGCAGGCAGATTAAGATAGAGGCTGTTACAGTAATCCAGCTTCGAGAGAACCAGGGCTCGGGAGACAGTGAGCTTCTGGGGGAAGGAGAGGAAGGGAAGAATACCTCTGAGGAGTTGCAGCTGGTAGTGTGACCTCTTGGCGATGTCAGAAATATGAGGAGAGAAGGAGAGTGTGGAGTCGAAGATGACCCCAAGGTTTTTTGCCTTGCAGGTAGGAGCAGGGAGGGGGCCAAGGGAGGCAGGCCAGAGAGCTGCAGGGAAGGAGGGAGTGGGAGTACCGATGAGTAGAATCTCAGTCTTACTGACATTAAGGCAGAGGTCATTGGCGGCACACCATTCTTGGATAGCAGACAGACAGTCAGAGATGAGGGAAGGAGAGGGGGAGGCTGAGGGTAGCCTGAAAATGAGCTGGGTATCGTCCGCATAGCACTGGAAATTAGGGCAGAGAGCGGCGATGCGGTGGGCAAGGAGTGCCAGATACTGGTTGAACAGCCAGGGAGAGAGATTAGATCCCTGGGGGACACCACAGGTGGAGAAAATGATGTCGGAGAGGAAGGACTCCAGTTGGACCTGGGAGGGTCGATTTGAAAGGAAAGAGGTCAGCCACGCCAGAGCCTGACCAGTGATACCCAGGTTTACCCGGAGACGGTTGAGCAGGATGGCATGGTTGACAGTGTCAAAGGCAGAGGAGAGATCGAGCAGAATGAGAACACACGGAGTGTTGGAATCGAGGTTCAGGAGCAGGTCTTCACGGATGTTCAGAAGAGCAGTTTCCGTGCTTCTGGCAGCTCTGAAGCCAGATTGATGGTCATAAAGACTACCAACAGATTCAGCATGGAGGTTAAGCTGGGAGATGGCCAGTTTCTCCAGGAGCTTGCCCAGGAAGGGAGTGATGGAGATACGGCGATAGTTAGCCGGGCAGGAGGGGTCGGAAGAGGGTTTCTTGAGAAGAGGGTGCACAAGGGAGTGCTTGAGGGGGGAAGGGAAGACTCCAGAGGCGAAGGAGTGGTTGCAAAAGTCAGCCAGGGCAGGAGCCAGGGAGTCGATGTGGTCCTTGATAGTTTTGGAGGAACAGGGGTGAACCTGTTTAGACGAGACTTTCATTGATCGGACTTGTCTGGAAACCTCGTCAGCAGAGAAGGGTGGAAAGGCAGAGAAAGAGGGAGGAGGGTTGACTGCAGAAGGGCCAGAGGAAGAGCCGGGGAGGGAGGGAGGTGAGAGGAGGAGAGCGAGGACAGGATGTCCTGAGTTTTAGAGATGAAGTGAGAGGCCAGTGTAGTGCAGAGGGCCTGGGAGGGGACAGGAGAGGTAGAGACTGCAACAGGGTTGGCCAGCTCCTTGCAGATTTTAAAGAGTTCGGCGGAGTTGTTTGATGCCGCAGAGATGCGGGCTTGGATAAGGGCTCTCTTCTTGGTGAGAACGGAGAGCCGGTACTGCCTTTGAAGCAGGCGGCAGGCCAGTTTGTCAGAGGATGAACATGAAGCACGCCATTTCCTCTCAGCAACCCTGCACTTGCGTTTTAGGGTGACGAGATCCGAGTCATACCAGGAGTTACATTTGGCTTTGGGCTTCAGGCGGATTCTCATGACGGGGGCAAGGATATCAAGAGTAGCAGATATAGCAGAGTGGAGCATGGAGAGGGCTGTGTCAGGGTGGGAGTCAGCCGAAGGGGCACGGGGGGGAGAGAAGGTAGCAGCAAAAGCCTCAACTGACACACGCTTCATGGGTCGGATGACCGAGAAGGTGGGTGGCAGTGAAGAGGGTGGCTTTGCCTGAGGGGTAGGGGGGGTGAGGTGGGAGGATAGAAGAAAGTGATCACTCCAGGAGAGAGGAGTGGAGAGAGGGACGGAGAGGGGAAGGTCAGAAGAGATCAGAGCATCAAGAGTGTGCCCAGCAGAGTGAGTAGGCCCAGACGGGAGAATAGAGAGTGAGAGAGAGTCGCAGAGGTCACGAAAGAGTCAAGTGGGGCGACTGGAGGCATCAAGGTGGATGTTGAAGTCGCCAAGAAGGAGGAGTTGAGTGGTTGAGGACAGGAGTGAGGAGGAGAGGTCAGCCCACTCAGAGAGGAAGGAGGAAATTTGACCAGGTGGCCGATAGATAGTAGCCACGGTAAGGGAATGGCTAGGAGAGAGAGAGAGTCGGCAGACAAGACATTCAAAAGAGGAGTAGGTCTGAGTAGGAGTGACAGTGGCAGGAATCCACTCAGGGAAGATAAGGGCAACACCACCCCCTGCACGGTTAGGCCTGGGCACGGAGAGGATCTTGTAACCGTCAGGTAGGAGTGTGTCAAAGCTGGTGGCAGAGCTGGCTGTGAACCATGTCTCAGTGAGACCGAGGACGTCGAGGTCCAGTTCCTCAAGAAGGTGACAGATATCGGAGGAGTGCTTGATGGCAGAGCGAGTGTTTAGAGTGGCAATGTGGAGAAGGCTGCCATCCTTGAAGAACTTCCGGGGAGGGGTACAGATCAGAGGTACGCCCTGCGGAGGTATTGAGGAAGGAGGTGAAGAAGGAGCATGAGAGGGGGCAGGGAGGGAGGGTAGAGGCAAGGTAGCCAAGGATAGAGGAGGGGGGACAGCAGGAGAGGGGAGGAAGTTGATGAGGTGTGGGAAGCGTCTATCTAAGAGGTGAAGGTTGGCCTGAGGGCCTTGGACCAAGACGGTCCCATTAGCGTAGACATTAATGATGGCCTTAGAGGAGCGGAAGGGGGCCAAGAGGACATCCCAACGGGTGCCACCATTAATGGGAGAGGAGGAGAAAGGAGAGAGCACAGAGACCATATGAAGGGTCCATAGGTTGGGCGAAGGCACGAAAAAGAGGATGTCAGTGAGAGTTTCCTTAGAGCAGGCATTAGTGTAGGTGTCAGCGATAGGGAGGCCTGGGTTGGAGACCAGGATGTCCTTTTCAAACTTTTTCCTTCCAGATTTAGTGAGGAGAGCAGGATAGTCGATGGAGAAGCAGTTAGAGAAGATAGGTGAGACAGAGAGCACCATGGAGTAGGAGGGAGGGGGGGGAGACAGACGAAACGAGAGCACGCAGACAGGAAGTGAGCGGCAAGCACACGTTACCACAATTAGAGCAAACAAACAGTAAAGCGTATTAGGTACCGGGCCACCTAAATTTGAGAATCCTGCGAGGGGAGAAATAGCACCATAGTTTACCTCAACTGTGTGTACAGTGAGGCAAGGCCCCGTGTGCGGATGTAACCAGGAGTGGAGGGGTGGGCCGGGGAGCAGGAACAGGTGGAACTGGCGACTGGCGTCCCCTGCGGATACCTGCAGACACACAGGGAGCCGCACTATAGGAGTCGCCCTTGGCCTGGGGCCCTTAGCCGCGGGGGCTGCCGGGCAGAGGGCTGCCCAGGAGGGGGGAGGTTATAGGCAGAGGGAGAGGAAGGGGGGGGGTGTGGGCGAGCAGGGAGGCGGGGAGGGAGAGGAAGAACCAGGAAGTGGGAGGGGGAGCAGGAGCAGGCCCAAACAACGCGCTAGGAGCGCGACTACAATTTAAGCAAACAATAAAATTTTACAACTCACGGAGGCCCAGGCAGGGCTTCCAAGGCCTGCAGTACCCCTCAGGCCACCGGCGACCGCTCTCCGCGCTCAGCTGGAGAAAAGAAGCGAGCGGGGGAACGGCCGTCGAGTAGGCCAGAGGGGAGGCAGGCAACAGCCAATCAGAGGGGGGGGTGGGCGGGCAGGGAGGCGGGGGGGGAGAGGAAGAACCAGGAAGTGGGAGGGGGAGCAGGAGCAGGCCCAAACAACGCGCTAGGAGCGCGACTACAATTTAAACAAACAATAACATTTTACAACTCACGGAGGCCCAGGCAGGGCTTCCAAGGCCTGCAGTACCCCTCAGGCCACCGGCGACCGCTCTCCGCGCTCAGCTGGAGAAAAGAAGCGAGCGGGGGAACGGCCGTCGAGTAGGCCAGAGGGGAGGTAGGCAACAGCCAATCAGAGGGGGAGGTGGGCGGGCAGGGAGGCGGGGAGGGAGAGGAAGAACCAGGAAGTGGGAGGGGGAGCAGGAGCAGGCCCAAACAACGCGCTAGGAGCGCGACTACAATTTAAACAAACAATAACATTTTACAACTCACGGAGGCCCTAAACTCGAGAGGTGGAGAATAGGAAACTTGAGAGGGAAGAATAGGGAACTCCAGAGGGGGACAACAGGGAACTTCAGAGTGGAGAATAGGAAACTCCAGAGGGGAAAATAGGGAACCCCAGAGGGAAGAATAGGTAACTTCAGAGGGGGAAAATAGGACACTCCAGAGGGGGAGAATGGGGACCTCCAGAGGGGAGAATGGTAAACTCGAGAGGTGGAGAATAGGAAACTCCAGAGGGAAGAATAGGGAACTCCAGAGGGGGACAACAGGGAACTTCAGAGTGGAGAATAGGAAACTTCAGAGTGGAGAATAGGAAACTCCAGAGGGGGAGAATAGGGACCTCCAGAGGGGAGAATGGGGAATGCCAGAGGGGGGGATTGGGAAACTCCAGAGGGGGGGAATAGGAAACTTCATAGGTGAGAATATGGAACTCCAGAGGGGGATGATAGTAAACTCGGGAGGTGGGGAATAGGGAACTCCAGAGGGGGACAGCAGGGAACTCCAGAGTGCAGAATAGGAAACTCCATAGGGGGAGACTAGGGAGCTCCAGAGGAGAGAATAGGAAACTCCAGAGGGGAGAATAGGGACCTCTAGAGGGGAGAATGGGGAACGCCAGAGGGGGAGATTGGGAAACACCAGAGGGGGGGAATAGGAAACTCCAAAGGGGAGAATATGGAACTCCAGAGGGTAGAATGGGGAACTCAAGAGGGGGGGGGGACTGGGAAACTCCTGAGGGGGGGGATAGGGTACTCCAGAGGGGAGAATAGGGAACTCCAGAGGAGAGAACAGGAAACTCCAGTGGGGGAGAACATGGACCTCCAGAGGGTAGAATTGGGAACTCAAGAGGGGGAAAACAGGGAACTTCAGAGTGGAGAATAAGACACTCCAGAGGGGAGAATAGGGTACTTCTGAGAGGGGAAAAAGGGAACTCCAGAGGGGAGAATAGGGAACTCCAGAGGAGAGAATAGGAAACTCCAGAGGGGAGAATAGGGACCTCCAGAGGGGAAAATGGGGAATGTCAGAGGGGGAGATTGGGAAACACCAGAGGGGGGGAATAGGAAACTCCAAAGGGGAGAATATGGAACTCCAGAGAGTGAGAATAGTAAACTCGAGAGGTGGAGAATAGGGAACTCCAGAGGGGGACAGCAGGGAACTCCAGAGTGCAGAATAGGAAACTCCAGAGGGGGAGAATAGGGACCTCCAGAGGGAAGAATAGGGAACTCCAGAGGAGAGAACAGGAAACTCCAGAGGGGGAGAAAATGGAACTCCAGAGGGTAGAATGGGGAATTCAAGGGGGGGGGAGACTGTGAAACGCCAGAGGAAGAGAATAAGGAACTCCAGAGGGGAGAATAGGGAACTTCAGAGGGGGAAAATAGGAAACTCCAGAGGAGAGAATAGGAAACTCCATAGGGGGAGAATGGGGACCTCCAGAGGGGAGAATAGTAAACTCGAGAGGTGGAGAATAGGAAACTTGAGAGGGAAGAATAGGGAACTCCAGAGGGGGACAACAGGGAACTTCAGAGTGGAGAATAGGAAACTCCAGAGGGGAAAATAAGGAACCCCTGAGGGGAGAATAGGTAACTTCAGAGGGGGAAAATAGGACACTCCAGAGGGGGAGAATGGGGACCTCCAGAGGGGAGAATGGTAAACTCGAGAGGTGGAGAATAGGAAACTCCAGAGGGAAGAATAGGGAACTCCAGAGGGGGACAACAGGGAACTTCAGAGTGGAGAATAGGAAACTTCAGAGTTGAGAATAGGAAACTCCAGAGGGGGAGAATAGGGACCTCCAGAGGGGAGAATGGGGAATGCCAGAGGGGGGGATTGGGAAACACCAGAGGGGGGGAATAGGAAACTTCATAGGTGAGAATATGGAACTCCAGAGGGGGATGATAGTAAACTCGGGAGGTGGGGAATAGGGAACTCCAGAGGGGGACAGCAGGGAACTCCAGAGTGCAGAATAGGAAACTCCATAGGGGGAGACTAGGGAGCTCCAGAGGAGAGAATAGGAAACTCCAGAGGGGAGAATAGGGACCTCTAGAGGGGAGAATGGGGAACGCCAGAGAGGGAGATTGGGAAACACCAGAGGGGGGGAATAGGAAACTCCAAAGGGGAGAATATGGAACTCCAGAGGGTAGATTGGGGAACTCAAGAAGGGGGGGGCTGGGAAACACCTGAGGGGGGGGATAGGGTACTCCAGAGGGGAGAATAGGGAACTCCAGAGGAGAGAACAGGAAACTCCAGTGGGGGAGAACATGGACCTCCAGAGGGTAGAATTGGGAACTCAAGAGGGGGAGAATGGGGACCTCCAGAGGGGAGAAGAGTAAACACGAGAGGTGGAGAATAGGAAACTCGAGAGGGAAGAATAGGGAACTCCAGAGGGGGAAAACAGGGAACTTGAGAGTGGAGAATAAGACACTCCAGAGGGGAGAATAGGGTACTTCTGAGAGGGGAAAAAGGGAACTCCAGAGGGGAGAATAGGGAACTCCAGAGGAGAGAATAGGAAACTCCAGAGGGGAGAATAGGGACCTCCAGAGGGGAAAATGGGGAATGCCAGAGGGGGAGATTGGGAAACACCAGAGGGGGGGAATAGGAAACTCCAAAGGGGAGAATATGGAACTCCAGAGAGTGAGAATAGAAAACTCGAGAGGTGGAGAATAGGGAACTCCAGAGGGGGACAGCAGGGAACTCCAGAGAGCAGAATAGGAAACTCCAGAGGGGGAGAATAGGGACCTCCAGAGGGAAGAATAGGGAACTTCAGAGGGGGAAAATAGGAAACTCCAGAGGAGAGAATAGGAAACTCCATAGGGGGAGAATGGGGACCTCCAGAGGGGAGAATAGTAAACTTGAGAGGTCGAGAATAGGAAACTCGAGAGGGAAGAATAGGGAACTCCAGAGGGGGACAACAGGGAACTTCAGAGTGGAGAATAGGAAACTCCAGAGGGGAAAATAGGGAACCCCAGAGGGGAGAATAGGTAACTTCAGAGGGGGAAAATAGGACACTCCAGAGGGGGAGAATGGGGACCTCCAGAGGGGAGAATGGTAAACTCGAGAGGTGGAGAATAGGAAACTCCAGAGGGAAGAATAGGGAACTCCAGAGCTGGACAACAGGGAACTTCAGAGTGGAGAATAGGAAACTTCAGAGTGGAGAATAGGAAACTCCAGAGGGGGAGAATAGGGACCTCCAGAGGGGAGAATGGGGAATGCCAGAGGGGGGATTGGGAAACTCCAGAGGGGGGGAATAGGAAACTTCATAGGTGAGAATATGGAACTCCAGAGGGGGATGATAGTAAACTCGGGAGGTGGGGAATAGGGAACTCCAGAGGGGGACAGCAGGGAACTCCAGAGTGCAGAATAGGAAACTCCATAGGGGGAGACTAGGGAGCTCCAGAGGAGAGAATAGGAAACTCCAGAGGGGAGAATAGCGACCTCTAGAGGGGAGAATGGGGAACGCCAGAGGGGGAGATTGGGAAACACCAGAGGGGGGTAATAGGAAACTCCAAAGGGGAGAATATGGAACTCCAGAGGGTAGAATGGGGAACTCAAGAGGGGGGGGACTGGGAAACTCCTGAGGGGGGGGATAGGGTACTCCAGAGGGGAGAATAGGGAACTCCAGAGGAGAGAACAGGAAACTCCAGTGGGGGAGAACATGGACCTCCAGAGGGTAGAATTGGGAACTCAAGAGGGGGAGAATGGGGACCTCCAGAGGGGAGAAGAGTGGTGGAGAATAGGAAACTCGAGAGGGAAGAATAGGGAACTCCAGAGGGGGAAAACAGGGAACTTCAGAGTGGAGAATAAGACACTCCAGAGGGGACAATAGGGTACTTCTGAGAGGGGAAAAAGGGAACTCCAGAGGGGAGAATAGGGAACTCCAGAGGAGAGAATAGGAAACTCCAGAGGGGAGAATAGGGACCTCCAGAGGGGAAAATGGGGAATGCCAGAGGGGGAGATTGGGAAACACCAGAGGGGGGGAATAGGAAACTCCAAAGGGGAGAATATGGAACTCCAGAGAGTGAGAATAGTAAACTCGAGAGGTGGAGAATAGGGAACTCCAGAGGGGGACAGCAGGGAACTCCAGAGAGCAGAATAGGAAACTCCAGAGGGGGAGAATAGGGACCTCCAGAGGGAAGAATAGGGAACTTCAGAGGAGAGAACAGGAAACTCCAGAGGGGGAGAAAATGGAACTCCAGAGGGGAGAATAGGGAACTTCAGAGGGGGAAAATAGGAAACTCCAGAGGAGAGAATAGGAAACTCCATAGGGGGACAATGGGGACCTCCAGAGGGGAGAATAGTAAACTCGAGAGGTGGAGAATAGGAAACTCGAGAGGGAAGAATAGGGAACTCCAGAGGGGGACAACAGGGAACTTCAGAGTGGAGAATAGGAAACTTCAGAGTGGAGAATAGGAAACTCCAGAGGGGGAGAATAGGGACCTCCAGAGGGGGGGATTGGGAAACTCCAGAGGGGGGGAATAGGAAACTTCATAGGTGAGAATATGGAACTCCAGAGGGGGATGATAGTAAACTCGGGAGGTGGGGAATAGGGAACTCCAGAGGGGGACAGCAGGGAACTCCAGAGTGCAGAATAGGAAACTCCATAGGGGGAGACTAGGGAGCTCCAGAGGAGAGAATAGGAAACTCCAGAGGGGAGAATAGGGACCTCCAGAGGGGAGAATGGGGAACGCCAGAGGGAGAGATTGGGAAACACCAGAGGGGGACAACAGGGAACTCCATAGGGGAGAATAGTGAACTCCAGAGGGGAGAATAGGGAACTTCAGAGGAGAGAAAAGGAAACTCCAGAGGGGGAAAATAGGGACCTCCAGAGGGTAGAATGGGGAACTCAAGAGGGGGGGAGACTGGGAAACTCCAGAGGGGGGGAATAGGGAACTCCAGAGGGGAGAATAGGGAACTCCAGAGGAGAGAACAGGAAACTCCAGAGGGGGAGAACATGGACCTCCAGAGGGTAGAATTGGGAACTCAAGAGGGGGAGAATGGGGACTTCCAGAGGGGAGAAGAGTAAACATGAGAAGTGGAGAATAGGAAACTCGAGAGGGAAGAATAGGGAACTCCAGAGGGGGACAACAGGGAACTTCAGAGTGGAGAATAAGACACTCCAGAGGGGAGAATAGGGAACTTCTGAGAGGGGAAAAAGGGAACTCCAGAGTGCAGAATAGGAAACTCCAGAGGGGGAGAATAGGGACCTCCAGAGGGGAGAATAGGTAACTTCAGAGGGGGAAAATAGGACACTCCAGAGGGGGAGAATGGGGACCTCCAGCGGGGAGAATGGTAAACTCGAGAGGTGGAGAATAGGAAACTCCAGAGGGAAGAATAGGGAACTCCAGAGGGGGACAACAGGGAACTTCAGAGTGGAGAATAGGAAACTTCAGAGTGGAGAATAGGAAACTCCAGAGGGGGAGAATAGGGACCTCCAGAGGGGGGGATTGGGAAACTCCAGAGGGGGGGAATAGGAAACTTCATAGGTGAGAATATGGAACTCCAGAGGGGGATGATAGTAAACTCGGGAGGTGGGGAATAGGGAACTCCAGAGGGGGACAGCAGGGAACTCCAGAGTGCAGAATAGGAAACTCCATAGGGGGAGACTAGGGAGCTCCAGAGGAGAGAATAGGAAACTCCAGAGGGGAGAATAGGGACCTCCAGAGGGGAGAATGGGGAACGCCAGAGGGGGATATTGGGAAACACCAGAGGGGGGGGAATAGGAAACTCCAAAGGGGAGAATATGGAACTCCAGAGAGGGAGAATAGGAAACTTGAGAGGGAAGAATAGGGAACTCCAGAGGGGGACAACAGGGAACTCCATAGGGGAGAATAGTGAACTCCAGAGGGGAGAATAGGGAACTTCAGAGGAGAGAAAAGGAAACTCCAGAGGGGGTGAATAGGGACCTCCAGAGGGTAGAATGGGGAACTCAAGAGGGGGGGGAGACTGGGAAACTCCAGAGGGGGGGAATAGGGAACTCCAGAGGGGAGAATAGGGAACTCCAGAGGAGAGAACAGGAAACTCCAGAGGGGGAGAACATGGACCTCCATAGGGTAGAATTGGGAACTCAAGAGGGGGAGAATGGGGACTTCCAGAGGGGAGAAGAGTAAACACGAGAGGTGGAGAATAGGAAACTCGAGAGGGAAGAATAGGGAACTCCAGAGGGGGACAACAGGGAACTCCAGAGTGGAGAATAAGACACTCCAGAGGGGAGAATAGGGAACTTCTGAGAGGGGAAAAAGGGAACTCCAGAGTGCAGAATAGGAAACTCCAGAGGGGGAGAATAGGGACCTCCAGAGGGAAGAATAGGGAACTCCAGAGGGGGAGAAAATGGAACTCCAGAGGGTAGAATGGGGAACTCAAGGGGGGGGAGACTGTGAAACGCCAGAGGAAGAGAATAAGGAACTCCAGAGGGGAGAATAGGGAACTTCAGAGGGGGAAAATAGGAAACTCCAGAGGAGAGAATAGGAAACTCCATAGGGGGAGAATGGGGACCTCCAGAGAGGAGAATAGTAAACTCGAGAGGTGGAGAATAGGAAACTCGAGAGGGAAGAATAGGGAACTCCAGAGGGGGACAACAGGGAACTTCAGAGTGGAGAATAGGAAACTCCAGAGGGGAGAATAGGGAACCCCAGAGGGGAGAATAGGCAACTTCAGAGGGGGAAAATAGGACACTCCAGAGGGGGAGAATGGGGACCTCCAGAGGGGAGAATGGTAAACTCGAGAGGTGGAGAATAGGAAACTCCAGAGGGAAGAATAGGGAACTCCAGAGGGGGACAACAGGGAACTTCAGAGTGGAGAATAGGAAACTCCAGAGGGGGAGAATAGGGACCTCCAGAGGGGAGAATGGGGAATGCCAGAGGGGGGGATTGGGAAACTCCAGAGGGGGGGAATAGGAAACTTCATAGGTGAGAATATGGAACTCCAGAGGGGGATGATAGTAAACTCGGGAGGTGGGGAATAGGGAACTCCAGAGGGGGACAGCAGGGAACTCCAGAGTGCAGAATAGGAAACTCCATAGGGGGAGACTAGGGAGCTCCAGAGGAGAGAATAGGAAACTCCAGAGGGGAGAATAGGGACCTCCAGAGGGGAGAATGGGGAACGCCGAGGGGGAGATTGGGAAACACCAGAGGGGGGGAATAGGAAACTCCAAAGGGGAGAATATGGAACTCCAGAGAGGGAGAATAGGGAACTCCATAGGGGAGAATAGTGAACTCCATAGGGGAGAATAGGGAACTTCAGAGGAGAGAAAAGGAAACTCCAGAGGGGGAGAATAGGGACCTCCAGAGGGTAGAATGGGGAACTCAAGAGGGGGAGGGGAGACTGGGAAACTCCAGAGGGGGGAATAGGGAACTCCAGAGGGGAGAATAGGGAACTCCAGAGGAGAGAACAGGAAACTCCAGAGGGGGAGAACATGGACCTCCAGAGGGTAGAATTGGGAACTCAAGAGGGGGAGAATGGGGACTTCCAGAGGGGAGAAGAGTAAACACGAGAGGTGGAGAATAGGAAACTCGAGAGGGAAGAATAGGGAACTCCAGAGGGGGACAACAGGGAACTTCAGAGTGGAGAATAAGACACTCCAGAGGGGAGAATAGGGAACTTCTGAGAGGGGAAAAAGGGAACTCCAGAGGGGAGAATAGGGAACTCCAGAGGAGAGAATAGGAAACTCTAGAGGGGAGAATAGGGACCTCCAGAGGGGAAAATGGGGAACGCCAGAGGGGGAGATTGGGAAACACCAGAGGGGGGGAATAGGAAACGCCAAAGGGGAGAATATGGAACTCCAGAGAGGGAGAATAGTAAACTCGAGAGGTGGAGAATAGGGAACTCCAGAGGGGGACAGCAGGGAACTCCAGAGTGCAGAATAGGAAACTCCAGAGGGGGAGAATAGGGACCTCCAGAGGGAAGAATAGGAAACTCCAGAGGAGAGAACAGGAAACTCCAGAGGGGGAGAAAAGGGACCTCCAGAGGGTAGAATGGGGAACTCAAGGGGGGGGACTGTGAAACGCCAGAGGAAGAGAATAGGGAACTCCAGAGGGGAGAATAGGGAACTTCAGAGGGGGAAAATAGGAAACTCCAGAGGAGAGAATAGGAAACTCCAGAGGGGGAGAATTGGGACCTCCAGAGGGGAGAATAGTAAACTCGAGAGGTGGAGAATAGGAAACTCGAGAGGGAAGAATAGGGAACTCCAGAGGGGGACAACAGGGAACTTCAGAGTGGAGAATATGAAACTCCAGAGGGGAGAATAGGGAACCCCAGAGGGGAGAATAGGGAACTTCAGAGGGGGAAAATAGGAAACTCCAGAGGGGGAGAATGGGGACATCCAGAGAGGAGAATGGGGAACGACAGAGGGGGGGATTGGGAAACTCCAGAGGGGGGTAATAGGAATCTTCATAGGTGAGAATATGGAACTCCAGAGGGGGATGATAATAAACTCGAGAGGTGGAGAATAGGGACTCCAGAGGGGGACAGCAGGGAACTCCAGAGTGCAGAATAGGAAACTCCAGAGAGGGAGAATAGGGACCTCCATAGGGGAGAATAGGGAACTCCAGAGGAGAGAACAGGGAACTCCAGAGGGGGAGAAAAGGGACCTCCAGAGGGTAGAATGGGGAACTCAGTGGGGGGAGACTGGGAAACGCCAGAGGAAGAGAATAGGGAACGCCAGAGGGGAGAATACGGAACTTTTGAGGGGGAAAATAGGAAACTCCAGAGGAGAGAATAGGAAACTCAAGAGGGGGAGAATGGGGACCTCCAGAGGGGAGAATAGTAAACTCGAGAGGTGGAGAATAGGAAACTCGAGAAGGAAGAATACGAACTCCGGAGGGGGACACCAGGGAACTTCAGAGTGGAGAATAGGAAACTCCAGATGGGAGAATAGGGAACTCCAGAGGAGAGAACAGGAAACCCAGAGGGGGAGAACATGGACCTCCAGAGGGTAGAATTGGGAACTCAAGAAGGGGAGAATGGGGACCTCCAGAGGGGAGAATAGTAAACTCGAGAGGTGGAGAATAGGAAACTCGAGAAGGAAGAATAGGGAACTCCAGAGGGGGACAACAGGGAACTTCAGAGTGGAGAATAGGAAACTCCAGAGGGGAGAATAGGGAACTTCTGAGAGGGGAAATAGGGAACTCCAGAGGGGAGAATAGGGAACTCCAGAGGAGAGAATAGGAAACTCCAGAGGGGGAGAATAGGGACCTCCAGAGGGGAGAATGGGGAACGCCAGAGGGGGAGATTGGGAAACACCAGAGGGGGGGAATAGGAAACTCCAAAGGGGAGAATATGGAAATCCAGAGAGGGAGAATAGTAAACTCGAGAGGTGGAGAATAGGGAACTCCAGAGGGGGACAGCAGGGAACTCCAGAGTGCAGAATAGGAAACTCCAGAGGGGGAGAATAGGGACCTCCAGAGGGGAGAATAGGGATCTCCAGAGGAGAGAACAGGAAACTCCAGAGGGGGAGAAAAGGGACCTCCAGAGGGTAGAATGGGGAACTCAATGGGTGGGGGAGACTTGGAAACACCAGAGGAAGAGAATAGGGAACTCCAGAGGGGAGAATAGGGAACTTCAGAGGGGGAAAATAGGAAACTCCAGCGGAGAGAATAGGAAACTCCAGAGGGGAGAATGGGGACCTCCAGAGGGGAGAATAGTAAACTCGAGAGGTGGAGAATAGGAAACTCAAGAGGGAAGAATAGGGAACTCCAGAGGGGACAACAGGGAACTTCAGAGGAGAGAATAGGAAACTCCAGAGGGGGAGAATAGGGACCTCCAGAGGGGAGAATGGGGAACTCCAGAGGGGGGGGGATTGGGAAACTCCAGAGGGGGGGGAATAGGAAACTTCATAGGTGAGAATATGGAACTCCCGAGGGGGACAGCAGGGAACTCCAGAGTGCAGAATAGGAATCTCCATAGGGGGAGACTAGGGAGCTCCAGAGGGGAGAATAGGGTTGGGTAGTGTGAAAAGCAATTGGCAAGATGTCCTTCAAAAGTACGATCTTTAGGTCCTTATGAAAGTGTAAGATAGAGGGGGCGGTCATATCTATTTGGATGTCATGTTTAAGATACTGGGTGGATAACGGGTGAAGGCCGCCTTCTATTTTGTCTTCCTTCTTAGAGTTGCTTGTTTCCAACTTGGCGATGTTGTGGATTCTGTTGGGGTGCCGGCTCAGGAGCTAGTGAGTTTCTATGGCGATTAGATTTTTTTGCATTTTGTTTAAGGCTTTTTGAGTGATGCAGGCAGTCTTGAATATGATGGTTGCTGGAAGTAGCAGGCAGTGCAGCTCCTCGAGGTTGGGGGTGATGTGGCTAAATTCTCTTACTCCTGTGATGAGGCGTGCTGCAGCGTGCTGGATGGCTTTCAGAGGGGTCAATGTGGCATCTGGACTCCTGTGAGTATGGCACTGCCACCGTCCACGTGAGAGATGACAAGCTCGGACGGGTGTTCAAAAACTCAGGGCAGGGTAAAGGCTTAGCAATGTGAGTTTGGCATGAGTGTTTACAGTCGATAGTAAAGCTGAGCGATTTTGCACTCGGTGACAGTTGAGGTATCAATTCATTGAGCTTTATGTTAGAAATTGTGTACTTTGGCAGGCGAGGTGGCGATTGAGGGTTTAGGCCTAAAGTGTGCAGAAAAGATATATGGAAAAATGTGATCCTCCAATAAAAAGGCCGCAGTTTATTCTCAACTACAAAAACATGGAAGCGCTGTGTTAAAGCAGGCAGGGAAATGTGGGCCTAAAATGTAGCGCATTGAAACACACAGAGATGACTGCCAAATTGAAAGGGGAGCATTTCATTCTCCACTAAAACACATCAAAAGGCTGCATACATTGAAAATCAAGAATACAACATGGGCCTTCCATGCAAGTTATAACCACCGGCCGCCCCCCTGCTGACATAGAGAGCAAAGCATTAAGGGTGTCATTTGCCAACCCAGAAAGAGTTAACATGGAAAGGCTTCCATGTGCAGCTAAGAACACTATGCACATGGGAAAACAAATCTCGCCGGCCAGAGTTCCTGTGAATATATATATATATATATATATATATTCACTAACAAAAACATTGTTAAAGGGACGTCATGGTTAAGTTGCACTAGCAAAAACCTATGAAATTCAATGGAAAAACATTGTTACAGGGACGTTATGGTTTTAGGTAAAACCGACCCCCCAACCCTGAAATTCGACACTGATGGTAAGCTAAGCAACCATACCTCGTGCCACCAGTGTGCACTACAAGGACTAACAACCATGACATCAAAGATGCCATCACAAATCTCATTCATGACATCACTGATGACATCACATGTGCATTTAGTTTTAATTGGAAACCTCCACAATGGATTGTTATTGTAATGGTGGCAGAAAACTGTCAAATATTATTGGAAGAACTATCATGAGAGAAGTAGGTCATGGAGGAATACATTGATATACGCACAAATGTATTACACACTTCTTCACTGTACATGAAGGAACTTACGTGCAAACGTAGCCATTGTCTGCACCATACCTCATGGAAGTGTAACCTTCAAAATCTTTCCATGTTACATAGTGAAATCATGAATGCATTCATTTTAGAGTGTCTGGTACTGTCAAACACGTAAGTAGTTACCATTGCATGTACTACTGCACAGAAACCATAAAGACACCACAATGCATACACACATTACCATATACAAGGGAATTAAAGCAAGCTAAAAAGGAGCAGTATTATCAGAAACTGTTCATAACATAACTGATTATCTTCATGCACAGAACCCAGTGCTGTGTTGTACGCTTTACTCTTCCCCTATGTCTATATGTATCATATGATGTGAGTGAACCGTACGTAAAGTAGTGTAAGAACATACGAGACGGGTGCCGTACACAAAGGTAGAACCTTTTGAATTGTTTGTTCCTGACTGTTAGTGAAGAAAAGCACGTGTCCCACTTATGGTAGTGAACAAAACAGAGGGATCCACACATGTGATGTCATCAGTGATGTCATGATTGAGATGTGTGATGGCATCTTTGATGTCATTGGTGTTAGTCCTTGCAGTGCACAGGAGTAGCGTGAGTTATGGTTGCTTAGCTGACCATAACTTGCGAATTTCGTTTTTTTTTTTCTCGGTTTTACCTGTAACCATAACGTTCCTGTAACAATGTTTTTCCATTGAATTTCATAGGTTTTTGCTAGTGCAACTTAACCATAGCATCCCTTTAACAATGTTTTTGTTAGTGAATTTCATAGGTTTTTAGTAGGGCACTGCAAGCAGAATGTTGCTTTAGCATAGCGTTTTCTGTAAAAAGGATACGTATTTGGTACGGCAACATAACCATAACATCCGGTTAACAACGCTTTGTTATTTATTCCTTGGCTGTCCTCATGATAAACGTGTGGAAAGGGCAAATTATCTGGTGTATGTATCCATTTGCGCCACCCCTTACATTTCTGAATGGAGTTAGTGTATCGTACCAATTACATATGTACATAGTAAACGTTGTTTAGTGTGTCAGTAGGGTCTCTTTTTGTGTTAACAGTGCATGATAAATCTGCACTGCACAGTAATGGCCGCGATGACTACAGATGAGCAATATGGACGTTTCCTAGGGGCACTGCACCTTGTTGGCGTATGTGCAATCACACTGCAAGTAGCCGTAGGACTCCATTAGTGGCCGCATGTCCGCACCTTCCAATGTACTTTTAAGTAGTTGTGGGAGTGCACGTGTTTCCGTTCCACACCTAGACCCATGCATAGGTCATCCACTGTATGCAGGTAACACCGCCCCAATCGCCAGCCCTATAGATTAATGCAGTAGGCTACCGAATTTAAACTACTCCTAACTGTATAACGGCTCCTGGTAAACAAAGAACAGCAACATGCACTGTGACGTGGGCGTGTTAAATGTGGCATTACTTAGATTTATCTGCTGCTTCCCTTTCCATGACCCGTGAAACTGATACATTGTGTCTGCACTCAGCAGTGTGATGGAAAGTATCAAAATGTCACCTGCAGGTCGTACAGTTGAAGAAAACATGTAACTGCAGGTGGGACAGTTTGTACTAAGTCTGTAAAATAGCATAGCTGGTGCACCTTCTTCACGCACATACGAGTGCATGTAAAGGCAAGTAAGGAAACAGCAGAATATGCAGAGCGCAAACAAGCTTAGTGGTGGTTAGAAAAGCGCGCTAGCTGCATGGGTCGCACAGAATAAATGGCTTCCTTCTGCACGTAATGAAACTGTGTTTCACGTTGTTGTAAACATTCTTGTATTCCACAATGTATACATATCCGTGAATGCTACCCCAAACACTAATGGCATAGCATAGAGTGTTTGTACTGCATGTGACGACAACTAAAATGAAAGCACAACGGACCAGTGGGAAGGCTACCGCCCTTCCAACAATTACGTAGGGTACTTTCATGTACAGCATTTCCCACATCTGCTGCGGGCAACAAGAGGGGTACTCCTGTAGGGCAGCAGAGCTGTTAAACAAGCTTTGCAAACAATATGCCATGCTACAGACCCTTACCCGGCAAAGGGCATTGTATTGTGCATGTACTGTAAGAGGGTAGAATTGGGAACTCAAGAGGGGGAGAATGGGGACCTCCAGAGGGGAGAAGAGTAAACACGAGAGGCGGAGAATAGGAAACTCGAGAGGGAAGAATAGGGAACTCCAGAGGGGGAAAACAGGGAACCTCAGAGTGGAGAATAAGACACTCCAGAAAGGAGAATAGGGAACTTCAGAGTGGAGAATATGAAACTCCAGAGGGGAGAATAGGGAACCCCAGAGGGGAGAATAGGGAACTTCAGAGGGGGAAAATAGGAAACTCCAGAGGGGGAGAATCGGGACCTCCAGACGGGAGAATGGTAAACTCGAGAGGTGTAGAATAGGAAACCCAAGAGGGAAGAATAGGGAACTCCAGAGGGGGACAACAGGGAACTTCAGAGTGGAGAATAGGAAACTTCAGAGTGGAGAATAGGAAACTCCAGAGGGGGAGAATAGGGACCTCCAGAGGGGAGAATGGGGAACGACAGAGGGGGGGATTGGGAAACTCCAGAGGGGGGGAATAGGAAACTTCATAGGTGAGAATATGGAACTCCAGAGGGGGATAATAGTAAACTCGAGAGGTGGGGAATAGGGAACTCCAGAGGGGGACAGCAGGGAACTCCAGAGTGCAGACTCCATAGGGGGAGACTAGGGAGCTCCAGAGGAGAGAATAGGAAACTCCAGAGGGGAAAATAGGGACCTCCAGAGGGGAGAATGGGGAACGCCAGAGGGGGAGATTGGGAAACACCAGAGGGGGGGAATAGGAAACTCCAAAGGGGAGAATATGGAACTCCAGAGAGGGAGAATAGTAAACTCGAGAGGTGGAGAATAGGGAACTCCAGAGGGGGACAGCAGGGAACTCCAGAGTGCAGAATAGGAAACTCCAGAGATGGAGAATAGGGACCTCCAGAGGGGAGAATAGGGAACTCCAGAGGAGAGAACAGGAAACTCCAGAGGGGGAGAAAAGGGACCTCCAGAGGGTAGAATGGGGAACTCAGTGGGGGGAGACTGGGAAACGCCAGAGGAAGAGAATAGGGAACTCCAGAGGGGAGAATACGGAACTTTTGAGGGGGGAAATAGGAAACTCCAGAGGAGCGAATAGGAAACTCAAGAGGGGGAGAATGGGGACCTCCAGAGGGGAGAATAGTAAACTCGAGAGGTGGAGAATAGGAAACTCGAGAAGGAAGAATAGGGAACTCCGGAGGGGGACACCAGGAAACTTCAGAGTGGAGAATAGGAAACTCCAGAGGGGAGAATAGGGAACTCCAGAGGAGAGAACAGGAAACTCCAGAGGGGGAGAACATGGACCTCCAGAGGGTAGAATTGGGAACTCAAGTGGGGGAGAATGGGGACCTCCAGAGGGGAGAATAGTAAACTCGAGAGGTGGAGAATAGGAAACTCGAGAGGGAAGAATAGGGAACTCCAGAGGGGGACAACAGGGAACTTCAGAGTGGAGAATAGGAAACTCCAGAGGGGAGAATAGGGAACTTCTGAGAGGGGAAACAGGGAACTCCAGAGGGGAGAATAGGGAACTCCAGAGGAGAGAATAGGAAACTCCAAAGGGGGAGAATAGGGACCTCCAGAGGGGAGAATGGGGAACGCCAGACGGGGAGATTGGGAAACACCAGAGGGGGGGAATATGAAACTCCAAAGGGGAGAATATGGAAATCCAGAGAGGGACAATAGTAAACTCGAGAGGTGGAGAATAGGGAACTCCAGAGGGGGACAGCAGGGAACTCCAGGGTGCAGAATAGGAAACTCCAGAGGGGGAGAATAGGGACCTCCAGAGGGGAGAATAGGGGAACTCCAGAGGGGGGGGATTGGGAAACTGCAGAGGGGGGGAATAGGAAACTTTATAGGTGAGAATATGGAACTCCAGAGGGGGACAGCAGGGAACTCCAGAGTGCAGAATAGGAAACTCCATAGGGGGAGACTAGGGAGCTTCAGAGGGGAGAATAGGGTTGAGTAGTGTGAAAAGCAATTGGCAAGATGTCCTTCAAAAGTACGATCTTTAGGTCCTTATGAAAGTGTAAGATAGAGGGGGCGGTCATATCTATTTGGATATCATGTTTAAGATACTGGGTGGATAACAGGTGAAGGCCGCCTTCCTATTTTGTCTTCCTTCTTAGAGTTGCTTGTTTCCAACTTGGCGATGTTGTGGATTCTGTTGGGGTGCCGGCTCAGGAGCTAGTGAGTTTCTATGGCGATTAGATTTTTTTGCATTTTGTTTAAGGCTTTTTGAGTGATGCAGGCAGTCTTGAATATGATGGTTGCTGGAAGTAGCAGGCAGTGCAGCTCCTCGAGGTTGGGGGTGATGTGGCTAAATTCTCTTACTCCTGTGATGAGGCGTGCTGCAGCGTGCTGGATGGCTTTCAGAGGGGTCAATGTGGCATCTGGACTCCTGTGAGTATGGCACTGCCACCGTCCACGTGAGAGATGACAAGCTCGGACGGGTGTTCAAAAACTCAGGGCAGGGTAAAGGCTTCGCAATGTGAGTTTGGCATGAGTGTTTACAGTCGATAGTAAAGCTGAGCGATTTTGCACTCGGTGACAGTTGAGGTATCAATTCATCAAGCTTTATGCTAGAAATTGTGTACTTTGGCAGGCGAGGTGGTGATTGAGGGTTTTGGCCTAAAGTGTGCAGAAAAGATATATGGAAAAATGTGATCCTCCAATAAAAAGGCCGCAGTTTATTCTCAACTACAAAAACATGGAAGCGCTGTGTTCAAGCAGGCAGGGAAATGTGGGCCTAAAATGTAGCGCATTGAAACACACAGAGATGACTGCCAAATTGAAAGGGGAGCATTTCATTCTCCACTGAAACACATCAAAAGGCTGCATACATTGAAAATCAAGAATACAACACGGGCCTTCCATGCAAGTTTTAACCACCGGCCGCCCCCCTGCTGACATAGAGAGCAAAGCATTAAGGGTGTCATTTGCCAACCCAGAAAGAGTTAACATGGAAAGGCTTCCATGTGCAGCTAAGAACACTATGCACATGGGAAAACAAATCTCGCCGGCCAGAGTTCCTGTGAATATATATATATATATATATATATATTCACTAACAAAAACATTGTTAAAGGGACGTCATGGTTAAGTTGCTCTAGCAAAAACCTATGAAATTCAATGGAAAAACATTGTTACAGGAACGTTATGGTTACAGGTAAAACCGAGAAAAAAAACCCGAAATTCGCAAGTTATGGTCAGCTAAGCAACCATAACTCACGCTACTCCTGTGCACTGCAAGGACTAACACCAATGACATCAAAGATGCCATCACACATCTCAATCATGACATCACTGATGACATCACATGTGTGGATCCCTCTGTTTTGTTCACTACCATAAGTGGGACACGTGCTTTTCTTCACTAACAGTCAGGAACAAACAATTCAAAAGGTTCTACCTTTGTGTACGGCACCCGTCTCGTATGTTCTTACACTACTTTCCGTACGGTTCACTCACATCATATGATACATGTACACTTAGGGGAAGAGTAAAGCGTACAACACAGCACTGGGTTCTGTGCATGAAGATAATCAGTTATGTTATGAACAGTTTCTGATAATACTGCTCCTTTTTAGCTTGCTTTAATTCCCTTGTATATGGTAATGTGTGTATGCATTGTGGTGTCTTTATGGTTTCTGTGCAGTAGTATATGCAATGGTAACTACTTACGTGTTTGACAGTACCAGACACTCTAAAATGAATGCATTCATGATTTCACTATGTAACATGGAAAGATTTTGAAGGTTACATTTTCTATGAGGTATGGTGCAGACAATGGCTACGTTTGCACGTAAGTTCCTTCATGTACAGTGAAGAAGTGTGTAATACATTTGTGCGTATATCAATGAGCTGATTTTGGAGTTTGGAGTAGGGGATGGGAGGGAGTAGGGATGTGTGGGGTGTGGGGTTGTGCAATAAATCATAATGGTCGTCCATGTCCATGCTAAGCAGGCATAATATGTGGTATTAGTGGCTAGAGAGGCATTTTGGTGCAGCCAGTCTAGTCATTCCTCAGTTTGGTATGACTTTTTTAACTGGGCATTTCTGATAAGGCAGTCCTGCTAAGTGTAACTACCTGGCTAGACTGGCATTTGGGTTCTGCCAGTCTAGCCGTTTCTTACTCCGGCACTGTTTATTTTTCTGGGCATCTGTGATGAAATAATATGTTATGATATGATAAGTCATATATAATGCACCTGTAAAGAAGTGTTTTTAGGCACGACAAGATAAGAGGAGGAAAACTGAGGGAGGATAAGACAAATGATCTTACTAAGCCTTGTGTCATTCAGATCGTGCAAGTGCGAGAACGACAAGTGCAAGGGGAAAGGGAGGGGGGAAGTTCAAGGGAGAGGGGAGGGTAAAACGGGGCAGCAGTGCTCTGAGTAAGTGCCGCCAGGGCAGCGGGGCAGCGTGGCTCTGGGTAGTGTAAGGAGAACAAGGGACTCTAGGGTTACAGTTACAGCCCCTAACTGCGTGGTAGCCCCGGAGGCAGTGCTAGGGTGACTGATGAAGAAAGAGCCTGGTACCCAGTGAGGCTCTGGGGATAGCCAAGCAACCAGTTGCTACAGCTGACAGGTAGATCAGGTAGGTCAGCAGGGGAGGGAGAGAGGGAAAGCAGAGGGGAAGAGGAACTTTTTGTGCTGCTTCAGGAACTTCAGGTGGTCCGGCTCACGTTTGGGAGGGTCAGGGAGGCCATTTCAGAGGGAGGCGCCTGCAGGGGAGAAGGATCTACCCCCCCACTCTCTGCCTGGAGAAGCATCTAACCCATAGGGCTCGGGAAGGAAGGTATTTTGGAAGATAGCTTTGGATGTAGTGTGGATCCCAGACCCAGAAAGCCTTGTGGCCAATGAAAAGGGTCTTGAAATTGATCCTTGCAGCCACCGAGAGCAAGTGGAGAGATTTCATGGCTGCAGAGATACAGTCCCTGGGTTTGAGGCCAAGGATAAGTCTCACAGTCCTGTTCTGGATTAGTTGCAGAGGGCGGAGAGTAGAGGAAGGCAGATTGAGAAAGTGGCTGTTGCAGTAGTCCAGCCTAGAGAGAACCAGAGCTCTGGAGACAGTGAGCTTCTGGGAGAAAGTGAGAAATGGAAGAGTCCCTTTGAGGAGGTGCAGCTGGTAGTGGGACCTCTTGACGACATCCGAGATGTGAGGAGAGAAAGAGAGAGTGTAGTTGAAGATGACACCAGGAGTGAGCAAGAGAGGAGAGTAGGCTGAGGGGAGCCTGAAGGAAAGCTGAGTGTCATCTGCATAACAAGGGGAAGGTAGAGATCAGGTGGGTCAAAGGGGCCAAGTAGAGGTTGAAAAACCAGGGTGAGAGGATAGAGCCCTGGAGAACGCCACATGCAGAGAGAGGTGGCGGAGTGAAAGGGACAAAGTTGGACTTGGGAGGGGAAATCCAAGAGGAAGGATGTCAGCCACTCCAGGGCCTGATCCATGATGCCCTTGTTCTCACAGAGTCAATTGATCAGGATGGCGTGGTTGACTGTGCCGAAAGCAGAGGAAAGTTCCAGGATGATGTGCACAGAGGGAATGCTGGAATCAAGGTTAGAGATCAGATCTTCACAGGTGTTCAGGAGAGCATGTTCCATGCCTCTGGCAGCTCTTAACACAGACTGATGGTCATGGAGACAACCAACAGATTCAGTGTGGAGATTAAGCTGGCAGTTGGCAAGCTTTTCCAAGAGTTTGGGAGAGGGGAAAGTTCCAGTGGCAAAAGAATGATTATAGAAATCGGCCAAGGCTGGATCAAGGGTGTCAATGTGGTCCTTGATGGTTCTGGAGGAGCAGGCGAGCACCTGTTTCGATGACACTTCCATAGATGGCACTTGTCTAGAAACCTCATCATGTGTTAGAAAGAGGAGAAAGGATGAGGAGAGAGAGAGATGGCCAAATGGGGCAGAGAAAGGAAGAGGGAGAGGAAGAGGAAGAGAAGATATTGGACAGGATGTCCTGAGTTTTAGCGGAGAAGCGAGAGGCCAAAGCCGTACAGACGGCCTGTTGAGGGAACAGGAGAGGTAGAAACCGCAACAGGATTGGCCAGTTCCTTGCAGATTTTAAAGAGTTTGGCTGTGTTGTTAGAAGCCACAGGGACGCAGGCTTGAATGTGTGCTCTCTTCTTCATGAGCCTTATTGCTTCGACTGGCATTTTGATGCAACCAGTCTAGGTATGTCGTATTGTGGCGTGGCATGCGTTACTGTAATGTTATTATGTGTCTACACTGGTCTACATTGTACAGCCAGTTGGACATGTTTTCATTGTGACATGGTATTTTTAATAGCAAAGCATTAATGTTCATGTGCACTGTTGGTGACTTGCATGTTTTAGATTGCTGTTACCCTACACAACAATAGCAAACACTGTGGCTTTTTAGTCAATTTTTCTCAGAAAGTGTGTTGTATATTGCATAAAAACACATATTTATATCTTTCTCCTAGTGCAGTGTGTGGCATACCCCTTCAGCAACACGTTTGTGTGTATTGCGCAAGCGTGGTAATCTAGGGCGGCCCAGAGTGTGGCGCAACTCGTGATTTGTTGCAGAGCTGGGCGAGGCCCTCAGCATGGCTTGCAGGGGGGCCCCCAGAGCTTGTATTACGCCACTGTTCTGTTGTTGAGATACCTTCCTGCATCTGGCTCGGAACAACATCCATGAGCAGTGGGCCATACTCTTCGTGGTATTATGGATGACAAAAGCACCTTGACGGTGGGAAAAAGCATCCTCACGACATCCAGCAATCTCCTCAGTCTATGGAACAAATCTAAGCAAGCCAGGTAACACACATGCATGCCGCTGTAATGGATGACAATCTAGGGATGGCAAGGTCTTTGCAAAGTGCATTCACATCAGCGACAGTGCTCTCATACACAGCGTTCCACAATTGTCCAGGCCTTCCTAACCAAAATTGCTGTTGGAGTGTATTTGCAGAGCATAGTTGTGCATATCTATGACAAAGGGATCACCTACAGACAAAACAATGCGTTTCGCCATGTCAGCCACCCTCAGTACACAGAGTATAATGTACAACAGTTTCACCTCCCCTTCCTGTTAACCACACCCACACTACCTGATTGTCTAATCCCCACACTGCCATGGCAATTGGGCAAGGTGGTGTAAAGGTCAGATTTTGGCACGTGCGCCACCCAAAATATGCGAGGGCCACACCCCCGTAAAGCTGGAGCAGTCCTTCTTCCCTTTGCACTATCTTATCTGCAACTCTACTTCATTGCGTTATGTATAAATAGGTACACACGCATCCACAAATCGCATCGAAGCCGCCATCATCCAACACTGTCACTCCTGTACAAAACTTGAAATGTACTGTTACACATTTACAGTCCAAATGTTGTGCCTTTCCAAAGCACGTCCACTATAAAGTTCAATGAAAGTATGGACGATTTCTCCATCCGCACACATCCACATAGCCACCCAGGATGCGGCACGTGTAATCCTGAAAGTACCATGTAATCCACTACCTTTTTGTGATAGTGGGAGGAGCAGGGGGTAAATAATATCAAACTGGGTAGGGGGTTCAGTCTTCCATCGTAGATGTATAACATTTGTTTTTCTTTTTTTTTAGTGTGTGCGAGCAACTTTTTTTGTACTTTCTCTGTATATGCATTTCTGTTTGCCTCTCCTCACATTTTTACCACATTCTGGTCAATGCGTCTTGCACATTGTAAAAGAAAACAGCATTGCCAATGGCACTCAAATAAATGCCATTTCTACAGAATCACTGCATATTTTGCGACCTCATAATCTCATATTGCATGGAGAACATGCCAGCAGTCTGCATAAACTCACCATAATTCTGTTTATAGCACACCTTCCAACCTCTGGCTGAGGACAAATTACACCGTCATGGACCCATACTCCTCTTGGTGTTATGCATGAAAAAATGACCTTGGCAGTAGGAAAAATATGCATCACTGAGGTCAGCAACCTCTTCAGGTGACATATTAATCGTCCACACATCCAAGCAAGCGACCATGTGGGCACCTAACGTTATGCACACTTCTACCCAACTCCCCCACACCATAAAACACCCATTCATGAAAATATGTCACACTTAGCAGAATCCACAAACATACCACAGCCTGCACCTCCCCTGCGCACTGCCATTCACAAAGTATTGTGTCACTGCCAACCTATGCACAACAGCTTCACAACATTGGCCTACTTCAATAAATCTGCACACAGCAGAGTAACCAACCACATATAAGCTGCACTTCTACCATACCCACTTCCATACTCACATTACGTACACACTGCACCCTGTGGCCACACTATACAACTTCTCACTGCACCATCTCCTGCCGCACACCAAATAATGTAGCATGTTGCAACTATCAACACAACCATGGAATGCACAATACACGCTTTGCAACTCACTTGTGGTGCTGTAACACGCCAACAATGTGCTCCACACCCATTCTCAAAAGGTCACTGTGCCTCATGCACTGTCAAACCTGCATTGCTCCAGTGGGTATGCTCCTTGCACCTTGCATCTTGCACACATTCCCCCCACCGTAATGCAACCATAAATGTCAGCATGTCAACAACTACCACTATGCACATATGCACCACTGGCACCAGCACTCCTAACCAACCTCCACACCGCAATGGACATGCACTGCGTTACATGCAACATTTACCATAATGTATAAACATTACACTGTCTCCGGCACCCTTACGCCCTTTCATTCACATACTATTGTCTTACCCACTTCCACTCAGAAAGTATTGTGTCACTGCCAACTTAACCACAACATGTTTACAACATTGCCCATACTGCAAGCATTGTGCACACAGCACACTATCCAAGCACATATAAGCTGCCCTTCAACCATACCCTCCACGATACTGACAGTATGATAACATTGACCTCAGTGCCCACACTGCGTGACTTTTCACTGCAGCATCTCCAACCACAGCGCACCGCCATGGAGCTATGCAGCAACAAATTGCAACAGTTACTATTATGTACAAACAAAACACTCTCTCCTGCATCCCTGTACGCTTTACTGTACCCACTTCCATTCACAAAGTACTGTGCCACTCGCAACCTACCCACATTCTGTTTGCAACACTGGCCTATAACAGGTGAAATGTGCTCCACAACCATTCCTTACATGTCACCACCCTCTAACTGTTGCACAATAATTACTGCGTGGGTGTCCTCAAGCCCTAGGCTCTTGAGTGCATGGCCTACGGCTTTCGGCCATGCACCCAATAGTCTAGACCTTGAACACACCCACAGCAAAGTAATGCCACTATCCATGTCACCATGTCAGCAACTACGACAATCCGCATACACACCACTAACACCAGCACCCCTACCCAACCTGTACACCACCATGGTCCCGATATAGAAGGGACGCAATTAATGGCAAAGATTCAAATGTATTCTCAGGACAGAACAATGAATAGAGAAATTGAAAAAGAAATTAGCAAAAAGGGGGAGGTAGAATGTAATTTCATATGTCATATGTTAAGTTGAGTTTAGGAACTTAACCATAACTACAGCGGGCCGTGTAATGAGGATATAAATATGAACATTGATGGCATGATGAGAGACATTAAAATCCCCTACATGAAGACTAAATGCAGCAGATGGGAAAGCATGTGTTTCTATTATTCAGAGCACAGAAGGCTTGTGTGAGTGTAAAGACTCTCCCCCTGAAAGTTAAAAACAGTGACTTACCCCCATCACATGTTCTGCTCAGGCTCTCCATCTGAAAGACAATTGCTTTAAAGTGCCTGTGCCAGAGAGAAGAGCGGTATTCATGCATGACACATCAATCTATTGGTGTGCTGGGTCAACAGAGAGAGAGAAGAGACCATATGGGGGGTCCCTTGGACTGGAGCGGGAACAACAAAGAGGATGTTGTTGCAGGTCTGTCTGGATGAAGAAATGGTATAGGCATCAGGTAATAAAGGGGGGTTGTGGTTTCTTTCTCAGGAACCACAAGTCATAGAAAGATAACCTAGCTATCACGGGAAAGCTAGTGGAAACACCTTTCTATTGACACCGCTCCCCTACCAATTCGACTTTGGGAACAGAAGTTATAATCTAAAATGGGATGGCAACTCCCCAGAACATGTGAAAAAGCAGAGATACAGAGAGTTGATAGCTTAATAAATTAAATGAATGGAAAGAAGCTTATATGTTGAGAACTGTTATAAGTTTTGGTAAAACACAAAAAAAAACATTCACATGCGCAACATTGTGCAGATATGGAACACATGTCATTAGAACCAGCATGGGCAGAACATTTTAGTCTTGTAAATATTTGTAACGCTCAGCTGGTATCCACGGGGATGTCACTCAGCCTGTTCTGACCTCTTACGACCTCGAACCCTTCCCTGGAGGCTATTCGACTGGAGACTGACCCTGAAACACAGGATTGGTAGAGTTGAACTCCCTATTGTCTCTGTGTGCTTGAACCCATTCTTCCCCGGGGTCCAACCCTTCCCTTTGATCCACAGCTCACCTTGTTTTCTTGGATAGTGGGCTCTCCATCCTGCTTTCAGCGCAGGGGCGCATTGATTGGTGCAGGCTCATTGCTGCCTAGTTACTTCACTGGCAAGAGTCCGACAGGTAAGTATAATGAGTCTTTTGAACAGTTCTCTAACTTTGTTCCTTTCCTTCCTTAGATGATGTCCGGCGTCCGGGGATGCCGGCGTGCTGCTAAGATGAGTAGCACTGAATGTGATGCACCCCTTTCGTATTTGCATCGAACTGAGTTCTTTTTCTGTGTCTTTAAGGTGCCGCAACGTTTTCAGCGTGGATGCCGGTTATGAAGAACAAATGCAGTGGGTAAGCGCGGTATGCAGTGCCTCTACATGTTTCCACGCTAACCTGGAGTGTTTTTTCCCTCTTGCAGATGGATGAGAAGTTCCGGAGACAGAGTTCCCCCAGAGCGGCTGGGATTCAGGTAAGCGTTTGAAGCTCGTACAGTATTTAAAAATAAGTGAAGATTCGCAGAATGCTTACTAATGCCTTTTTTTGTTCTTTTCATTTTTTCTTTAGGAAGCGACGTGCCGGGAGGGGAATGACACCGCCGATGATGCCCACAGAACAGAAAGAGCTATGAATGAAGGGCAGAAGCGCCGCAAGGTAAGGCTGTTCCTAACAGTGTTCTTGTTCTTGCAGGAGCTGAGCGCAGAAGAAAGATGCAGGCCTACTGGAGACCGATCCGAACATGGTGAGTGTCACGCTGCAGGTGCAGAAAACACAAAGCATGTTTCTCAGCCTGGGTGTGGCTTAAATAGTCTCTGGGTATCCCAGGTGTCTCTGGGCTTAACCACACCCAAAAGACTAGACCGCACATGCAGTTCTGGGAACGGAAATATATGGGGGCATCCATCTTGTCCCCATCAATGCACTACAAGTCCAATCCCCAATGTTATCCTATGGGAGTGAGTGCGTCTGGTGCCACAAGCACCAAGTCTGACTCCAAGGTGGTCTTTGGAGGGATGGAGGTGCCCTTGAGGGCCATGTAGGTGATCGTGGCCTGGCTCCAGCCTGACATCTTGGAGGGCTGGGGACATGAGGGGCAGGAATCATGACAGCACTCCCCCCCCCCCCAAGGCCCCTCTCAAGGTGGCGCTTCTGTCTGGTCCTGGTTTGGTTGGATGGTTTTGATGAAGTCGTCTAAGCAAGCGAGGTGCATGGATGTACTCACAAGGCTCCCATGTCCTGTCTTGTGGACCATACCCCTTCCAGTCTACTAAGTAGTATAATTTGTATCTGACGTACTTTGAATCTAGGATGTCCTTGACTTCGAATTCTGGCTCCCCAGCGACTACTACTGGCTGTGGTGGCATTGCTACCCGGGTCCCAGGTTTAACAGGTTTAAGGAGAGACACGTGGAACACAGGATGAATCTGCATGTTTGACGGCAAAGCTAGTCTGACCGCCACAGGATTTATCACGGAGGTAACGGTGAATGGTCCCAGGTATCTTGGACGTAAAGTTCGGGCTCCTTTAATGGACACGTGTTTAGACGCCAGCCAGACTTTGTCTCCCACTTGGTAGTTGGGGGCCTTTGCTCAGTGTTGATCAGCAAACTTCTTTTGGCGATTCTTAGCTTGAAGTAGGTGTTCAGCTGCCCTTATAAAGGTTTGAGAAATGGTCGTGTGCAAGGTTTTGACTGCTGGCATTTCCAAGGTTGTAGGAACGTCCAACTCAGAAGTATGTGGGGGCCTGCCATACATGGTATAAAAGGGTGTCTGCCCAGTGCTGGTGTGTAAGGAATTATTATAAGCATATTCAGCTATCCATAATAGGTGTCATGATCTCTGCTTCCAAAAGATCAGGACTTGCCCGACTCCCTTGGAAGCAGACCCATAACCCCGGTTCCGAGTGCCAGCCAGTCCCAATTGGGACCTTTTGGACCCTGTCCTGGCGCCAGTGGCACCAGGCTCATAAAGATGCCCAGTCCCAGCGCTGAAAGCGCCGGGCTCATAATGCTTGGGTGGACTTACCTGCAGCAGACCATGCTGCTTACTTACCTACCAGTTGAACCCCTGATCCTCTTCTGTTTGGGACTACTTTTCCTGTTGGGTGGGGCAGGAGCCACTCCCTAGGTTCAGAACACTGGAACTCTTCTGGAAAGCAGGAACTCTTTTCTTACCTAGGCGTGGCTGTGGAAGGAGACAACTAAGCACTACAGGAGGCTATTTAAACCACACCCGATGGATGAATCTTGCTTTGTGTTATTCTGCATTCTCTGCAGCAGAACGCTCATCGTGTCTTCTGTTTCTGATCCTGGGCCTAAGGGAACAAAGGCTTACCATCCTGGAATCCAGTCTTCAGCAGCACCTGTAAAGACAAAGAAAGAACAGGTTAGCACTACGGTCTTCAGTGGCAGCGCATCTCTTACCTGGTCCATCGGCTGTCACCAACGCCTCGCGCTGCATTCCGGCATCTGAAGACAAAGGTTTACCTACTCTTCGCATGCTCCGGAGGTCTTCGCACTGCATTCCGGCATCTGAAAGACAAAAGCTTACCAGCTCTTCGCACGCTCCGGAGGCCTTCGGCGCTGCATCCCGCATCTGAAAGACAAAAGAAGGTGCGTTTAAAGACACTGGGCAACTTTATTACTCACGTGCCATTACTCCTTCCCACGCCGAATCCAGTGGGCATTCCAGCACCCTTCAGCTTCTCTAAAGCTCCGAACTTGTACCTGCAAGATAAAAGGGACAGTTAGTGCGCATCGTGAAGCAGGCTACAAGCGCTTACTTACGTGCTTCCAGGCGCTTCTATTCCTCACGCGGGTTCGATCCTCAACTCTCATCAGCCCGCCATCCGCCATCGCCGGAACCCTGCAAAACAAGAGATATCATTACAAAAGACTTTTAAGACATTTGAAGTGACCAGAACTTACCGTTGGTGCAGTTAACGACGGACAGCAGTCCTCTGAGGTCAAGAGGCCTGCACCCTTATCCAGTGAAGAAACTGGTTACGGCACCCTGCCCCGAGGCAGATGGAGAGCTCGGCGTTCACTTACCTAAGGTGAGGGCGTTAACCTTTGGGGTTCTACAGGAGAAGAGAAAGGGAAGAGGAGAGAGGCACCCAATAACCCCAGTTCATTAATCCCATATTTTCTATCTGCAGACATCTTACTCTTCGAGTCAGACATACAGTGCACAGAGGTCCAGCCCAAAGAGCCAACCGTGTGTTACACATCAAATTAGTGTTTTTGGGATATTTGTCGGTACAACCTCTCCTGTTGGCGACCTAGATGAGTTTAAATTAGCCTTTTAGCCGTGTCGCATCCTATGTGGCATTTGTTGGAGGAACCAATCCCATACCTCCTTGGTTACTAATATGAATGGATATTCTGCCACTCAAGAATTGCGCCACACTTGTTAATTCAAAAACTTCAAAAATAACTTCCTTTATTCCTTATTTGCCCTTTAATTCTTGTTAACACGTGTTTCGGCTACTCAAGAGCCTTTCTCAAAACAAAACAGGGCTTGATAGGGTACACATCATATTCCGTCTTATTCCATAAGTCCCGGGTAATTCCCTTCTGCTTAGTAACAATCCGTCTCCTCGCGTCGGCCTCGAACAATAAACATTATTGTTAATAAACAAGTAGCCGAAACACGTGTTAACAAGAATTAAAGGGCAAATAAGGAATAAAGGAAATTATTTTTGAAGTGTGTTACACATCACCTTGAAGATACGGCATTCACCCAGTCAAGACCGGCGCCTCTGCGGGAATCAGGTGAGCGTTACAATAGGTCGAACCAGCTTCCTTCAGCTTGGTGTAACATGCAACGCAGATATTGCTCAAGCGTCTGATTTGTCCTCTCAGTTTGGCCATCCGTTTGGGGATGGTGACTGGTGGATAGCCGGATGTCGATCTGGGCCATAGAGAAGCATTTTCTCCAGAAGTTAGATACGAATTGAGTACCTCGGTCTGAGAACAAAACTGAAGGAAACCCATGGAGCCATACGATGCCTTCAAGATATACCTTTGCCAGAGTGGAAGCATTTGGAGGCCCTTAAGAGGAATGAAATGTGCCATTTTTGAAAATAGGTCCACGACCACAAGAATAGTGTTAAACCCTTGACTAGGTGGTAAATCAGTAATAGAATCGAGGGACAACGTGTGCCAGGGTGCTGGTGGGATTTCCAATGGTTGTAATAGCCCAGCCGATTTCTGCTTGGATGACTTGTTTTGAGCACACACTCCACAAGATAGGATGAATTGGATAATGTCTTTACGCCACGTGGGCCACCAATATCGCGAGGTGGCCCTTGTACAAGAAATCAAGATAACGGGACAGGACTTGTTCTCGTAGTTCTTAGTTTGGTAAGAATAAATGATTCCTGAAGTAGGGCAACTGATCTTTTATCATGTTATGTTCTCCTTGTGAACTCCACGCTTGTAATTGCTCCAGACTCATCAGGTTTTGGATTTCTTCATGTAATTCTTTCTGAGTTATGGTTGCTGTGATTCCTAGGAGCTTGTCACTCGGGATGATTGCTATTGGGTCAGGGGTCTGATACCCTTGCTCTTCCACCCCCATACGGAAAAGGGCATCGGCCTTGCCGTTTTTCACCCCTGGTCGAAATGTAATCACGTAGTCATATTCAGCAAAGAAAAGAGCCCAACGTAGTTGTTGTGAGGATTGGGCCTTTGCCGTTTTTAGGTACTGGAGGTTCCAGTGGTCAGTTATTACAGTGATTGTGTGTCTGGCACCCAAGAGGTAGTGCTGCCGTGCCTTAAAGGCTGACTTAATGGCCAGGAGTTCTTTGTCTGTGATGGCGTAATTGAGTTCAGGGGGTGTGAATTTACGCGACCAGAAGGCAACAGGGTGTAACTGGCCCGTTTCAGGATCCTTTTGTGAGAGGACGGCTCCCTTAGCCATGCTTGAGGCGTCCGTTTCCACTAGGTATGGGAGATCAGGACGAGGGTGGCGTAAGATTGGGGCAGATGTGAATCTTGCTTTGAGTTCCTGGAAAGCCTCCTCGGCTTCTGTTGTCCACTGGAACTTTTTGTTGCTTTTCCTTAGTAATGACGTGATGGGATGCACGATTTGCGAAAATCCTGGGATGAACCGGCGGTAGAAATTTGCAAAACCCAGCATACTTTGAACCCCCTTGAATGAATTTGGGGATAGCCAGTTCAGGATAGCATCTACCTTGTGTACATCCATTCGGATTCCATTCGGGCTGAGAATAAAGCCCAGGAATTCCACCTCGGAGATGTGGAATGAGCACTTTTCGAGCTTGGCGTAGAGCTGATGTTGACAGAGTTTCTCCAATACGGATCGGACATGTTTAACGTGGTCCTGCTTTGATGCGGAATATACTAGGATATCGTCGATGTACACTAGAGCACAGACATCAATCAATTCCCGTAGGACATTGTTCATGAAGTATTGAAATGCAGCAGGCACGTTGCAAAGGCCAAAGGGCATTACTTGATATTCGTACAAGCCGTATTTGGTGCGAAAAGCGGTTTTCCATTCGTCCCCCTGTTTTACGTGAACAAGGTGATATGCCCCCCTCAGGTCTAGTTTTGTGTAGATTTGGGCATCTTTGACTTGATCAAGCAATTCAGGGATCAGTGGCAGGGGGTAGCTATTTTTTACGGTAATCTGGTTCAGTGCGCGATAGTCGATGCACGTTCTCAAGTCCCCCTCCTTTTTGGTACGAAGAATAGAAGACTGGCTGCTGGAGGCTTAGAGGGACGGATGAACCCGTTGGCCAGGTATTGGTCAAGATAGGCCTTCAGGTGCTGGTTTTCTGGTTCTGTGAGTGCGTAAATTCGCCCACAAGGGATTTGTGTGCCAGGTATCAGGTCGATTTGACAATCATATGGTCTATGCGGTGGCAGGGTATTAGCCTGTTCTTTCTGAAAGACATCTTGAAAGTCCTGGTATTCACTTGGTACAGTGCCGATTGCCACAGTCACAAGCGTGGAGGTTCTAGTGTCTATTGGTTGTTTCTCTTGGCGATAACATGTGTGGCCCCAAGTCTTGGGAAAGGCCAATTCTTTTGCTCGCCAATCGATTCGAGGATTGTGAGCTACCAACCATGGCATTCCCAAAATCAACCAGAACTGTGATGCCTTAATGAGGTCAAAAACGATAGATTCTTGGTGTCCATCCTAGCACAGAAGGGTTAAAGCTGAAGTGCATTGGGATACTGGACCGGAAGCTATTTTCGGGCCGTCGACATGGTCACAGTGTCTGTGGTTGATTTAGGGCGTAACGGAAGCCCTATCTTTGCCGCAAGATCCTGGTCAATGTAATTCCCACCAGCTCCACTGTCTATGTACGCTCTTACTGCGTGCAACCGAGATGGTTGTTGGTGATTTATCAAGACCACAGATAGTGCAAAATGGGAGGTCTGTAGTTCACTTTCTTCGCTCGACAAGTGGACCCCTACACTTGCCGGGCTGGGGAGTTTTCCGATTCCTTGATGGTATCTTCCTTGTCTGTGGCCCCTACAGTCCTCCTCAGTGGCTTCACAGGGCACTCTTTAAGGAAATGACCTGACCTTCCACAGTACAGACATAACTGCTGCTGTCTCCTTTTATCCCTTTCCCCTTTAGTCAAGGGGGATCCTACCCCCCCGATTTACATTGGTTCTCCTGAACCTTTCGTTGTTCGGGCAGTATTGTCCTTTGAACGCAGATACATAGGGCGAGGGTCCGGTCTGGTTCGATCTGCTCTTCGGTCCTGCAGTCCAGTTGAACAAGGTCAATGAATTCTGAGCAGTCTTTCGGGGGGTTCATTACTTGTGCGAGAACATCCTTGAGCTCCCCCCGCAACCCCTGATGAAATAACGTGGTTCTCTTCTTCACTGGCCATTCTGCTTCAACTACGAGTCTATTGAACGTGGCTATGTATGTTAATAGGTCTCGATTCCCTTGGCGTAGGGACAGAAGTTTGTTGTCTAATGCCTGCCCATGAGTACGATGGGCGAACTTTTTTTCCATCTCCTGCTGAAAGCCCCTGAAGTCATGCAACAAAGGATCGTCTTGGGCCACAAAGGGTATAGACCAGTCCGCGGCGCTACCACTCAGGTAGGATAGCACAAAAGCGACCCATGATTGGTCATTCAGAAAGGCCCCTGGCCTACAAAGGAAGTGCAGGTGGCACTGGTTCATGAACGTTGCAAACCTCTTGGGATCCCCCGTAAATCGTTCGGGTGGGGCCATGGGAACTGCCCCAGGAAGGGTTATCTGAACGGGATTGGCTGATGGCGCTGGCATCGATGGCACGCTTCCCGGCAATGGTGTATGCCCTGCTTGTGACTGGAGAAGTTGCCGGCTTAAATCATCAGTGCATTCTTTGGCTACTATCAGCTCTCTCCTCAGGGTGTTGGTCTCCTGCCTTGCTGCATGTACTTCGGAACGTAGCGGCCCCAACATGTGGGCTAATTTGTTGGTTTCTGACATTTCCATGACGCCCAGGTGGATTTTGATGTGAGGCTTCACGTTCTGTAACGCTCATCTGGTATCCACGGGGACATCACTCAACCTGTTCTGACCTCTTACGACCTCGAACCCTTCCGTGGAGGCTATTCGACTGGAGACTGGGCCTGAAACACAGGATTGGTAGAGTTTAACTCCCTATTGTCTCTGTGTGCTTGAACCCCTTCTTCCCCGGGGTCCAACCCTTCCCTTTGATTCACAGCTCACCTTGTTTTCTTGGATAGAGTCCTCTCCGTCCTGCTTTCAGCGCAGGGGCACGTTGATTGATGCGGGCTCGTTGCTGCCTAGTTAATTCACTGGCAAGAGTCCGACATTAAGTATGATGAGTCTTTTGAACAGTTCTCTAACTTCGTTCCTTTCCTTCCTTAGATGATGGCCGGCGTCCGGGGATGGCGACGTGCTGCTGAGATGAGTAGCGCTGAAGGTGAGTGAGAGCGCAATGCGCGATGCACCCTTTTCGTATTTGCATTGAACTGAGTTCTTTTTCTGTGTCTTTTAGGTGCCGCAACGTTTTCAGCGTGGATGCCGGTTATGAAGAACAAATGCGGTGGGTAAGCACGGTATGTGGCACCTCTGGATGTTTACACGCTAACCTGGAGTGTCTTTTCCCTCTTGCAGATGGATGAGAAGTTCTGGAGACAGAGTTCCCCCAGAGCGACTGGGAGCGTTTGAAGCTCGTACAGTCTTTAAAAATAAGCGAAGATTTGCTGAATGCTTACCAATGCCTTTTTTCTGTTCTGTTCCCTTTTCCTTAGGAAGCGGCGTCCCGGGATGGGAATGACACGGCCGAAGATGCCCTCAGAACAGAAGGAGCAGTGACTGATGGGCAGAAGCGCCACAAGGTAAGGCTGTTCCTAATGGTGTTCTTGTTCTTGTAGGAGCTGAGCGCAGAAGAAAGATGCAGGCCTACTGGAGACCGATCCGAACACAGTGAGTGTCACGCTGCAGGTGCAGAAAACACAAAGCATGTTTCTCAGCCTGGGTGTGGCTTAAATAGTCTCTGGGTATCCCAGGTGTCTCTGGGTTTAACCACACCCAAAAGACTAGACCGCACATGTAGTTCTGGGGACCGAAATATGTGGGGGCATCCATCTTGCCCCCATCAATGCACTACAAGTCCAATCCCCAATGTTATCCTATGGGAGTGAGTGAGTCTGGTGCCACAAGCGCCAAGTCTGACTCCAAGTGGGTCTTTGGAGGGATGGAGAGGCCCTTGAGGGCCATGTAGGTGATCGTGGCCTGGCTCCAGCCTGACATCTTGGAGGGCTGGGGACATGAGGGGCAGGAATCATGACAATATTAATACGTTTAACTGTAAATTCGCAATAGAGGCCATGTAGGGACTTTGAAAGTGCACAAATTGAAATGTGTAAACAGTAAATGCACCTGGGTGGGCTGAACCCCTCCAATATGTGGCCTTGGTAAACTGAAGGGACTAATCAGAGAACAGAGACCAGCCCCTTGATAATGGGATGGAGAATAGATCACCAATGAAAATGTATAGCCAATACGCTCCAATATGATAATGTAGACATTTCTGTGGGTGTGATTATGAGTCTATAAGGTGTCACACAATGGAAAAGCGGGATCTGCCGGGAAATGAAGGAACGAGGAAGCTGCCTGACATCATCTCGGTTGGAACTGCTGATGTAATTACTGGAGTAAACCAGGAGTAGGAGAAGCTGGAATCTTTGACCAGGACAGGTTGTCTAAATGAGTCCCGGTGGCCATGAGATGATTTGTGGAGCCCTGATGACCCGACTGGCCTTTCCTAGGCGCAGACCCAGAGATTATTCTGTACGTTAATTTGGCCATCCCAACTAAGTCTTGTGAGGACCTGTTGAGTTCATATCTTCCCTTTAATTAGTGGCGGGGGGGCTGGCAGTAGACACTTAGCAATTTGATTAAAGAATGATTCAGTGCTTGTAACTCCTTATATTTGCTGACCTTGATTCGTCTGCCAGTATTGCTCTTGCCTGTATTGCTGATGTACTGCTTGTAACTCCAAATCTTACCTGATCTTGATTCTTCATTCTTGATCTCTCGATGTTTACACCGGTGTAGCCCTCTGTGCGCTTCCAGAAATGTTTTACTATGCCAACTGGCACACCAATGTAGCCTCAAACACCATGAGGTGAGGCTTTCCTTGACCGTGCACTTATACAAAAGTTTTGCTATGCCAACTTGCACACCGATGTAGCTCCCCCACCATGAGGTGAGGCTCTACTGCACTGCGCACCGTTGATCTACCCTTATGATGTAACTATATGCCTGGTCCTGCACATTGTGGACTGTGCTACCGCACTTGTACTGTAACTACTGCCTAGATGCCTCAGGGCGTTGTGCGCTGCTATACATGTAAAAATAGTAAAATACATATTTGTGTGGCGCTGATGATTGGGCGTGTGAGGGGGTACCCCCCACAAGGTATCCCATAAATATATCTCACAGGTTTCAGAGGAGAATATGTTTGGTTTTGTTGGGATGAGCTTAAGGTAGGGAGTAGGCACTTCACATCCAGGTTTAGTAGTGGGGGTAGTAGAGGCACACGTATGCCTGATTTCTGAGGTATTTATACTGTGGCGCACAGAGACTGAACAGCATCAAGGCGTCCAGGCGCGCAGGAACATTAACTAAAAAGAAAAGTGATTCAAGATTTGCGGAATGACGCCTGCGGTTTGATCTGGCGCTCGCACCGTGTGGGAGCGTGTGGCAGAGTCAGGGACCTTGTACTGAGAATCTGCAATCTCACCAGGATTTCAGCTCGGCTTTAGGTGCAACAGGGAGACACTGAATAATGACACAGTGCTATAGAAACTCTCCTGCTCAAGGTAAAGATGAGACACAGAGTCACATTCGGAACCTTTGCAGCCGTTTCATTTGGCATTCAGCAAATACCCAAATATCATGAGTTGTAGTAGTCCAATGTGGGGTTTATAAAAGCCCCCACTAAGACCAGAAGGTGGCTCTTACCTATATCAGCAGGACGAGAAGTTTATAAAATGCTGTCTTAACGACCTCACTGTTCTGGGAATTCAGATCAAGGCTAGATTGGCAGATGGGGAACAGGTGCAAGTGGATCTAGGTCACCTGGCCTAAGCCCCGCCCACCTGGTGCCTTCCTGGTTGCGCTCTTTTTCCCTACTTTAGGAGCCCTCCAGACTCTTTTACTTTGCAGTTGGGGAGCAGGTGCAAGTGGATCTAGGTCACCTGGCCTAAGCCCCGCCCACCTTCTTAGCCCTGCCTCTTCCTTTCTGCTCTTAACTCTTAGATCAAGGGCATCTCTTCTGAAACGAAGCACAGACAAAAAAAAGGGCAATTCCTGTTTGTACCTGTTCGGACCAGGAGGACCCAGGACCCAAACCCCTGCCTAGACAGCAGGTAAGCAGGTACCAACATTTGTTAACTCCCTCTGTCCCCACAGGCCATCCCCACCATCATCGGGCAATGGCAACATCAACTTCTCTGCTGCCGGGGTGAGGACAGGTGCTCCGTGGCACAGTAAGTTGTGCATTTGTAAAAGTTGTATTCTCGCACCCCAGTGTGTGAGTGCCCACTCCCTCCGTCCTCCATCCCACTACACTGCCATTAGTCGTCAGGCCCTTTAAATCAGCCAACCAAGTCACCCCCTGCCGTGACAGCCCCCTCAGCCAAGGACCAGAGGCTTTGCCCTTGCCTGCGTTGCCCCTGGCATTCCTTTATTGTGCACCCATCGGCGCCACTCTAAACCTGCTGGCTATTTGCACGCCGTCACCACCTCCATCCTTGCATCGCACGTGCTTTCACCTCTCTCACCTGTGTGTTGCCCTCACAATCTTCCATTGCATTGCCTCCAGTCGTGCTGTGCATCTCCTGACTTGCGTGGCCCCTTGCAATCTTTGATTGTGCGCGCCTCCGCGCCCTCTCCAACCCTGCCTCCCGCATACCCCTGACCTGTGTGGTCCCTCGCAATCCCGCAATTGTGTGTGCTCTAGCGCCCTCTCCCCTCAGCCACGCTAGTGCATGCGTGCCTTTAGCCCGCATGGTCCCTCGCAACTCCCTGACCGCGTGTTCCTTGCAACTTCCAACTGCGCGTTCCTTGCACTTTCCATCCTTGGTTCATTGCTCATGCGTCCCTCATCACGGGGTCCCTTGCAACTCTCTATCGCATGTGCCTTGCTCTCCCGCTTCACCAGCCTCCTGCACCCATGCGCCCTCTTTGCTCTTCGTCATTGACTACACTGTTTTGCATTTTATTGCTTTGTGTTCTGCTGTATTCTTCCTTCTTCTAGGTTTACATTTGTCGACTGCTTTGTTCTTTTGTATATTGTTCTGTGTTCTGCTGTGCTCCACCCTCCTCTAGGTTCTCTTTTTAATGACTGCTCTGTTCCTGATGCCCTGGTAACCTGATTTGCTCATCGGACTGCCTTGTTTTCTGCCGGCTCTTCCATCTGAGCTCTTGTCTACTTAGTCAATTGTCCACTATTGTCTTGTCCCTTTCTGTCTAATCTGCTTGCACCCCTCCTTGTGTCCTCCCCTAGTGTCTTCCCCCACTTTTTTCCTACACCCATCTTCTTCTCTCCTCTTCCCCACCTACTCTATGGTGCTCTATTTTTCTCCTATCTTTTCAAACTGCTTCTCTATCGACTTTCCTGCTCTCCTCACTAAATCTGGTAGGAAGAAGTTCAAAAAGGATATCCTGGTCTCCAACCCAGGCCTCTCTATCGCTGACACCTAAACCAGTGCCTCCTCGAGGCAAACCCTCACCGACATCCTCTTTGTCATTCCCTCACCCGACCTATGAACTCTTCATATGATCTCTGTGCTCTCTCCTTTCTCTTCTTCTCCCATTAATGGTGGCAACCGGCGAGAGGCCCTCATGGCCCACTTCCCCTCCTCTAAGTTAATCATTAATGTTTACCTGAATGGCACCGTCTTGGTCCAAGGCCCTCGGGCCAACCGTCTCCTCTTTGATAGAAGCTTCCAGCGCCTCATCAATTTGCTTTCTTCTCCTGCTGTCCCTTCTCTCCCTTCTTCAGCTTTCTTTCCTCCCCCCTCTGCCTCCTCCTTGGCTGCCTTGCCCTCTCCTCCTTCCTCTTCTGCCCTCCCTCGGGCTCCTTCTACACCTCTGCAGGGCGTACCTCTAATTTGTACCCCTCCCCAGAAGGCTTTCAAGGTTGGCAACCTTCTCCATATTGCCACTTTCAACTCTCGCTCAGCTGTTAAACACTCCTCTGACATCTGCCGCCTCCTGGAAGAGCGGTCTCACTGAGACATGGTTCACGGCCAGCTCTGTCACAAGCTTTGACAGGCCTACCCCCCTTTCGAATGCCTTGTCTGAAGGCTCTCTCTCTCTCTCCTGGCTACTCTCTGACCATGGCTACTATCTATTGGCCACCTGATAAGATCACATCCTTCCTCTCTTAGTTGGTGGACCACTCCGCCTCCCTCCTGGCCTTGACCACTCAACTCCTCCTTATTGGAGACTTTTACATCCACCTGGATGCTTCCTGTCCCTCCTCTGGACTCTTTGACGACCTCAGCAATTCGCTCTCCCTCTCTATTCTCCCCTCTGGCCCGACTCACTCTGAAGGGCACACTCTGGAAGTACTGATCTCCTCAGACCTCAACCTATCTATCCCCCTCACCAGTCCTCTCTCCTGGAGTGATCACTTTCTCCTTTCCTCCCATCTCCCCCTCTCTACCCCTCAGGCCAAGCCAACTCTAGCACTGCCACCTACCTTCTCAGTCATCCGACCCATGAAGCGTGTGTCAGTAGAGGCTTTTGCCGCCACTTTCTCTCCCCCTCCTCCTCCTCTGGTTGACTCACATCCTTAAACAGCCCTTTCCATGGTCCACTCTTCTATCTCTGATACTCTTGATGTTCTTGCCCCTGTCATGAGAATCCGATTGAATCCCAAAGCCAAGTGCAACTCGTGGTATGACTCAGACCTCGTCACCCTTAAACGCAAGTGCAGGGCGGCTGAGAGGAATTGGCGTGATTCCTGTACATCCTCTGACAAACTGGCCTGCCGCCTGCTCCAAAGGTAATACCGGCCTTCTGTCTGCACTAATAAGAGAGGCCACATCCAAGCCTGCGTCTCTGCAGCATCTAACAACTCGCCCAAACTCTTTAAAATCTGCAAGAAGCTGGCCAATCCTGCCGCAGTCTCTACCTCTCCTGTCCCCTCCCAGGCTCTATGCATGGCCCTGGCTTCTCATTTCATCTCTAAAACCCAGGACATCCTGTCCACCCTCTTGTCCTCTCCTTCTCCTCCCTCTAATCTCTCCTCTACCTCCAGCACCCCCTTTGGCCACCTCTCCTCCCTCTTTCTCTTCCTTTCCTCTGTTCTCTCCTGACAAGATTTCTAGACAAGTCCGATCTATGAAAGTCTCGTAAAAACAGGTTCTTCCCTGTTCTTCCAAAACCATCAAGGGCCACATTGACACCCTTGCTCCTGCTCTGGCTGCCTTCTGCAACCACTACTTTTCTGCTGGAGCTGTCCCTTCCCCCCTGAAGCACTCTCTTGTGCACCCTCTTCTCAAGAAACCCTCAGCTGACCCCTGCTGCCCAGCTAACTATCGCCCGATCTCCATCACTCCTCTCCTTGGCTAACTCCTGGAAAAGCTGGCCATCTCCCAGCTTAATCTTCACACTGAATCTGTTGGTTGTCTCCGTGACCATCAGTCTGGCTTCAGAGCAGCCAGAAGCATGGAAACTGCTCTTCTGAACATCCGTAAAGACCTGCTCTCTAACCTTGATTCTAATCTCCCCTCTGTCCTCATATTACTCAATCTCTCTTCTGCCTTTGACAGGGTCAGTCATGCCATCCTGCTCAATCGTCTCCGTGATAACCTGGGTATTAGTGATCAGGCCTTGGCCTGGCTGATCTCGTTCCTCTCTGATCGACCCTCCCCAGGTCCAACTTGGGTCCTTCCATTCCTCTATCTCACTCTCTACCTGGGGTGTTCCCCAGGGGTCTAACCTTTCTCCCTGGCTGTTCAACCAATACCTGCCACCTCTCGCCCGCAGCATTGCCACTCTCTGCTCCAATTTTCAGTGCTACATGGATGACACTCAGCTCGTTTTCAGGCTCCCCTCTGCCACCTCTTCTCCTTCTGTCATCTCTCACTGTCTGCTATTCAGGAGTGGTGTGCCATTAACGATCTCTGCCTTAATGCCAGTAAGACTGAGATTCTCCTCATTGGCACACCTGCACTCTCCTTTCCTGTCACTCTCTGGCCGGCCTCCCTTGGCCCTCTTCCTGCTCCCACCTGTGAGGCTAAGAACCTCCTGGTCATCTTTGACTCTGCAATCTCCTTTTCTCCTCACATCTCTGACGTCTCTAAGAAGTCAAACTACCAAATGCGCCTCCTCAGAGGTATTCTTCCTTTCCTCTCCTTCCCCCAGAAGCTCACTGTCTCCAGAGCTCTGGTTCTCTCTAAGCTGTACTACTGAAACAGCCTCTTTCAAAATCTGCCTGCTTCTACTCTCCGCCCTCTGCAACTCATCCAGAACAGGACTGTGAGACTTGTCCTTGACCTCAAGCACAGGGTTCGTATCTCTCCAGCACTGAAATCTCTGCATTGGCTCCCAGTGGATGCAAGGATTAAGCTCAAGACCCTCTGCATTGTCCACAAGGCCTTCTGGGGCCTGGTTCCTCAATACCTCCAACTACTTCCTACTCGAGCTCTTCACCCCTTCACCTCCAACTCCCTCAGGGGCAGTCGTTTCTCCAAGCAATACGTTGGTGGTAGATCTCATTCTTCAGCTGGGTCCTCCCTCTGGAACAGCCTCCCTGCATCTCGGAAACTTGACGAGAACCTTTCTCCCGTTCCATAAGCACCTCAAGACCTTCCTCTTTGCTTCTGCCTTCTCTCTTCCTCTGCCCGGCTGATTTCCAGTCTGATACTGCACTGGTCACCTGGATACCCTCTTATTTCGGGCCCAGGTTCCTGCCTGCCCAGTTGCACACCCACACTGCCTCCCGGCAACCCTTGCACTTTGGTCTGTAACTGTAACCCTAAAGTCCCTCTACCTGCACTTTTGGTCAGCTGCTGTCTGCACTTACCCTTGCACCTGCCACCTGCTGGCCACACTTCTTGTTATTGTTTTGATCCCATGTACAGCACTGCCCCCTCCCCTTTCCCCTGGCACTTTTCCCCCTGCCCCTCCCCTGCACTTGCGTGATCTCAATGTCACTTGGCTTAGTAAGATTGTTGTCTCTGCCTCCCTTTGTTCCCACTTCCTTGCCTCATTGAACCTATAAATACTTATATATAGGTGTGTTACAAATGCCATATCATATCATATCATATCATATTATATATCAGAGAATAGCAAAATGTCTAATTTTATATGCAAGCAAGATGTGGAGCCAACCAGATCAGAGGGACGGGGGCGGAGGGGGTAGCTAGCAACAGTATTTTGGTATGTTTTGGGGGTCTCAAAAGAATAACCTCTGTAATGGTGTGATTTTACTGAAGTCGAATATTTTGCGCCCATATTTTGATCTCAGAGAGACAACATAATACATTGGAGAAGTTAAAGTATAGGTGAGAGCAGCGGGAACATTGAAACACTGTGCTGAACTAGTCCAAGTGGTGGGGGTATGTTAAGCTGCCCGTTGCAAGAATCCGATGGAGCAGTGCTCATATGCCCAAGTGAGGGAGCAAATAACTGTCTTTGGATTGCAGCAAAATCGGCGCTGCATACACAGTTTATCACAATCTCTGTTGTTTACGAACAATGCTTGGTTTCAATATGTATGGGAAGAGCACTCTTGCTCTAAGGTTTTTGCCATTGGGTCTTTTATTGTTACTGTGGGTGCTGACATGTGTTTCGACCACACAAAGGTCTTTCCAAGGCTGTGACAATAATACGTTGTAATTGGTGTCAGGTTGTTTTGAGGAAGTAACAAAACATGAAGCCCAATTTGTGCAGGCGGCGAGCACTAGAACTCCTCAGTGTCACGTTGAAGTCGCCTAGGGAACGGGGGCGGGAGGTAGAAGGAAGGAAAGGGAAGTGACGCGGGAGTGGGCGGGGGCGGGGAGTTCATGTTGAAAGTTAAATAAAGGAAGACGTGCTTTGCTGAGCTCCGTTGTGAAAACAGAGAAATTGATATGAGGCCGGGAAGCCCAAAAGAAACACACCAACACAGGTTACAAAGAACATACAAAGTGCTTTATTCAAAAGCTACAACAATTACCAATAAGTCAATTGACAAACGGATAGCTATTCGGCTCTCAGAGTAACAGAACAAACTTCAACGAGAGTTCACTGCGTTAGTGTGAGAGACCGTACATTGGGATACTCATGTTTTTATACTCTTTATCCTGCTCTGGCCAACCCCCTCGCGGGTTAACCATTCTTAGGACCAGGCCTAGGGTTCCTTGTCAGGCCAATCCCATAATGTATGCATTTTGATCAGTTCCGCTGATACAGTTGTTCATTTACACATAGGTCAGGGATAGGACAAGGTCTTAGTTCGCGACCCCAACAAGTGGCCTGCAGGCATATTAATTATTCATGTGTGCGGAGGTCACAGCGGCCAGAATCCCACTCGAAATGTTATTCGGCCTCCATTTTTGATGTTCAGGGTGACTTCCACATTGCAAGAGAACCTAAAATGGCGGCTAAATCCAAGATGGCGATTTACACAGTACATTAAGGTCAAGACCTTGCCGCGGAATCTATTTACACGATGCTTTTAGACAACTTGGCGTAGGCCAACACACATTCAAACAATGCGATAGGAGGTATAATATTATTTCGATTCCGACAGACCCTCCTTTTGGCCTATGCCAAGTGCTAAACATCATCCCTAATACTTTCGAAAATAACTCCATGTATTATCATCCATAGATGCCGCATCATTGTCTATAATGTCTATAGCCATTAGGTCGTTCATCAAAACCTCTTGTAACATGAATTCTTTAGATGCTGTATCTGGGGCATATATTTTATGCCCTATTGCGCTCACTGCTTAGGCACAACATCCCCCTAGCATTCCACATATACTCGGGAGGCATTGAAAACAGCAACAAAGGAATAGCAGGATCCCTAAAATAACCAGAATAACGGAAAGCACCTTCCAACCCCAAGATCGCAAAGAATCCCAGAACCAAGTGCTAAGATTCCAGTCTCCTACAGGGATATGTACTTCAGAACTGAGAGTATGCAAGTTCTGTATTGCTTTAAAAATTGTTGGCGAGGAGTCTGGTACGAAAACACAACAAGCGGACCCCACTAATTTGCATACTCCACCTCGTTCTGCCAAAATGACATCTAATGCCATCCGATTTTGAAGTGCTACCAATCTTATTGCTTTTTGCTCTAAGGTCATATTGTAGAGTATGTCCGTGGTCCGGTTGATCGTTCTCTCCAGTACCCTTGCTAATCCCCTAATGTTCTCTGAGTTTGTTATTTGTCCCCAAAAGGGCACAACTGATTTCGCTATATCTCCCAATACTTGCCCAGGGGTATCTCCGTTCTCGTCTCGCCGCAAGCGAGCCTTAGAAATCTCTAATGTACTTGCTACAAATACCCCGGGTAACAATATTCCTAAATAACAGGTTCCCTGCCAATCATTGGGCAACCAGGGAAATGCTAAACTACCACAAACAAAATAAACAGGCCCTCCTACATACAGAGGCCTGTTTTCCCCAGTCAAATTTACAATGTTTTTACAACCTTCAAAATCTCCCATTGGCCTAGTGCCATTTCTCTGTACACAGAAGGGAACCGAGTCAGGACTATGATTTATAGAATAAGAAGGAGGTACAGCGTCCTTATTGCCTATCAGAGCCATTTTAAAGGAAATCAGATTTTGAAAAGGAAGAGACAGTTTATCAGACGGCCTAATAGAAGCGACATTAGGTTTACTTCTATTTGCGAAAAGCGAGCATCCCAGGGGAGTCAATTCACGTTTCTCGAAATCATTCAAATTAGTTCCATCAAAGTTCCCTGAGATGCTATCATTCCATCGGCCAAAGAATAGTGCTCTAAGAGAGGCATAGCAAGCAGTCGTTAAAGGTAGAGGATGTATATACCATCCCAGTCCCTTGTTCCCATGTTGCGGTAAATGAGTACAAATCCAAGCCCGCGGGGAAAGGGCGCGGGTGTTGGCGTCCCGCGGAGGGGACTTTGCCTGGCCCAGGAGGGCCTTCGTTCTTTGGCCACGCCCCCCCCACCTTCAAAGGCACGGACACGCAAGCCCGCGGGGAAAGGGCGCGGGTGTTGGCGTCCCGCGGAGGGGACTTTGCCTGGCCCAGGAGGGCCTTCGTTCTTTGGCCACGCCCCCCCCACCTTCAAAGGCACGGACACGCAAGCCCGCCGGGTGAAGCCCGCGGGGAAAGGGCGCGGGTGTTGGCGTCCCGCGGAGGGGACTTTGCCTGGCCCAGGAGGGCCTTCGTTCTTTGGCCACGCCCCCCCCACCTTCAAAGGCACGGACACGCAAGCCCGCCGGGTGAAGCCCGCGGGGAAAGGGCGCGGGTGTTGGCGTCCCGCGGAGGGGACTTTGCCTGGCCCAGGAGGGCCTTCGTTCTTTGGCCACGCCCCCCCCACCTTCAAAGGCACGGACACGCAAGCCCGCCGGGTGAAGCCCGCGGGGAAAGGGCGCGGGTGTTGGCGTCCCGCGGAGGGGACTTTGCCTGGCCCAGGAGGGCCTTCGTTCTTTGGCCACGCCCCCCCCACCTTCAAAGGCACGGACACGCAAGCCCGCCGGGTGAAGCCCGCGGGGAAAGGGCGCGGGTGTTGGCGTCCCGCGGAGGGGACTTTGCCTGGCCCAGGAGGGCCTTCGTTCTTTGGCCACGCCCCCCCCACCTTCAAAGGCACGGACACGCAAGCCCGCCGGGTGAAGCCCGCGGGGAAAGGGCGCGGGTGTTGGCGTCCCGCGGAGGGGACTTTGCCTGGCCCAGGAGGGCCTTCGTTCTTTGGCCACGCCCCCCCCACCTTCAAAGGCACGGACACGCAAGCCCGCCGGGTGAAGCCCGCGGGGAAAGGGCGCGGGTGTTGGCGTCCCGCGGAGGGTGTTTGCGGACCCGTGGTGGTGCACCTGGACTGTGAGGTGAGACTGAGGCATTTACTGTGGGGAGGGCCAACAAAGCCAATAAAGCCTATAGCGTGTATTGTGGAGGGCCAGACCCCTACTACCCCCCCCCTGCAGGCGCTCAAGGTCATATCATGGTGGGTCTTCTCCAGGAAATCGCCAATGGAGCCACGGAAGGTGGAGACATTTCCTCTCCTTTTTCCCCACTTCACCTCTCTAAATCCTCTCTTCTATCGAGTCTACAGGGACCCTTGGCCCCGCTGGTGAATCGGAAGCCAATTAGGGGCAGAAGGCTGAGGGGAGGCATGTTGCGTAAAGCACTGGGGGCTACGCAGGCAAAGGGAACTGGCATTGGGAGCCTCTGTGGGAAAGGAGTTCCTGTCCAACTGCCCTCGGTCACTGCTTGCACCAAAGAGGGAGCTTCGTTAGAATCCTTGCTCAAGCCACCCTGCCCCCCCAGCTTGCAGGTGGGGCCCCTACCTAGTCTCTCTGGGACCTCCTGTGATCATGTTTCAATCCCTCTTCTCACAACTGGACATTTAAGCCCATTTCTGGATGACCTTGGGACCCCTGTCAACCTGTTAACCCCTGGAGGGGGTCTTGACTGTGTGGCTACAGCCGGACTTCTGGATACTTTGGCCAACGGATGTGAGAGGATCTCAATAGGGTTTTCAAAACTGATCAAAGGGAATGTGTCGCTGGCCCCATCTAGGGTTCCACCTCTGTTGCCTTCTCTGGCGCCGGCCCCTTTTCATCCATTTTCCGGCCGAAACCATGAGGTTATAGTTCCTCACACTCATGTTGAAGCTGAAGCCCATCCCGCCGCCTCCCCTGTGCCCATGTTTGTGGCTCCTGAGGCCTTGGGTCCAGTCGACTTGAGCAGGGGAGAGAAGTCCTGCCATCCGTCCAGATCTGGTTCTAGGCCAACCTCTGATGCTCCCCCAGGGGTTGGCTTCTTGCCCCGTCTTAGCGCTCCCCTGGCCTCTAAATCCATCCCAAATGGTGAACACTTTCTACCAGCCCAAACTTCCTCTGATTCTGCAACCCTCCCTAGCTGTCCCTGGAACCTCCTGTTATCAGAGATGGCCGAGATCAAAAATCTTTTGTTAGTGTTGATCAAGGGGACACGGCGGACTTGGGGGGAGGAGGGTACGGGTAGGGAAGGTGAGAGCGCAGTAGGGTCCGGCCCTAGGGGTCCTAATCTTGCCTTTGATAAAGGGTCACATCCCCTGATCCCCTGTCCGTCCCTGGCTACTTCCGTGGCTAGGTCTCCGAGGAGCCGTCCAAAGCTAGGTTGTCCCCCACTGTCACCCCGAAGGAGTGAAACCACTGTTCGAGACTCAAGGACTAAGCCCCCATTGATGCAGCACCCTGTGGGGAGGAGGGCTAGTGCCTCAATCCCCGGTCCGGGCAGGCCGAGGTTGGGGCGCCACACTAATGAAGGCTGTAGTAGCTCCATGGTCCTCCTTCATGGTGTTCTAAAACCCACTTTTGGCACAAGAGAACCAAGGGACGCCCTGCGGAATAAATGTCTACACTGGTTGCGGGCTGTGGGGGAGTGTGAGTTTGTGTCCATGGGCTCTTTGTTGGAGTGCACCAGACTGTCCAATCCTTCAGCCAAAACGGACATCGTCAAACTGGTTTTTGGGAGCGCCCATCTGGCAAGGGCCGTATTGGAAAAATGTAATGGCCATTGGCTGATAGGGAAAAGTGGTATTACTGTCAGTGCACCCCCTATACCTGCCCTTGTGTGCCCTGCAAGAGCCTCCTCTGGGTTTAGTCCTCTTTCAGGGGCAAATCTAACCGCCTTGGGCCCGAGGCGCTGCGGGAGATACCTGAGGGAAGGTGGTTGAGGGTTCCTGTTTATTGGCCTAGAGACCTGTGGGGGGGCACTCATGGATGGTTTGGTTCTCTACTTGGGTGTGTTGTTGTTCTTCTTTTTTTTTTTTTTTTTCATGCTTTCATGTATTAGAACTGTTTTTTAGGATGCACTTTGATGGCCTTCCAGGCCGAATAAAGTTGTTTGACTGACTGACAAATCCAACAATTACTCTTATTAAAAATGGCATGAGTAGCATTCATTACTATCATCAGAGTGTTATTATGATACTTTTGTCTATGTTGGGAGTCTCTATGGGACAGAGTGTGAAGGTGTACAGAGGGAGTCAAAACAGTTGGTACAATCTCGGTCGGTAATAAAGGTTTCAGAGGATAGATTTCTTCGAAATACCAAAGTCCTACAGCAGCAGTTGCAAAAATAACTTATCATTATCAACACACAGCAGTACGTTTTCGGGGCCCAGGCACATTGTTCATTGTTCGATTTGGTCACCCCCTTATTTACAAGTCCAGTGCGGGGAGCAGCGGTGGAGGTGGCAGGCATCGTAGTTTCTCAATCGACGGCCCCAATGTTCGTTGCTGGCGACACTACGGTCGCGCAATTTCTTAGTCCCTCCCAACCCTAGCCAGCAGAATCCCTTTTGTTCAACAAAACTTTCTCATACCAAGAGAATTTCCAATCACTTCCTTTTTTCCAAATGCACGAAAACTTGTGCCGTAGTTCTATTTTCTTCGTCGAAGGTTGTACCTGGTGGTACCCAAAATTGTCTGGTCCGGAAGTAAAGTGTCGTCACTTCCTGAGGGAAGCGACGTGTCGGAGGCGACGGAAGTCGCAGAGCTTGAAACAGTATTTTCCGGAAGTGATTTTTCAAGAGAGTGCGGAGACGAAATGGACTGTTCCCCAAGCTCCTCAGGCTCAGAGAAATTCTCTGACGCACTCAGAGCGCTGTTTGCTACTCCAAGATCTGAGACTGTAGCGTCAGCGAGGGGTTCTGCTTCTTCTGTAACGTGTGGCGTCGGGTGAGGAAGTTTCTTGACATGCGTCGCGTGGATCCAGTGCTTCTTTCCAGCCACCCGCACTGCTGTCCTGGTGACCAATAACACCTGGTGGGGTCCCCGCCAGCGAGGCGCGAGACAGGAAGACCTCTCGTAGGCCTTCACTAGGACCCAACTTCCAGGCTGTATATCGTGTCCTGGGCCCGTGAACCTTACAGGTAAAGCCGAGTGTACCTGGTGATAAATGAAATACAGGTTTTTAGTTAACTGGTTACAGTAGTCTACAAGCAATACATTTTCCACCTCTCTCAGGGCTTTAGGTTTTGGGAGACCCCAAATGTTAGCAGGTCTCCCCATCACTACCTCAAATGGAGAAAGCCAGTCTTAGTCTGAGGTGTGGTACGCATAGCTAGTAAAACGATAGGTAAGGCATCTGGCCATTTTAGTTTGGTATCAGCACATGTTTTCGGAAGCTTATTCTTTAAAATACCGTTGTGTCTTTCCACCAACCCAGCGCTTTGAGGATGTCTAGCTGAGTGAAATCGTTTCTCAATACATAGGGCTGTGCATATCTGCAAAATTACTGCTGCAATAAAGTGGGGACCATTATCCGACCAAATTATCCTCGGGAGCCAAAATCGAGGAAAGAATTCTTTTACCATAACCTTTGCAGTGGTCATGGCGGTAGCATCTTTGACGTGGAAAGCCTCGACCCATTTACTGAAGGCACAAATAATTACAAGAACATATTTTAGATTATTACATCGTTCCATCTCAATGAAATCAAAGTGAATGACCTCGAAGGGAACAGAAGGGGGCCCAAAGCTTCCCCTTGGAGTCACTGTCCCCTTACCCACATTGTGCTGTTGGCAGATCATACAGTTCTGTATGTATGTATGTATTTAGTTTTTGTAGAGCGCCGGTAGCCCGTGGGCATCAGGGCGCTTAAACATACGCAACAGATACTATGTGACATACGACATTAAAGGGTCTGCTAACCACCGGAAAGCCTCTAAGAGGCATCGTCACCCGATTTCTCATCTGAAAAGGGGAGTCTTGAGCACCTTCCTAAAGGTGGAGTGATTAGTTTCCAACCTCAGGGGTTCAGGGATGCTGTTCCACAATTTGGGAGCCAGTACATGAAAAGATCTGCCCAGCCCGGTTTTCAGCTTAAACTTGGGCACGATCAATAGGCATTTGCCACCTGATCGTAGATTTCTCCTGGGATTGTAGGGTACTACACTCGTTTTCAGGTAGGCGGGCGCTGTGCCATAGAGGTACTTATGAACCAGGCAGAGAGCCTTGAATTTTATCCGTTCTTCTACTCTCAGCCAGTGTAAGGAGAGCCTCTCTTCCGTAACATGATCTTTCCTCTTCAAATTTTTTACTAACCTGACCGCCTTGTTTTGGATCACCTGACAGCTGGAGAGATCCTTGGAAGAGGCCCCCAACAGCAGGGCATTCCCGTAGTCGAGTCTAGAGAGGATGATGGCTCTGTGTAACGCTCACCTGGTTCCCTCGGAGGCGCGGGTCTTGACTGGGCGATGCAACCGTCTTCAGTGTCAGGCGTAGGATACGTTTGGCTCCCGGATTCGGCCCCTTTCTCACCGAAAGTTTAACCTGAAGGGTGAGGTGTCTTAAATAGGTGAATGCTAGGCTCTCCATCCTGTGTCTCATGCAGGGGCGCTGGGTCCAGTTACTTCACTGGATATGAGTTCAGCCTCTTAATTGCAGAGGGTAAGTTGAGAGCGATGCCGCCGTGTGCTGCACGAGCGTGACTTGTAAGTATAAATGTTCCCTTTAGATTGCTCTCTTCAAATGTCTTATCTCCTTAATGTCTGTCTTTTCCCTTTCAGATGCTGTCGGTGCCGAAGAAGATGCTCCCCACAGGTTCGTGGCAGAGAGCGTAACAAGATGATGGGGCATACGAAGGCACGTAAGTAGAAAGGCTGCTCTAGGGCTGTAGAATGCACCTTAATGTCTCTTTTGTCTTTACAGGTGCCGGAATGCAGCGCGAGCAGAGTTGGAGCGAGCGTAACACAAGTAAGCAGTTTTGTAACTAAGCGTTACTAACCAATGTTCTTTGTCTTTGCAGGCCCGATGCCGTACGAGATATGCAGAAAAAACGCCTTGAATGCTGCCGATGGATCGGGTAAGTTGAACCGCCAACTTTGCCTTTGCCTAACCTGTGCCTTTTGTTTTGCAGGAGCTGCTGAAGACTGAGGATTGGTTCCCAGCAGGTAATTTTCGTATTCACAGGATCCGGAACTGAAGATTCACTGGAGCTGACACGGTGAGCGTCCTGCTGCAGATGCAGAATAACGCGAAGCACCTTGCATCAATCGGGTGTGGTTTAAATAGTCCATAGGAGTGCTTAGGTGTCTTCTTCCACAGCCTCGCCCAGACAAAAGAGTTCCTGCTTCCAGAAGAGGTCCAGCATCAATGATCCAGGGAGTGGTGCCTGCCCCACCCAGAAGGAAAAGTAGACCCTGCCAGAAGAGAGTGAAACATCATCTTGCTGGTAAGTAAGCAGCATGGTCTGCTGCAGCTAGGTCCACCCAAGCACTCTCACACTTGTTATGAGCCCGGCGCTTCCTGTGCCGGGACGGGTCCATGCTATGAGCCTGGCACCACCGGTGCCAGGACAAGGTCCAAAAGGTCCCTATTGGGACTTGCTGGTGCCGATAGTATATGTTATGAGCCTGCTTCCAAGGATGTTGGGCAGGTCCTGACTCCTTGGAAGCAGTGGTCATGACAGCACCCCCCCTCAAGGCCCCTCCCAAATTTGTCTTCTCCAGGGGTTTCGGTTTATCAGGAAAAGTTCGATGAAACTTCTTAACCAGACGGGGTGCATGAACATGTTCTGACGGTTCCCAAGATCGTTCCTGGGGGCCATAACCTTTCCAGTCAATTAGATAGTATAATTTTGATTTGGAAATCTTGGAGTCTAAGATGTCTTGTATTTCGAATTCCAGTTCTCCGTCCACAAGAATAGGGTCTGGAGATTTCGTCAAACGGGTTCCAGGTTGCAAGGGTTTTAGTAGAGAAACGTGGAAAACTGGATGTATTTTCATATGGGCAGGTAGGCCCAATTTAACTGCCACTGGATTAATTATGGCAGTGATTGGGTAAGGTCCCAGGTATCGCGGATTGAAAGTACGTGGTCCTTTTAGCGGTAGATGTTTGGTGGATAACCAGACTTGATCTCCCACAAGCTATTGAGGAGCTTCCTTTCGATGTATGTCCGCACACTTCTTGTATTGTTCCTTGGCCCGCTTAAGGTGAGACGTGGCCTCTTTAAAGGCTTGAGTGATTGTAGAATGCAGATGATCTACAGCGGGTGTCCCAAGATTTTGAGGTGGATCAAGATTTGAAGTGCGAGGGTGGAGTCCATATAAAAGAAAAAAAGGAGTTTTTCCGGTTCCGGCATGGACTGAATTATTATAAGCGTACTCCGCAATCCAGAGAATGTCTTTCCAAGTGTCCTCCGACTGTTGTAACATGCAGCGCAGATACTTCTTCCAGGGTTTGGTTGGTCCTCTCGGTCTGCCCGTCGGTCTGGGGATGGTGGCTGGTTGAAAGCCTTACGTCAATTTGGGCTAGGCGACAACAACTCCGCCAGAAGTGGGAAATAAATTCACTTCCTCTATCTGAGATTAAAACTGAAGGAAAGCCGTGCAACCGAACGATGTTTTCGAGGAACTCTCGAGCCAGAATTGAAGCTGTAGGTAACCCTTTCAATGGGATAAAATGGGCCATCTTCGAGAATAGGTCCACAATCACTAAGATTGTATTAAATCCGGAGCATGGTGGTAAATCCGTGATGAAGTCCATGGAGAGAGTATGCCATGGGTGTGGAGGAATGTCTATTGGACGTAAGAGACCTGCTGGCTTCTCCTTCTGGCTTTTGCTTTGAGCGCACACACCACAGGAATTTATGAAATTTTTAATGTCCTTTCTCCAAGACGGCCACCAGAAATGTCTTTTTATCTTTTCCGACGTTTTGGCAATGCCGGGATGTCCTTCCATTAAGGAGTCATGGTAACAAGAGATCACCTGTCTTTGTAAATCGGTGCATGGTAGATATAATCTTCCTCGAAAGTATAGTAAGTTCTTATCCATTGTGAAATCTTTTCCCTTGAGTTGCCAGTCTTGCACTTCTGCTGGAGTCAGAAGTTCTTTAACTTTAGCTTCAAGGTCTTCAATGGTTTGTGCACTTATCAAACCCAGGATTCTCTGCTCCGGAATTATGGGTACTGGTTCAGGATTGGTCGTGAGTTCACCTACTCCAATTCGGGAGAGAGCATCTGCTTTACCATTCTTGTTGCCTGGTCGGTAAGTTATCACAAAGTCGAATTCGGCAAAAAATAATGCCCAGCGAAGTTGTCTAGATGATTGAGCTTTGGCTGATTTAAGGTACTGTAAATTACGACGATCCGTGATGACGGTGACTGTGTGTCGGGCTCCCAGGAGATAATGCCGCCAGGCTTTAAAGGCGGACTTAATAGCCAAAAGTTCCTTATCTGTAATAGTGTAGTTGATTTCGGGAGCCGAAAATTTGCGGGACCAGAATGCTACTGGGTGTAACTGGTTTGTTTCTGGGTCTCTTTGCGAGAGCACTGCTCCCATTGCGAGACTGGAAGCATCAGTCTCCACGATATAGGGAAGTTCCGGGCGAGGATGTTTTAAAACTGGAGCCGAGGTGAATTTTGTTTTTAGTTCCTGAAAAGCTTGTTCCGCCTCCGTAGACCACTCGAAACGTTTATTCTTTCTGAGAAGGGCAGTAATGGGTTGGACTACTTGAGAAAAATCAGGAATAAATCTACGATAAAAGTTGGCGAAGCCCAACATGCTTTGAACTCCTTTCACAGACGTTGGTGAGGGCCACTTACTGATAGCGTCCACTTTTCTTGAGTCCATGTGGACTCCATTAGGTGACAAAATAAATCCCAAAAATTCGACCTCCGTGACATGAAAAACGCATTTCTCCAGCTTTGCAAAAAGTCTGTGTTTTCGGAGCCTCTCCAGTACTGCTATGACGTGTTTTCGATGATCCGCCTCAGAGGACGAGTAGACCAGAATGTCATCAATATAGACAACTACACATACGTCGATGAGCTCTCTGAGGACGTCATTCATAAAATACTGAAAAGCAGCCGGTGCGTTGCATAACCCAAAGGGCATTACTTGATACTCGAACAGTCCATATTTAGTACGAAAGGCCGTCTTCCATTCGTCGCCCTCTTTTATTCGTACTAAATGGTAAGCTCCTCTGAGGTCCAGCTTTGTGTAGATACAGGCACTTTTAACTTGGTCAAGAAGTTCAGGGTTCAATGGTAACGGATATCTGTTCTTAATCGTAATCTGGTTCAGGGCACGGTAATCTATACATGTTCTCAGGTCCCCTTCCTTTTTTGGAACGAAGAACAAAGCTGAAGAGGCTGGGGACTTCGAAGGACGGATGAATCCATTAGCCAGGTACTGGTCCAAATACTGCCTCAGGTGAAGATTTTCAGGTTCTGTGAGGGCATAAATTCGACTGCACGGAGGAGTGGATCCCGGAACCAAGTCTATCTGGCAGTCGTATGATCTGTGAGGAGGCAGCGAATTAGCTTGATCTTTTCAAAAGACATCCTGAAATTCCCGGTATTCAGGAGGCAGGTGATGACTCTCAGAAGTAGTTGCTACTAGCTTAGTGGTAGGCTGAGTATAACAGGTAGGAGCGCATTCTGGAAACCGGATTGTCTTTGCTCGCCAATCGATTTGGGGATTGTGTTTCTCCAACCAAGGGATTCCCAGGATAACTTGAAACTGCGGAGCCTTGATCACATCAAACACGATCTTCTCTTGATGTCCATCTTGGCTTACCAACGTCACTTCCATGGTGGTGTGAGTTACTGGTCCGGAAGCTATTTCCGTACCATCCACGGTGGTGATGACGTCTTTCACCGTCTTAGGACAAAGAGATAGATTCATCCTGGCGGCCAATTCACAGTCCACGTAATTGCCGATTGCGCCACTATCAATGTATGCTTTAATGGCATGCATACGATTGGGTTGTTCTGGACACACGAGGACCATGGGCATGATGAAATGCGAGGTCAAAGAACTGGTTTTAACGCTCGGCAAGCGGACCTCTACACTTGTCGGGCGAGGTCGTTTTCCGACTCTGAACCTTTGGCACCTTTATCGGAAGCTCCTACTATCTTCTTCCTTGGTTTCACGGGGCAATCTTGAAGGAAATGCCCTGAGTTTCCACAATAGAGGCACAATTGCAGTTGTCTTCTCCTTTCCTTTTCCTTTTGGGTTAGAGGTCCTTTCACAACCCCAATCTGCATGGGTTCCATGGTATCATTTCCTTTAGCGGAACTCTGTGGTCTTGAAAAGGTTTGAGTCTCAATTCTGGAATGATCGGCTTTTCGATTTTGTATTCTATGATCCAATTGAACCACCAGATCGATGTATTCGGAACAGTCTTGTGGAGGATTCACCACCTGAGCCAGAACGTCTTTGAGTTCTCCACGCAGGCCTCTGTAGAAAAGGGTGATCCTCTTATCCTCAGGCCATCCGGTTTCAACCACTAGTCTGTTGAATGATGCAATGTAGGCCAGAAGATCTTGATTGCCCTGTCGTAGTGAAAGAAGTTCATTGTCCAGGGCCTGTCCCTGAGAATGTCTTGCGAACAATCTTTCCATACTAGCTTGGAAGTCCTGGAAATTGTAAAGAATTGGGTTATCCTGAGTCACTAAAGGAATAGACCAATCTGCGGCACTGCCACTAAGATATGAGAGTACAAAGGCCACCTTAGCCTGGTCCGTTGGGAAAGCGGCAGGTCTACACAAAAAGTGCAAACGACACTGATTGATGAACACAGCATATCTTTTCGGATCACCTGAAAAGCGTTCGGGCGGGGCCAGAGGTACATTTCCTGGTAGATTAATTTGCACCGGATTAGAGGAAGTCGTTGGAGCATGGCTCCCCCCAGGGGTAGGCAGAGGAGTTTGTCCCGCTTGGGCTTGCAACAATTGTCTAGCCAAATCGTCTGTTCGTTCCTTAGAAACCACTAACTCCCTCCTTAGGGCATTTGTTTCCTGGCGCGCTGTGTGTACTTCTGCCCTCAACTCCCCGAGCAACTGGGCCAATTGGTCCGTGTCTGAAGTTTCCATTGCGCCTGGGAGGGAAATATGTGGTAAGGCTTCGCGTTCTGTAACGCTCACCTGGTTCCCTCGGAGGCGCGGGTCTTGACTGGGCGATGCAACCGTCTTCAGTGTCAGGCGTAGGATACGTTTGGCTCCCGGATTCGGCCCCTTTCTCACCGAAAGTTTAACCTGAAGGGTGAGGTGTCTTAAATAGGTGAATGCTAGGCTCTCCATCCTGCGTCTCATGCAGGGGCGCTGGGTCCAGTTACTTCACTGGATATGAGTTCAGCCTCTTAATTGCAGAGGGTAGGTTGAGAGCGATGCTGCCGTGTGCTGCACGAGCGTGACTTGTAAGTATAAAAGTTCCCTTTAGATTGCTCTCTTCAAATGTCTTATCTCCTTAATGTCTGTCTTTTCCCTTTCAGATGCTGTCGGTGCCGAAGAAGATGCTCCCCACAGGTTCGTGGCAGAGAGCGTAACAAGATGATGGGGCATACGAAGGCACGTAAGTAGAAAGGCTGCTCTAGGGCTGTAGAATGCACCTTAATGTCTCTTTTGTCTTTACAGGTGCCGGAATGCAGCGCGAGCAGAGTTGGAGCGAGCGTAACACAAGTAAGCAGTTTTGTAACTAAGCGTTACTAACCAATGTTCTTTGTCTTTGCAGGCCCGATGCCGTACGAGATATGCAGAAAAAACGCCTTGAATGCTGCCGATGGATCGGGTAAGTTGAACCGCCAACTTTGCCTTTGCCTAACCTGTGCCTTTTGTTTTGCAGGAGCTGCTGAAGACTGAGGATTGGTTCCCAGCAGGTAATTTTCGTATTCACAGGATCCGGAACTGAAGATTCACTGGAGCTGACACAGTGAGCGTCCTGCTGCAGATGCAGAATAACGCGAAGCACCTTGCATCAATCGGGTGTGGTTTAAATAGTCCATAGGAGTGCTTAGGTGTCTTCTTCCACAGCCTCGCCCAGACAAAAGAGTTCCTGCTTCCAGAAGAGGTCCAGCATCAATGATCCAGGGAGTGGTGCCTGCCCCACCCAGAAGGAAAAGTAGTCCCTGCCAGAAGAGAGTGAAACATCATCTTGCTGGTAAGTAAGCAGCATGGTCTGCTGCAGGTAGGTCCACCCAAGCACTCTCACACTTGTTATGAGCCCGGCGCTTCCTGTGCCGGGACGGGTCCATGCTATGAGCCTGGCACCACCGGTGCCAGGACAAGGTCCAAAAGGTCCCTATTGGGACTTGCTGGTGCCGATAGTATATGTTATGAGCCTGCTTCCAAGGATGTTGGGCAGGTCCTGACTCCTTGGAAGCAGTGGTCATGACACTCTGGCTATCGTTGCCCTATTTCCCTCATTCAGCAATGGTTTGATGGCTTTCATCAGCCTGAGATAGCAGGCTGTGTTTTTCTGGAGGAAGCTGGTCTGGGCATGCGAGTCGACCGCAGCATCGAACATCATCCCTAGTGTCTTTACCTTAGGGACCACTTGTATTGTGGCGTTCTTGATTTGGAATGTGTTATACTCTACCCCCAGTTTTTCCAGCTGACGACTGGAGCTAAACAACATCAGTTCAGTTTTGGAGTCATTCAAGCACATCCAGTTTGCCTGCATCCAGTCGTCAATGATCTTATAAACCCTGGTGATCACTTCGCTGTCTGTGGTGTGATTCCTACCCCTAGCTCCAGTATGAGTTGGGTGTCATCTGCGTAGTTTGTAAACGACACTCCAGCTTTTACCAGTCTCCAGAATCTTGTCATTTACCCAAACTTGTTCTAGCATTTTCATGATCTGCTGGGCACACACATGCGTAGGACCGTGTGCCATCGTAACCATTGCCAATACATATGAATCAGGGAGCAACCATTTCCCTTCGGATGTATCCACCCAACACCCTTCATCATCCAGTTTCCCCATTCCTTCAGCCCACCTTTTAGATTCTTCTATTGTGGCATCAGTTTGAATATCTCGCACAGACCCAATACCTTCATCCATTATGTAAGCATCTCTCATTTCCCTCGAGGCATACATGTCCGTGCTAAGGTCTGTGGCCGTTTGTCTGGCTATCAAGTCCACAAAAGCGTTCCCTTTGCCCACATCATCTATGACCTTCTGATGTGCTGCACATTTCATGATCGCTAACTGTTTAGGGAGTGAGAGTGCCGAAAGTAATTGCACTATCAAGGGGCCATGCTGGATCTTGGTCCCATGTGAGGTCAGGAACCCTCTTTCCGACCAGAGCCTTCCAAAGTTGTGAGCCACCCCAAATGTGTACTGACTATCAGTATATATATTTACTCTACGCCCTTGGGAAAGTTCACAAGCTCGGGTCAACGCTATAATCTCTGCGGCCTGCGCGGAATTATGCGAAATTCTCTTAGTTTCGACAACTTTGCTCAATGTAGTAACTGCATAAGAAGCTGTAGATGTACCATCCGAAAGTTTGAAGCAGGAGCCATCGCAAAACAGCTCCCCTTCTGCATTATCCAAAGGAGTATCTATGAGATCTATCCTGCCCTTCGTTTCTTGTTCAGTGGTATACAGGCAGTCATGTAATTCCTCGTCACCGCAAACAGTGTTTTGCGGGAAAGGTAAGATTTCAGCCGGATTAAGAACACAACACCTCTTAATTTGGATGTGAGGGGCAAACAGAATTAGTTCATACCTTGTTAACCGCGCAGAGGTGAGGTATTGCGTTTGGGTTTTATTCAATAGAATATCAACAGAGTGAGGTACCATCAAAATCAAATCATGGCCTAGGACCATTCCCTCACTCTGTTTTACAGACGCGGCAGCAGCAGCGACAGCGCGCAAACATCTTGGCAAAGCGCATGCGACAGGATCAAGGACGGAGGAGTAGTAGCCGCACGGCCTATTCTTCCCTCCGTGTTCCTGTGTTAACACAGCCAAAGCACATCCATCACATTCATGCACAAACAACACAAAGGCCTTGTCATAATTTGGAGTACCCAGAACCGGTGCCGAACATAGCGCGGGTTTGAGAAGCTCAAATGATCGTTGATGTTCCGATTCCCATGGCAGTGGCAGAGAAATGCCCTTCTTCGTCAGAGCCAACATCGGTTTTATCACTAGTGGTGAGAAGTTCGGGATCCACAACCTACAGTAAGAAGCCATACCTATCAGGGCTCTGACTTCCTTCTGTGTATTTGGAACAGACATGCCAGAATGTGTTTTATTCTTTCAGGTGTCAATCTTCTCCCCTCCTTTGACAGGAGGTAGCCTAAATAGGCAATCTCCTGACAACAATATTGAAATTTTTTAAGCGAAGCTTTGTGACCATTTTTAGCTAGATGAACAAGCAACAGTACAGTGCCTTCTTTACAAGCACTCTCAGAGTCTGCAGCCAAAAGCAAATCGTCAACATATTGAAGCAGCGTACAAGTAGGTGGCAATTCAAGGGTGTCGAGCTGCTCTTTCAAAGCTCTACTATAAATGCTGGGACTTTCAGTATACCCTTGAGGTGCCCTTGTAAATGTAAATGAGCGTCCCCCCAAGGTGAACGCAAACAGATATCTACTTTCTTTATGTATAGGAATACTAAAGAAAGCGTTTTTTAAATCCACAACGCTGAAGTGCGTAGCATTAGCAGGGATCATTGTCAATATCGTCGTCGCATCGGGCACAATTGGAAATTGTGGGACGACCACTCTGTTAATAGCACGAAGATCAATTATGAACCGGTATGGGATTGCATTGTCCCCTTTCTTATATACAGGCAAGATGGGACTATTACACAAACTACCTGTAATCTCTTCGATCACCCCACGATGCACAAAATCAGAGACAATGCATTTCAAAGCACGTTCGCCCTCAACTGATATTTTATACTGCGGAATGCGTGGCAGTTTCACTCCATGTTTCAGAACTATTTTAACGGGCTCAATCTGTAACACCCCGACATCATTGTCGTTCACCGCCCACAAACATTCCGGGACAATGCTAAACTCAGGAGGTAAAGGTCGAATTAAAAACTGAGAATTAGGAAGTTGCTGTGGTGAAAACGTCAGCCGTACTCCATCCGAAGAACAATGAATTACTGCGTTCAATTTCTTTAACAAATTCAACCCCAGCAAATTCTCTCCACAGTTTGAAGTGAGAAGAAAAGGACAACGGTCCGTAAAGGGACCCAAAGAAACGGATACCGGTGCAGAAACCGGATATACAGTTGGTATACCAGAAAACCCTACGGAAACATTTGTTTGCCCTGACAGTGGGATGTTTGGAATCCGAGAATGATCAATGGAGCACTTCTGTGCTCCAGTGTCAATCAAAAACTGGTGTTTCCTATTCCCTACTAATAATTCAACGTAGGGGCCTTTCTGATTAACGGGAATAGGTGAAGGTTCCAAACCCTGCTTCGGGCAATCCTAATGAAATAGAGCCTCATCAAAAGGAAGCTCTTCAGAAAGGTAGGCAGCAGAAGGGTGATCAAATATGTTCCTCGAGTCCATACTCGAGGTCTGATTTTCCCGTGAAAAAGGTTGCTGAGGATCTTGTAAAAGCTGACCTCTATCAGGGCCCCCTGCTCCAGGGCGGCCCCTAGGTCGTCTACCCATACCCCCAAACGCACTGTTTGACCTCTGGTGAAGGACAGGGCACTGTGCTCGCCAATGACCTTCCTGGCGGCAATAAGCACATTGATTAATATTCACAGGACCCAAAGGAGCATTTCCTTTTGGGACATACTGACCTCTAGTCTGTGTCGTGCCTCCTCTAGGGTTTCTAACAATTTGCTGTAATAATACTTTGGTTTTCAAATCTCCCTTCCTCTTTTCAATCTTTTCCTTCTCATTATTAACACGGTTCTCATAATACTGAGCCATGTGCAAAACCTCAGATTGAGATTTTGCCTGCCAAGCGCTCTCAGAGGACATAATCTGTGACTGGATGTCAGGTAACAATCCACGTACAAATTTGTCCACGAACAACCTTTTCCCCGACTCTGTACCTAAATCCTGTCCACTGAAGTCAGAAAATACCTGCTCGAATCTATTAAAAAATTCGGTGGCGCCTTCAGTTTTCCCTTGGACACAGGCCGTAAGCTTGTCCCAAATAATCCTTTTCTCTGGAATTATAGTTTTCAGTTTTGCAACAATTCTATCAGGCAAAGTAAATATTACCTGTGGTGGTTTCTCACCAGCTGGTCTTTCCCCATCAATTGTAATCATATTAGCCCACGTATCTCCCAACCCCGGCACATCGTCTATTGTCCGAACCTGTTTCCACACATCTACGGGTAGGAGTACAGGGAATAACAAGTCAATGTCACTCAAGGTGAACACAGAGGACTGCAAAACGGACTCTATTTCTTTATAAAACCCCGTCGGGTTTTTCCTGATATCGGGAACTGATTGTCTAATTGTGTTCACTTCCTGTCGTGAAAACGGGACGTGAGCAAACTGCGATTCATAATGTCCAGGGATATCCACAGCGGGGGCACCAGTCCCAGCGTTGGCGGGGATCTCAACTTTTGGGACAAAGGTCGGAGGAACCTTTCTCATAGGCAACTGAGATATAGGTACCTCCGGCCGCTTACTAAGCAACAGGGCCAGGTCGAGCGCTAAGGCAGCTGTAGAAGTATGGGGCGAAAAAGCCCTTTTACAAATCCCCAATTATTCTATGGGGCAACTTACCCTTTTTCTTACACATTCTTCTTGCAGGTGCTGTACCATCACCTGAATTACCTTTCTTTGCATTTCTACTGTATACTGACTATACGTGTCATATACTTCATCTGGCGGAATCGATGAATCCGAGATCCATCGAACCGTGTCTTTAGTACAAATTCGTACTTCCTCAGGTGCTGATCTACGGCACGGAAGGAACCGTTTCTGTATATATATTCTATCGTCTTCGTCGTCCTCATCTCGTGACTTTTCAAAGTCTTTCCTAAACTCAAACAATTTTTCAACATGACCATATACTTTCTGCTCTGTGTCCCTCGAAAGTGCCAAAGCATTCAGATCTCTCACTCCTTGTGGAAGATCTGAATTTTGTAATCTACCCCACATCACACACAAATGAGTCCCCAAACCTTCGATAAAAACATTTTTCTCGGGAAAACTATTCAGATTAGATAATGTGGAAAAAACATCAACTTGATCACCTTTCTCCATGCAATGCTTAGCCCATGCAAACAATTCCTGTTTCTTATCTGCAGAAACAGTACTACGAGTGACAATCTTTGATCCTGCAACTGGATCGACTTCAGTCAATACAGGGCCACTCGGGAGCGGAGGTGTAGGTAAATTTAATAAAGGTGCAACTATCGGTGTAGAAGGAAAGGGCGGTGCGATAGGTGGAGGAACACGAACTAGAGGAATAGGAACAATAGGTTGTACAGGGGGAACAGGAATAACAACAGGAGCAACAGCAGGAATGGACAGAGCGCCCAAAATAGGAGCATACGGAGGTGGCGCTGAGGCATCAGGCCTGCGTTCGTTTAATAACTTCTCGATAAATTCCTCAGAAACATGGAAATCTTTAAAGGGGTAAATTTTCTGGATCCCGAGTGAAAAAGCTCTATCCATATTTTTAACTGATTCTGAACGCTTTTCTTCATCATATAATATTGTTTTTTCGGCGTTTGTTTTATGACGACGTGCATGTTTATCCCTACTTTTAAGCTGCTGTAACGCTTCTTTTTTCTAATTCTGTAAAACATCAAAGGCTGCAGGTCTAGCCTTCTTCTTTAACAAGATCGATTCTAAGTATTCAATACGGGGATCTCAAAACTACCGTTGATTGGCCACTGAAATTCGGAGGCATGTCTGGTCTGTCTGTGCCAAATATCATTAAATACTATACTTCCAATGCCATACTTACAGTACATAGTACACGCCGGCGACTCCTCCTGTGGTGCCGGGCGGCTAAATTCCAAGGATTGTCGATCGCTGCGGAACAGAGCCGTAAAGCAGCTAGACAATTTCCCAGGCATTTCACAAAAAATTGGTGTTACCTGGTCAATAATTGTGTCTGCAGATACAATACGCCAAATTAAAATTGTCAGGGTTAAATTAAGAGCCGGGTCACGACTACACCTGACCAAACCTAAGGAGGACCGTACGGTTTATCAAAGAACTTACCTAACGAATTTCACCTTGTGTTTGGTGGTTTCGGCAAATCTGCCCGCCTCAAAAATTGGACCCTTGTCAAGATGCCGTGTCAGACCACACGACTATCGTCCAAGGATCGGATCGTGCAGTGCTGCCGAGGTATCGCGTCTCGATCGGTCGGGCCCGCAGAATCACACCGTCCGATCCCGGTTCGATAGTCTGCGTCAACCTTCAATGATCCGGCATCAATCTTGTGGGTCCCTGTTCGGGCGCCAACTGTGAAAACAGAGAAATTGACATGAGGCCGGGAAGCCCAAAAGAAACACACCAACACAGGTTACAAAGAACATACAAAGTGCTTTATTCAAAAGCTACAACAATTACCAAAAAGTCAATTGACAAACGGATAGCTATTCGGCTCTCAGAGTAACAGAACGAACTTCAACGAGAGTTCACTGCGTTAGTGTGAGAGACCGTACATTGGGATACTCATGTTTTTATACTCTTTATCCTGCTCTGGCCAACCCCCTCGTGGGTTAACCATTCTTACGACCAGGCCTAGGGTTCCTTGCCAGGCCAATCCCATAATGTATGCATTTTGATCAGTTCCGCTGATACAGTTGTTCATTTACACATAGGTCAGGGATAGGACAAGGTCTAAGTTCGCGACCCCAACAAGTGGCCTGCAGGCATATTACTTATTCATGTGTGCGGAGGTCACAACGGCCAGAATCCCACTCGAAATGTCATTCAGCCTCCATTTTGGTGTTCAGGGTGACTTCCACATTGCAAGAGAACCTAAAATGGCGGCTAAATCCAAGATGGCGATTTACACAGTACATGAAGGTCAAGACCTTGCCACGGAATCTATTTACACAATGCTTTTAGACAACTTGGCGTAGGCCAACACACATTCAAACAATGCAATAGGAGGTATAATATTATTTCGATTCCGACACCGTGACCCGCGTATTATTGCTGTGCCATCCCTGCAGGGGCCCTAGTGAGGCCATCACAATGGCGACGAGGGAGGAGAACCTGTGGTGGGGCTGCTCTGAGGAGAGAGCCTCCACTGCCCACGCACACGGCAGCGATGAACGCAGGAGGAGCGGAACGCCCCGAGGAGGCGTGGGTGCACACGTTGCGCAGCCTGGGCCGCAGCAGTGACTGCCAGGGACACGTGGGGCTGCCGCGCACCCACGGGAAATGGGGGAGAGACTCCATTGCGGTGCCCAGCCCGCAGCCAACACACGTCAGCACGACACGTGTCGCAACATGGAGGAAAGGAACTCTGGTATAGCGATCAGCCGCGGCACGTTGTTTGAACACAACACATGCACCCGGCTCTCGGAAGGGAGCCCCCCCCCGGACACACGAGCTCAGCACAGGGAACTCCCACACAGCTAGAGTGGAAATCACTCTCAGAGGGACGTGAAAACATTGATGGTGCTCGTGCCTGTTGGCGGCCATCCAACCCTCGTACCAGGTGAGGACATGCCCTACAAGGAGGGGGAAGAGGGTGAAGGACACCACCCAAGGGCAATTCACGGATGGTGCTCGTGCCCCACTGGCGACCATCAAAGTGAGGGAGTGCACGGAATACCACCAAGAACACAGAAACAGTGAGTGAAACCTCAAGGTACACCATGTCGGGCCAGGACGATGGGCAAGGAGCACAGGCTCAGGGCAACGGGCCCCCAGCCCCGGCGGCGCCGACACCAGATCACGTGCCCTATCAACTTCCGGACACCCTAGCAGCCCAGATGCCAGGTGCATTCGAAGTAACGGACACCAGCAATATGGGTCCCAGATGGACCAAGTGGATTAGAGATGTTGACTTATATATGGGAGCAACAGGGCCCGTAGCCGACGCCAGGCAAGTCTGCCTGCTGAAATTGGCCGTGGGGTCCGCGACACGTGACATCATCAATGAAATGCTCCCAGACTCCATAGACTCGATCCAAGACCTCAAAGATGCGCTAGCAGCTTACTTCGCTCCACACACCAACGTGGATTATGAAAGACACTTGTTTCACAGCACCAAGCAAGCGAAAGGGGAAACTATGGATGCCTACGTAATGCGCCTATGCACCAGGCTCAAACACTGCGACTTCGCAAACTACTCAAACACTGAGGCGCTGAGGTCCAAAATCATCTCACGATCCGAGTCTCAAGCCTTCGCCAGGAAGCTACTTCAAAAATCCTGCAAGTTGGAAGAAATACTAGCGCTAGCAAGAGTCGAAAGAACCATTGACTCCCAAGTGGAGAGTTTTGGTAACACCAACACAGGGGAAAACATAAACAGACTGAAGTTGGAGTGGAAAACCGACACAATGGAGCATGCCCCGCAATTGGACAACGCTGCACCTCTTGTGGTGAAGAAGGACACTTCAAAGCCGTATTCAGACTATTCCGAGACCGAGGGAGAGACCGACCCAAAGACAACCCTCCCCGCTCGAGAGGCCGGTACGGGGGGTCGTCAAACAACAACCCTGCCCCAAGCACTCAGACCACTCTGAGTCAAACCACAGGTGACCAGAGAGACAGAGAGTCAGGAGAGGACTGGCAAAAGAGGAAAGAAAGAATAAGGTTTGTAATGCGAGCAAGACCCGAGCGCAGGTCAAGATGCCATGTACGATACCTGGTGGAACAATCCCCCACGGACTCTGACCCTAGCCCCTCAGGGAGCGACCAGAAGAAAAAGGCCTATATATATGCCCTGGGCAACCCCACGGCAACAGGGCACAGCCCAATACTCATCATCAGACTTCAAGAGAGACCAACAGAGTTTCTTATAGACACTGGAGCCACGGTAAACGTGGTAAGCGAGAAAGTCTACACCGACCTCCCTCAGAAACCCAAGCTACGTCCAGCAACTGCTGACATATATGCATACGGGGCCAAGTCACCCCTAAAGTGTCTGGGACAATTCAGCGGGCTCTGCCGCTATAAAGGACATGAAATGAGGATACCGATACACGTGCTGGCCACAGTGACAGACAGTGGCTGTGTCCTAAGCTTTAAGGCGGCCGCCGACATGGGCTTGATACACATTTTATACAACACAATGGTCCACAAATACATATATTCGGTCGAAATGATCTATACCCCGAAATATTCAAGGGATTTCGAAAACTGAAAAATAGGCAAATCAAACTTCATGTGGACAACTCCATACGCCCCATAGCACAACCATATCATGGAATCCCAGTCAACATCCAGAAAAAGGTTGAGGATGAACTCCAGAAACTATTGGAGCAGGACATTATCGAACGGGCCACAGGACCCACCACCTGGGTGTCCCCAATCGTCCCGGTCCCTAAAATAGGGATCTGAGGCCATAAGGCTGTATTTAGACATGCGGCGCCCGAACCAGGCTATCCGCAGGGAGAGATACCCAGCGCCCCATTTCACGGGCATGATTCATCTACTGAATGGGGCGAAGGTATTTTCCAAACTCGACCTCCAAAAGGGGTAACACCAGCTAGTTCTACACCCCGAGAGCAGGAACATAACGACGTTTGTCACTCACGTCGGCCTCTTTCGGTACAAAATACTGAGTTTTGGGGTGTCCTCTGCAGCAGAAACATTCCAAGCCGAGGTCCATGACATCATCAAGCACATCCCAAACTGCCTCAACTATTCGGACGACGTACTGGTATTTGGAACAGATGTGAACAAGCACGATGAGACCCTGATGATGGTATGCAAGGCCCTGCACGACGCCAACCTCACGTTAAACAGGGACAAATGCGAGTTCCGCAAAAACACACTAACATTTTTTTGGACATGTCTTCTCAGAGTCAGGAATGACTCCCGACCCGGATAAGGTAGCGGCACTAAACGACACTTCCGCCCAAGCCAATGTGTCTGAACTTTGGTCCTTCCTGGACCTGGCCAGTTACTGCAATCGATACATTCGGGACTTTGCGTCTGTCAGCGAGCCACTGAGGCAACTAACTCATCAGGATGTGAAGTTCGAGTGGACCACTGACTGTCAAAAGGCATTTGAAATGATAAGAGAAAGGGTCGCAAAGGCGGACAATATGTCGTACTACAATCCCAGCAGAAAGACCGGACTAACCATCGACACCAGTCCCGTGGGTCTGGGAGCCATACTGGCACAACTAGACCCAAAGGACCCCTCTCAGAAACACATAGTGGCCTACTCCAGCCGCAGCCTGTTCACCACCGAACAAGCGTACACTCAAGCAGAGAAGGAAGGGCTCGCCGTTGTATGGGCGTGTGAGCACTTTCACTTGTTCCTGTATGGGAAACTGTTCCAAGTCGTCACAGACCACCAGGCCCTACTATTCCTGTATGGTAATCCTCAAGCCACGATGCCTCCACAAATCGCCCGATGGGGTTTGAGATTACAGGAATATGCATTTGACATCAAACACAGGCCGGGGAAAGGCGAAAACTCGGCAGACTTCCTGTCGAGGAGACCACGGGAGGAGTGTGCACCCAAACCCTCAGTGGCCGACAGATAACTGAGATATCTTATCCACCAGACCACGTCAGAGGGAGTCAACATGGAGACGCTCGCCAGAGAGACAGAGAGTGACTTGGCCTGTCGTATCATCCGTGAAGGACTGGAGTCTGGACTGTGGCGAAGGGCCAAGGAAAGGGTGAGAGCCACGGGAGGCAAGGTGCAAGAGGACGTGGAACGCCTGTTGCAAGTGAAAGACGAGTTCGCAGTGTCTGAAGATCACTTGCTCTTGAAAGATTGCAAACTGTTAATCCCTGAGGCCATGAGAGCAAAAGTCATTGAGCTAGCACACGAGACCCATAGGGGCATAGTATCCACCAAACACAGGCTCTGTCAAAAGGTATGGTTCCCACACATGGACACCATGGTAGAGGCAGCACTAAAAGCGTGCCCTACCTGCTGCCTCATCACGCAAACTCGCCACCCCGAACCACTGGTCATGTCCGAGCTCCAGCACAGAATATGGGAGGCAGTCGAAGCCGACTTCTTTGGACCCATTGAAGGAGGAAAATAGGTTTTGGCTGTGATGGACGAGCACTCACGGTACCCTGACGTTCGGCTAATATCATCGACTGCAGCCCATCATGTCAACCCCGCCTTGGACCACATGTTCTCGGCCCATGGAGTACCAAGAATACTCAAGACGGACAATGGACCCCCGTTTTGTGGGCATCAGTTCGCCCAATTTGCTGAATACCTAGGGTTTCACCATAGGAAGATCACTCTCCTATGGCCCCAAGCCAATGGGATGATTGAACGCTTCATGGCGAATCTCAAGAGGGCACTACAGATTGGCTGACTGACAGGACAGCCATTTGAGCAAGTTCTTAACCAACTCATGAGAGACTACAGGGGGACACCCAACAGCACCACGGGAAAGACCCCGGCGGAACTAATTTTTAGGCGGAACACACAGATGCATATTCCGCAGGCAGATGCAATAAGCCCACCCCCTGCCCTAGACCCGGAGGTGCGGGAGCGAGATGAGGCCGTGAAGGCCCGAATGAAGGAATATACAGACACTCGTCGACGGGTGCGAGCAACCCACATAGAGGAGGAAATGTGGTGACGGTTAGACAACCCATGACACACAAACACCCCGCACCGTTTCATGAGTATCCTCTATTGGCCACCCAGAAGAAGGGCTCCGTGATCACCGCACAAGGACCAGAGGGGTCAGTCACGAGGAATTCCGCCCACTTCAAGGAACTTCTACAGCCAAGGACCCAGCGCCTAAGTGGAAGGGTGCAAACCCCGTTGGACTATGAATCGGATGATCCATATCAAGGAGATCAGTAGGATTCTGATGAATTGGAGCATGAAGTGGTGAGGGAGATTGCTGAGGCCAGACACTCTCCAGTAGGAAACAGTAGTCGCCCCCAGAAGGCCCGGAACAGACCTCCCGATGGATCGAGGAAATGGACTAGTGGTCCACCAGACCGACGCCTGTTGTGAAGAGTCTGGTAACTGTTTAAAATGGGGGTAGATGTCACATTGACGTCGCCTAGGGAACGGGGGCGGGAGGTAGAAGGGAGGAAAGGGATGTGACGTGGGAGGGTGCAGGGGCAAGGAGTTCATGTTGAAAGTTAAATAAAGGAAGACGTGCTTTGCTGAGCTCCGTGTCCCGCGTATTATTGCTGCGCCATCCCTGCAGGGGCTCTAGTGGGGCCATCACGCTCAGAAAAACTGTTGTACTTAAAGTGCTGTGCAGGACTCCTCAGTTTGGCTGCTATACTTAAGAGACAGCACCAACACTCCTCAACAGGGCTGCTATACAAGACTCATTTGCGGTGCTTCTCTACTTAAGGGTTGGTACCAGAATGCCTCATGGAGGCTATCATCGTGAGAGAACGATACCAACACTCATCAGCAGGGCTGCTGGATTAGTAAGGGGCTGTGCCAGCAGACCCATGGGAAAGTAATGGACAGTACTAACATGTGTCTGTATGGCTGCTATACTTGAGAGACACCTCCAGCATTCGACAGCAGGGCTGCTATACTTAAGGGAATGGTTCGGTCAACATTTTTTATTGCCCCTACGGGTCGGCCATGTGTTTTTAAGCCTAAGTCGCTCGATTTTAGAAAGATTTCCTATGGACCTTACCCGAGTTTTCGTCCATTAAACGGACGCGAAAACAGGCATCAGGGAGCTGCCATTTTGTGATAATCCTATCTTTTTCCCCATAGCCCTGGCTGACCTGCTTTTGCGGCACTAAAACATATCCCCCGCCCCTGAGCCAGGATGGTGAAGGTAGGGGTTAGGGTTAGCGTACTTTGTATGTACACTGTAACAATAACATTTATTTACAAAAAGACAATCGTATTACAATTATTTAAACCGGGATTTGTACTTCACAACCAGCTCTCCTTTGGGTGGACATGGCACAGTGGCAATGTTGGGTGGCAATGGATCAGTGCTCTGCACAGAAACGTTCAAAATTCCATATCTGTGCTTCTCTAATACAGCAACAACAAGGCTTTTGACAAAGTCGAACTCCATTTCCTCATAGACTGGTTTGATCACCCATTGCTTACTTCTTTTTGAAAAGGCCTTAGTGTAGCGAGGCATCCTTACATTACCCGTAGTCCTTGATTGTTCACGGCCGATATTCTCGTTATGGGTCAAGACGGCAAGTAAAGTCCTATGTTTCATGCCCTATATGCTCAAATGCAAGCGCTTTGGCCTGTACTTTAGGCACATATTGTGGAATACCTCCAAACCTCCTGTGTGACAGAATTCTGTCAGTCCCCTCAAATCTCTTGATAGAGTTTTATCGAAAACAATCTTCTCAATGGCTTTGTGTGTCGGTGAAGATGGATTCAACCACTTCTTCTTCTGTGCCTCCACTGAGGACAAAGGGCCATGTTCACATTGGTGGAAATGTAGGTTTTCTGACCAGCGGTGCACGTTGGTACAGTGGTGCATCAGTGACCGCCATTTTTCAAGTAGTATTTCCACTGACCCTTCACAAGTTTTGGAGCTCCGCCAAAGATGGTTGCTGATAGACTGGGACCACTCTGAAATACTTTCCAAACCTTTTTTTTTTCCTGCAGCCGAGATTTTCTTATTGATTGATTTAGCAAGATGCCATACGTCAAATTGATGTTTAATATGTGGGAACTGCTCTCTCATTGTCTTGGCAATTGAAACGTGTCTGTCCGTGGCTATGAGGTTGATGTGCATTCCCCTCAATTGTAGATATTGCACTGATTTTATAAATCCTAGTTTCTCCATGGCCACTGAGGATGTACATTGTGCTACCTGCACGACCACCGAACTCACAATTTTCTTACTATCCATGTCGTGAAAGTGGTAGGTGCAGTACTTGGCAGAAAATCCAGGGCTGTCGCACTGTCCATCGCCGGCTAGCCTGAATCATTTGCCTTCGAATGTACTTGCTAGAGACAATTGTTCAATTTTCCAAGCATCACTAATGGCCGGAAACAAATAATCATGTTGGTATTTCTAGTACTGCGTTTTTTTAAATGAAATGGAGTCCCACAAACTGAAAGAAAGACTTTAACTTTCAAAAACTGGAGCCACTAAAAAGGGATGCAGCTGCACACAGTAGATTGCCTGCTGGCAGTTTCCCCAGCATCGGTTGTGCAGACCATGAGAACGTATGATGTAATCTACAGGCGGCATGTATTGTGACGTTACGGCCTTGTGTTTGACGAGTCACATGAATCAATGGCTTCCCACATACTTTCCCTCTGACGGAATGCCCACATTTCAGCTTACTTATAATATCCATCAAACAACTGTCGAATACTATGCCCTCTTTCATTAGACTGTCGTCCTGCATCAAAGTTGTTTCGGCCTGTGACGTTGAGGACATATCACCACATTTGAAATAAATATTGCTGCTATCAAGTTCTGATGCGTCGATGAATGCTGCTGCTGGTTAATTCTCTGTCATTTCAACATCTGCTACTTCAACATTGATGGGAGAACACAACAATGTCGACAGCTTTTTGGTGGCAATTTTTTGGCGGGTGTAGATTGTGTGAATTGATCTGCGACTACTTCAGAGCAATCTTAAATGCATCCAGTATCATGTTGTTGTGGTGGTGCGGTCGCACTGTAGCAATGGTCCTTTCCAACTTTACTGGATTCTCCGGACACATTCATTTCATGTTCTGGCCATTGGACATGAGCATCTCTAGTCTCAACACGCGGCGTGTGAATTAATAGTTCCTCCATAGTGTAAATGGTCTGGCAAGCAACATCTCTCATTCGCTTCACTGTCTGTGTATGTATAGTTCGGACACCCACGGGTAACTAGAGAACAGATTGGAAAAGGGATGTTCAGTTTAAACACAAATTGACTGGAAAAAAACATAAAATAGTCCCCAGCACAAAAGAAATTCTAAAGTTATGAACTGTTTGTAACTAACCTTATTTTTTTTTTCTTTGCAACTTTTTTGACTCAACCTTCAACATCTGCACGCTGTTGCTACGATTCGTATCCGCATGTCTCCCCTTCCTCTTGCGCTGCAACGACTATATTTTCTGTATCCGCATAGACAGCACGGAATGAGGCTCGATCGACTCCCTGAAACATAGTATTTTCATTACTGTGTATCAAAATATTGTTAGCATAAAACACACGTGAGGACGAACACACAGGTACATCTCAATAGCCAAACACGATTTAAACATTGTGTCGAACAATCAAACGACAAGTATTCAAGCTCTGATGACCTAGTTCGATGGAGCTGTCAGTATCCATACCTCTGGCTCTGCATGGACCGCCACAAATGATTGTATTGAAGAGGAGGCATCAGCAACTCCCTGAAACACAGTACTTGCGTTAGTATCGTTTTCAATATTGTAAACATAACACACACTTGGGGTCGACGGCACAGGTACATATAAAGAGATAACCACAAATGTTGCATTGTCTAAAAGAATCAAGGAATATTTAAATATGATCAGATTTAATCAACTTATTTCTCCGATTTCTTTACATCTGCATCATCTAAATGGGATCTTGTGATTGTAGTGGAAGCTCCATCGTCTCCCTGAAACACAGTACTTTTGTTAATAGGGAAGAACGTATAGCAAATGGAATCACGTTATATGATCACGCTCGATGGAGCTGTCAGTATCCATACCTCGTGCTGCTGAAGAATATCTATGGATGTTGTAAATGTGGTGCACACTTCCAAAAGCTGTTGCGCCGATTCGTATCCGCATGGTCCCGCTTCCCCTGGAATTACTTGAATGTCAGGCTCCGCATCAAGTGCAGGGGTTGACGCTTCTACAACTGCCTGAAACATAGTATTTGCATTAGTAAGGATTACAATATTGAAATCACAACACACACTTGGGGCCCACCGCACAGGTACATATCAATGGGTAACCACGAATGAAACATGGTGTAGAACAATCAAACGACTAGTGTTCCAGTCCTGATGATCACGGTCGATGGAGCTGTCAGTATCTATACCTCGTGCTGCTGAAGAACATCTAGGGCTGTTGTCAATGTGGTGGACGCTTCAGCATCTCCCTGAAAGACAGTACTTGCATTAGTATGCATTATGCATTAGTATGGATAACACTAATTATAACTGAAAACAAACACCAGGGGACAACAACTAAGGTGTATATCAATTGGAAAGCACTAACCAAACAATTTGTAAAATAATCACACGATACATACAAACTATTACTTGACATGCATAAAACAAGTCTGTAGCGGAATAGCCAAGTATGATTACCTGATAAGTGGTTGATAACTGCGGGCACGTCACGGATGTAGAATGTTCTTGCTTCAGATTCAGTGGATAGTCAAGCAGTTGTAAAGGTAAATTATTGTTTGATGATGAAATGCAAATAATAAAAAATTGCCATGTAAACCGACAGAATACTTGAGAATAATGCTATTGAAAATGCACAATATAGTACAGTTCCCTGTGCCCATAAATAGATTTCCTTTGGGGGGTTATAAAATCGAAAAATAATTTATTGATAAATGTCATTATTCACAAAGCTATACACTCATATCAATATCGAAAGTATTACAAGGGAGTATTACAAGGGACACAACACCTAAAATATCAATTAATCCATTCGGCTACCTACACACTACCGCAAGGCCTAAAGCTAAATCCGGACACTTGACTCACCAGTGGCGGAATGTGGACGAATAGAGTTGGAATAGCGTTTGCGAGCAATTTTCGTGTCGTTCGCCGTTTATTATTCTTTGTTACCCAAGATGTGGCGTACATGTTCGAGGAAAAGTGCCGGCTGCAGATGCGGTATCGATCACCCCTCTTGTCCTCTAAGACTTGTTGGACTCTACTTTCCAGCTCATCCAGTGGATATCCGCAATGTCTGACCCATTCTCTTATTCGATCAACAGTTTTCGGGAATACATGCATTGTAGTGCCTTCAGATTTAGCATGGGTCTTCGAAGGGCAACCGCTAATCGAACAGGCAGGCATTGTTGAAAATTCTGAAAAGTAAATATCAAGATTATTATAAAACCTTGATGAATAAAAATGTCATAAAAATGTAAATGAACCATACCATGCTTAATGCAAGGTTTGTTTTGGTCGCCGGAACTATACCAGTTCATCATGTGCGGCTTAGTATTTGCATAAGTTACAGACATTTTTTTAATTATGTGACTAAACTCTGAACATGTGACTCGTCCCTTGGATGTTCTGTCTTGCACGAAAAGGAAACATGCTTACATTATAGACTGGACCCCCGAAGGATGCAATTCGATGACAATTGACACAGATGAAAATAAATAGATCTATTGATAGCATAACAATTGAAACTCAAGTCAATAGCAATGAGACCATTGACCATAGCTCTATTGGGTTCTGTAATCGCAAATAGATAGAAATGTAAAAATGACCGAAATATGACTAGGATACATGGCCTTACCTTGACCAACAAACTGTTGGCTTCAGCAGGCCGAGCAGTATGTTTCAGGAGAACAGGTAGATGGCCACAGGTAGCACACTGACGAGTTAGCTCGAAGCGGTCACAGATGGCATGACGACAAGCAGATTAGCATAGATCTCAGTGCTTCTCAGGTAGAAGGTTCAGGAGTTGACTTGCAAAGCACAAAGATGTTCTCATGAGACATATCAAGTGGTTTATAAAGTATTAGAAACAGGAGTGTGTTTGTGAATGAATGACGTGTGTATGTCGTGGTATTATGTGGTTTGCAGGGGGGCGGCCTGCCTTAGGTGAGGCTTGCCTGGAGACACGGGGTCTGAAGAGGCCATGTGAGCGATGGCCCCTGGGCGTGGGATACCTTTTGAAGTGTACATGCTGTTTGGCACCTTGGCCGTTTGCGCCCGTGACAGCCCCCCTTGCCAGCGCTCATCCCCGGGTGCAAACCGACCGCCTTTGATAGAGGGGGTGGGATGGATGGGCCTGGGTCGTGCAGATAAGGCACAGGAAGACTGCTGAATGGAGACACACTTATGTGGATTGCAGGAGGGCGGCCTGCTGCAGGGCAGGCCTGCCTGGAGGCACGGGGTCTGAGGAGGCCATGTGAGCGATGGCCCCTGGGCGTGGGATACCTTTTGAAGTGTACATGCTGTTTGGCACCTTGGCCGTTTGCGCCCGTGACAGCCCCCCATGCCAGCGCTCATCCCCGGGTGCGAACCGACAGCCTTTGATAGAGGGGGTGGGATGGATGGGCCTGGGGCGTGCAGATAAGGCACAGGAAGACTGCTGAATGGAGACACACTTATGTGGATGCAGGGGGGCGGCCTGCCTCAGGGGAGGCCTGCCTGGAGACACAGGGTCTGAGGAGGCCATGTGAGCGATGGCCCCAGGGCGTGGGATACCTTTTGAAGTGTACATGCTGTTTGGCACCTTGGCCGTTTGCGCCCGTGACAGCCCCTCATGCCAGCGCTCATCCCTGTGTGTGAATCGCCTTTGATAGAGGGGGTGGGATGGATGGGCCGGTGGGCATGCAGGCACATGTGTGGGAGTGAGGGGCCATCATGCCCCTCTCATCCTTTACTTCTCTGTAGAAACTCGGACCAAGTGCCTCCAGTAGTGGGTTCGCCCCTTGCCCTTATGTGATGTTAACTTTGGTTGACATTCGCGTAGATGGGACCACTGAGCAGGACACACGGCATCCATTTCTGTACCCCCTTTCCACTCCATCTTGGTTACCAGGCCTCACTGCGCAGAGCACATGGCCCCCACCCTCGTTCCCACTCTGACTGGAAAACTCCAGAGGTATTTGCAACAGCTAATAAATGTAACACATCACTCTTCCTTTGAGATCACTGTCCTGCATGTGAACCAGCCTGAACTAAGCACATAGCTCGTTCATCTCCACAAACGTGTCCTTGCCCACGCACCCTCGCCAGTGGAATCTTACTGCCATTCTGACCCTGTGTCCCTGCAAGGTATTCTCTTCATGTGCCAGACCACTGACCACGCCATGATGCCCACCTAGCAGATCCCCAACTAACATTAGACCCCTACTGCAGTATATCATTGCCTATCAATAACAAATGCCACATACCGGAGATTCTTATGAGCACAGACCCACACTTCAAACAGTGTATTATAGCGGTCAAGACCCTTAACCTAAGGCCTGTATAATCCAATGTTAATTGATAGTATAGATATATGTGTGACTTTTATAGAGACATAACCGACTGAAAGACTTTGAACAAGTGTTATTTAGTGCATGCATTATTTAGAATATATTATGTTAGCTTAGATAGTGACCACCCTGCTTCACAGCGACCTGACCTTCACCCATTCGGAGCACAGATGTCTGACGTCCATCCTTGAATGGAGACACACTTGATTCATTAAAAAATCGAAACAACCGTTGTTAAAATATATGTGGTGTTTTATTTTGTATCTTATTTTCATGACACAAAAATACAAGACTTCACACATTGTACAGGTCAGGTTGCAGCACAGCGAGAGAAAATCCCCTGTACTGACCGCTGTCACTCGGGAACATTTCTCTTATGGCACGAACGGCACAGGTGGGTATTACTCTTCGAACGCGGTGTCCAAGCCTCCCGTGAAGCCACCATGTAAAGGAACGATAGGCCACCAGCCTGTACCACCTGTGAAAAGGAATGAAACCAACTGTTTTTAAATGACCAAGATAAGTTTAATAAACGTTTGTTGTCAATGACAATTCTTGTAACTAATGGCATTCTGCTCGGACAAATGCTATCTAGACACTGCACACTATTGAACGACTTTCATGCGTTACAATGATATGTATATGTAATTTTGGATATAGTAGAAGACCATGAAATAGGAGTGGCATGACAACAGTTGGACGAACAGTTGCGCGAAGTTCATGCATAAGCACCTTGAAACACTTGTGTATAGGCGCGTTACAAATGCCATTTCATATCATATCATATCACCATCATTATCCTCAACACAGACCATGTGAGGCAGGCTGCCCTGAAGTCTGGCAGCTCAGTGATGCATTGCGGTCGTGGCTCGCCTTCCGAAATGTAGGCCACGCATCCTGAGTTTTCACAGCAGCAGCAGTTCTCCTCCTTGGTTGGCATTAGCTCGCACCGATTGCATGTGCACCAGGTGGAAACACCGTCCATGCGACTAGGTCCAGTGTCTTCATCCGTTGATTCGGCCTGCCAACTGCTGTCCCAAGCCCCATCGTTTTCGCTTGTTTCCCTTTCCAGTAGTTCCTCCTCGGTATACTCAGGCTCGTACATGTAGGGCATTATTGTAGCCATTGTGTGTTAAACAAACTAAAATAATTTATAGCGGTGGTACTGGTTTCTCCCCAAGGGATACAAGCAACGAAGGTAGCTGACCAGAGCACAGAAACGAGTCACAGAATACTCAAAGTAACACAGAGAGAGGAATGGAATCGAAAATCTGCTGCTGTGTGTTGTGAAACCGTCTGTTTATACTTATTGAGGAAAGAGGCGTCCTGCCATTTCCATGGCGACACATCATTAGCTGAAGCGCAGCGAATGTTGACACGAGACGTGCTTTGGCGTTGTGAAATGGGCGGTACGCGTCTGCTGATGACAGGCTCTGGGGCGGGGGATAGGATTTAGTGCCGCAAAAGCAGGTCAGCCAGGGCGATGCGGCAAGTGATTGGATTATCACAAAATGGCAGCTCCTTGATGCCTGTTTTCGCATGTGTTTAATGGACGAAAACTCGGGTAAGGTCCATAGGAAATTTTTCTAAAATTGAGCGACTTAGGCTTAAAAACACATGGCCGACCCGTAGGGGCAATAAAAAATGTTGACTGAATCATTCCTTTAAGGGACACCCCCAGCATTCGACAGCAGGGCTGATTTACCTAAGGGACACCCCCAGCATTTGGAAGCTAGACTGCTATACTTAAGGGACAACAACATAATTCTACAGTAGGGCTGCTATACTTAAGGGGAACATCCCCCCCAGCACTCTTCAACAGGGCTGCTATACTAATAGATTCCCCCAGCACTCTGCAGCAGGGCTGCTATACTAATGGGCCGGCCCCAGCACACTTCAACAGGACTTCTATACTTAAGGGACACCCCCAGCATTTGGAAGCTAGACTGCTATACTTAAGGGACAACAACATAATTCTGCAGTTGGGCTGTTATACTTAAGGGGAACATCCCCCCCACAGTCTGCAGCAGGGCTGGTATACTAATGGGCCAGCCTCAGCATTTTCAGCAGGGATCCTATACTTAAGGGGCAGCCCCAGAATTCTACAGCAGGGCTGCTATACAAATGGACCAGCCATAGCACTCATCAGTAGAGCAGGGCTGCTATAATTAAGGGACAGCCCCAGCATTCTGCATCAGGGCTGCTATACTAATGGGCCAGTCCAAACAGTCTCTGCAGCAGGCAAGGGCTGCTATAATTAAGTGACACCTGAAGCACTCTGCAACAAAGCAGGGCTCGTGTACTAAAGGGATACCCCGAGCATTCTGCAGCAGGCTGATATAAAAATGGACCAGCCCTAACACTCTTCATCAGAGCAGGGTTGCTATACTTATGGGCCAGCCCAAACAGCACTTTGCAGCAGAAAAGGGCTGCTATAATTAAGTGACACCCGCAGCATTCTTCAGCAAGGCTGCTATACTAATGGACCAGCTCCAGCACTCTGCAGCAAAGCAGGGCTCCTATACATAAGGGATACCCCCAGCATTCTTCAGCAGGGCTGGTATACTAAGAGGCCCAACCCAACACTCTTAAGTAGAGACAGACTGCAATACTAATGGGCCAGCCCCAGTACTCTTCAGCAGGGCTGCAATACTAATAGGCCAGCCCTAGCGTTCTTCAGCAGAGCAGGTCTGCTATACTTAAGGGATATGCACAAGATTTTGCAGCAGGGCGGCAATACTAATGGACCAGCCTCAGCATCTATAGCAGGGCTCCTATCCTTAAGGGGCATCCCAACATTCTGCAGATGGGCTGCTACACTAATGGGCCAGCCCAAGAACTCTTCAGTAGAGCAGGGCTGCTATACCAATGGACCAGCCTCCGCATCTTCAGCAGGCATGCTATACTTAACGGGAACCTCCCGCATATTGCAGCAGGGCTGCTATACTAATGGACCAGCCCTAGCATTCTTCAGTAGAGCAGGGCTGCTATACTAATAGGCCAGCACCAGCAGCACTCTTCAGCAGAGCAGGGCTGCTATAATTAAATGATCCAGTCCCAGCACTCTTCAGCAGCAGGACTCCTATACTTTAATGGACTCCCCCAGCATTCTGCAGCAGGACTGCTATACTAATGGACCAGCCCTAGCATTCTTCAGTAGAGCAGGGCTGCTATACTAAGGGGCCAGCCCCAGTCTGAGGAGGAGGAGGAGGTGGGGGTGGACTCAGAGACCCGCAGGAGGAAGGAAGAAGCAGTGGACGGCGAAGGCATTCTCTGGATCAGGTCAGGTGTTGGGTGTTGAGAGCAAGTGGGACTGTGCATGTTAGTGTGGCACGTGTGGTCAGGTGCATCAGTGTATGGAGTGAAGGAGAAGTATGCTACGCAGTGGAAGAAGAGTGTGTTATGAAGTATGCTACTCAGTGGAAGAAGAGTGTGTTATGAAGTATGCGACTCAGTGGAAGAAGATTGTGTTATGAAGTATGCGACTCAATGGAAGAAGAGTGTGTTATGAAGTATGCGACTCAGTGGAAGAAGAGTGTGTTATGAAGTATGCGACTCAGTGGAAGAAGAGTGTGTTATGAAGTATGCGACTCAGTGGAAGAAGAGTGTGTTATGAAGTATGCGACTCAGTGGAAGAAGAGTGTGTTATGAAGTATGCGACTCAATGGAAGAAGAGTGTGTTATGAAGTATGCGACTCAATGGAAGAAGAGTGTGTTATGAAGTATGCGACTCAGTGGAAGAAGAGTGTGTTATGAAGTATGCGACTCAGTGGAAGAAGAGTGTGTTATGAAGTATGCGAATCAGTGGAAGAAGAGTGTTTTATGAAGTATGCGACTCAATGGAAGAAGAGTGTGTTATGAAGTTTGCGACTCAGTGGAAGAAGAGTGTGTTATGAAGTATGCGACTCAGTGGAAGAAGAGTGTGTTATGAAGTATGCGACTCAGTGGAAGAAGAGTGTGTTATGAAGTATGCGACTCAGTGGAAGAAGAGTGTGTTATGAAGTATGCGACTCAATGGAAGAAGAGTGTGTTATGAAGTATGCGACTCAGTGGAAGAAGAGTGTGTTATGAAGTATGCGACTCAGTGGAAGAAGAGTGTGTTATGAAGTATGCGACTCAGTGGAAGAAGAGTGTGTTATGAAGTATGCGACTCAGTGGAAGAAGAGTGTGTTATGAAGTATGCTACTCAGTGGAAGAAGAGTGTGTTATGAAGTATGCGACTCAGTGGAAGAAGAGTGTGTTATGAAGTATGCGACTCAATGGAAGAAGAGTGTGTTATGAAGTATGCTACTCAGTGGAAGAAGAGTGTGTTATGAAGTATGCGACTCAGTGGAAGAAGAGTGTGTTAGGAAGTATGCGACTCAGTGGAAGAAGAGTGTGTTATGAAGTATGCTACTCAGTGGAAGAAGAGTGTGTTAAGAAGTATGGACTCAGTGGAAGAAGAGTGTGTTATGAAGTATGCGACTCAGTGGAAGAAGAGTGTGTTATGAAGTATGCGACTCAGTGGAAGAAGAGTGTGTTATGAAGTATGCTACTCAGTGGAAGAAGAGTGTGTTATGAAGTATGCGACTCAGTGGAAGAAGAGTGTGTTATGAAGTATGCGACTCAATGGAAGAAGAGTGTGTTATGAAGTATGCTTGTTAGTATGAAGTGGGTGGAGTAGCATGAGTAATGTGGAGGTGGGAGTGGTTGATGGAGGAGGGATTAGAGGCCTGGGAGGAGGAGCAGTATTTGGACAGAGGCCTAGTAGTGTGGCAGGAGAAGTAGTGGCATTGAGGGAGGAGCAGTGAAAACATCAAAGGGTGGAGGCAAGACACGGAGTGTGAAAGATGTGTGAGTGGCATCAGAGTGGAAGGGAGGGGGAAAGTGGAGGGGGGAGGGGGAGTGCAGGGAGTGGCCCATACAAGGTGGAGGAGGGCGTGAGTGTGAAGAAAGCATCGATTCTAACCGCAGGTCTGCAAGACACACTTTCCAAATCCCTTTTAGAACAGTAACAAGTGGCTAAAGTAGGGACAGTTAGGAAGTACCTGAGGGAGTTTAATCACGCAGCTCTTAGACTACCACCTTCAGCATAAGCCAGCTTTTAAACAATAGGGACCTGGGGTTACATACATCTGGGCTAGGTAGGGGGTCAATATGAGATGAGGAAGAGAGGGACAGCCCTGGGTCCTACACAAAAGACAATACAAATCCTTGGACCGCTGTTGGGCCTTTGAGCGATTCCTGTGCCACCTGTGACACTTTCGACTTATTTGTCCCATAATTTTCCCATTTTGCCCTGGAAAAGATAGTTTTCCGAGGGTGGACAAGAAGCACTCCGCAGGGACAAATAACTCCCTGCATTTTTTTAATTTCTTCGCAGAATTGCCGTCATTTAAGATAGAAGTAACTGCAGAATTAAGCATTCATACAATATAACAATGAGGTTCATTGTAACACATTATTATCCACTAAACACAGAAGAGCTAATCAGGAGATTGGGCATTTGTTGACCTGTTTCTTCACAAAGCTTGAGGCTGACGTCACAGGGAACCCCTAGGCAAAGCAAGAAAGGGATTTGTGAATCACAATGTGTTCTCCACCCAGAGGGTAGACGCTGGAGCTTAATGTCACAATGGGCCATGAGGGATGATGCGGAAGTGATTCTGATTCGTAGTGTGGGCACTGCCCAGGGCGCCGTGGCTCATTCACACATGCAAGGTGGGTATGCTGCTGCAGCTCATGCAAGCTCACATGGTAAGTTTGCTGCTCACGGTCACAAAGAGATCCTTCTGCTACGGCTCGTGATGGACTCACGCGTGGATTGGGAAAGCAAATGAATACAGATGTCAGCCGCCAAAGCGTGATTCGATTGCTCGAAACACCAGCTGAGGTCCAGTGTAGGTTATGCCGCTAATGAGCATGCCATCAGGCCTTTGGGACTGGTAAGGGGATGAAGACGGAACATCTAGGACAGCGAAGGCCAGCAGTGTCAGACTCAAGGACCCTGCTCGGGCTGTAACAGTGTGGAAAGAACTCCAAAGCTCATCGCCAAAATTGGGTAACTCCCTGACCAGACAGGGATATATAAGAGCCACCAGCTCCCAGCCTAATTCCTCAACTGAGCAGCGGTCCTTCAGGGAACTATAAGATTCCTTGACGTTCTAGATGTGGAGGTCACTGGCCTTCCCTGACTGGCCTGGTCAGTGGCTACCAAGTGTTTCACAGGTGACGCATGATAGGATACGGGCGGGGAATACCGAACATGCCAATAACATGCAACTATAACTAAGGACAGATGAGAAACTGCTGCGCTGCTTACACCGGGTGTGTGGCTAGCGAGGGTGGCATTCCTGGTGAGGAGTAACCTTTGTGCAGCACAGGATGTGTAAGACAGCAGAGAAAACCTGGCGATAGGAGATCATCAAAGGAAATCGAATAGGGTGGCGACTGGTCATTGAGAGCAAATCTAAATAAGGATGGATTCAATAAAAAAATGTACAAACTTGTTAGCTTTAGAGCGTTTAGATTTTAGAATCATTTCATGTGTTTTTTTATTAGCATCTGATGTGGCAAGATGGGAACTTTTATATTTCCTAATGTGTTTTGACTTACTCGTGAATGTGGCAGTAGTGAGGCTGGTTCTGCGATTGAAATAGTAATTTCTTGTGATGGATTTACCAAGAGGATGATGGCAACATGGACTTCTGCAACATCACTGAGAAGTGACCGGATTCCTGAGATAGATCCACCGTAAATTCTGACTTTCCTCATTTTCATTTTTTTTATTTTTATATTTCAACTATTTAAGCTTTGTGGAAGCATGCATAGTAGGCGGTGATCGAAGTGAGGGGGAGTGGCTGGGAGCGGTGCTCCTCTACTTTTTTTTTTACAAGGTCGGGAAGTCAATCACAGCCCTGCACCCTGACTAAGCACCCCTGGTGCAGCTGCGGAGCCGCCAGCTGAGCCTTCTTTTCTTTACCTGGAGGAGTTGCAGGTATGCAGTGGTGGAGGAGGCGGAGAGGCCAGTGTACAGTAGTGCTGGGTGGGGAAGTCCACTGAAACGTCCCTCTCTCCCGAGCGTGTGGGATGTCAGGGGACCGTCATCTTCAGCCTGCCTTTCATGGCTCTGCAGAGGCACAGCCATAATCTTACCGTGTATTCGGTGCCAAACACGAGGGCCTGTCTTCCACACTAAAATACGAAATACTAGCTCGTATTTCAGTACAGAACACAGCATGCATCTGGGTCTGCTGCAGCAAGTTAGAATTACGACTAAACCTGCAAAAAGTGATTTGAAAATGAAACGTTTCGTTAACAGTCATTTGTTGCAGGGTGACTGGTGTCTTGGGCATGGGGACACAACGGGCTGTTTAATGAAGTTTGTGCACCGAAGTTCAACGAGGCCACAGCACTCAGAATACATTGGTTTGATGCATGTAAAGCACAAGACAGTGACATTTATGCCATTGCATCATGAGTCATCTGGTCACTTTCCATGGAGACGCCAACCTGCACTATGATGACGAGTTCCTGGCATGAATACAATTTGGCAGCACATACAGGGATAGTAGGATAACAAAACGCATCTTTCGAATATTGGTAGGCCTGAACTTCCAGACTGAGACATGAAGAGGGATTGTGCAGGAAGGGTCCATGCGCCCCCACACCTTCATTTGGACGAGTCTATGAGAACACTGAGCACCAGGAAGCTGTTCAAATATCGATGTCACTGAAATACAGCAATTAAACCAATAAAAACAGCGTCAGTCCTTACAAATACCAAATCCTGCCACACTGATGCTATACTGCACGGGCCTCTAACAACCAATAACAAATGCTAACATTTACATATCCAGACCTGATTTTTTAAAACATTTTTTAGTCAACAGGTTTTGCATGCTGCGACTTGAAGCCCCATACATGTAAAGTAAAGTGGAACTAACTACAAGTCCGGGCATGCAAAGTGATGTTGACTAGAAATCTAGAAATCCAGCTGTCAACTCTGCAGAGAATGCCCAACAAATGCATTGTTCCTCAAATCAAGCAATCTTTAATTGAAACCACGTGTTGTTCGCACAGGTACAGTAATGCCGCCATGGAGACACATGTGGGGTGCGGGGGCAGGCCAACACGGAACATAGCCCCACTACTTCTTTTCATGCACTTCGATCACTGATAGTAGGTGGAACTTAGGCCTAAGAGTGCGAAACAAGGTTTGTCGATTAATTATTGATTAGATCAGATCAAGTGGATCCCCTTAATATATTAACCAATCCCACCACACTGTAGATTTGTAACAGGATCAATAAAGGAATAATGGGGTTCACAGCCAGCACACATGTGGGGCTTAAGTCCATCAGATTCCACTATGACATGATGTATTCCCTCAATTTTTTTTTTTTTTTTTTGATTGAACTGTTTATCACAGTTTTTACAAAATGATTCTTCATTTTATCCTAAACAAATGCTTCTTCATTTGATCCTTTGTTTCCATTGGTGCGATTTGTTTTTCAGGTTGTTGTCAGGTTGTTTCTTCTCTCGTCAAGTTTATGTTCTGAAAGAACTGTCCGACCGCAGTTACTGTTTTGGTGTTTTCACCCGACATCAGAATGTTCCACCAGTAATCTTCTTCCATACACCATCTGTTTTTGAACAAGTGTCCCATATGGGTCATTCTATTTGAGGCCAGTTCAGGGCATGACAGCAAAAGATGCCTCAGGGTTTCCACTGTGTCTGTTTTATTACAGAATCTGCAAAGGTTGTTGGAGGCAGAGCCTCTGATGAATAGAATTTCTTTGGTGTGTAGAAGGTTCAGCCTGGCCCTTAGATATGTCTTTCTAATTTGCTTGCTGGGACCTTTTAGCAAGTAGCTCATAGGCTCGTTTTGTTTTTGATGGTTGACCGGTAGGTCCAAGGCCGATTTGTATTTCGCGGCGTCTTCTAGTGTTTTGATCCAGTCCATTTCTTTGAATTTTTTGACAGTTTTGTTTGGATTACATTCCAATTCTTCCCATGAGCTTCCTATTTCAGCAAGTGTTTCCGTGTTTCTTTGCACCCAAGCGGAGAGGATGGTGTTTGAGCCTTTGTTTAGCTCTTTGTTTAATAGCTTAAAGATCTTCTCAGAGGATAATCTGATTTTCCGATGTAGCATCAGAGTGTTTAAATTGACTCTTCCCTTTAGAGAAAGCACATTGATTTCTCTGCCAATCGACGCCATTGGCGTTGATTGTGGGAGCATCAGAAGTTTCCTCCAGAATAGGCCTTCCAGTTTTATCCAGATTCTCTCGGGTATCATAGGCATCGCCTCTGCCCCATGGGAAATAGCAGGCACTGCTTTTGCTGTGTAGAAATTAAGAACTGGTCTCAAGGAGAATTTTCCAAATTATTTGTCCATGAGTCGTGCTTGTGTCATCATGATTTTTGTTTTTGCGATCATGGATTCCTACATGGGGATTTCAAAACGGTTTGAATTGATCGTGACTCCCAGGTATCTAAATGATTTTATTTTTTCCAGTCTCTCACCTGCCAGAGACCATTTTGATTTTTCGTTTCGTGTTGTTGTTTTTTCCAATGTCATTATTTTTGTTTTTGTTGAGTTTAGAATCAGGTCATTGGCTTGGAGGTATTCTGAAAGTAAGTTGAGTTTGCGTTGTAGACCTATGGCAGTTTGGTCGAGTAATAGAATGTCATCAGCGTAGAGTAGTCTGCCAACGTTCTCGTCTCCAATGTTCGGTGGAAATGTTCTGGCTGTGGGGTCCCAATTTTGGTAATCACCAGTAAATGCATTATACAGTGCGGGGGCCAGTGGGCATCCTTGCTTTACGCCTCTATAGGTGTTAATCTCCGCTGAGAGTTGGCCTATTCTGATGAGTCTGACCCTCATGGAGGTTCCTGAATACAGCTCGATGATTGGGTTCAGGATTGATGGAGGACAATTCCAGGTCCTCAGTTTCCTCCAAAGTCGGTCTCTGTTGACTGTGTCAAAAGCGTGAGAGAGATCTATGAAAGCCAGATGGATCTTTGGACGTCCCCCCAGAACTTTAGCTTTGAGTATACTTAATAGCATTATGTTGGCCATTGTTCCAATGTTTTTTACAAAGCCTGTTTGGAAGTCGTCCTGAGCTTCAGAGGTGACTGCCCATGTCTTGAATTTGTCCAGAAGGAAGGCGCCAAACAGTTTGCCTATGGTGTCCAATAAGGCGATTGGTCGATAGTTTGATGGATTCCCTTTGTCGCCTTTCTTGAAAATTGGAACCACGTTTGCTGTTTTCCAAGATTTCGGGATAGAGCGGGTGTCGGCACATTGTTGGAATATTCGGGCTATAAGGGCTCCCCATGATTCTGTGTTGTTTTTGAGGTCGGCATTGGAGATTCCATCCGGTCCGGGTGCCCGGGAGTTGTTCAGTTTCCGGATTTTCCCACAGATTTCCTTTTCGTCGCATTCTATGTCCCATCGGTCTTTTTGGGCCCGTGGAATTTCGTGGGTAATGCTCTTAGGTGAAGCAAACATGTTCGAGAAGAAAGAGATCCATTGCGCCTCTCCAATTGAATTGGCTAAGGCGTCCTTGGAATTATTTCCTTTCGGGTCGATCAGGTCCCAGAAAGCTTTAGGTTGTTTCCCGCTTAGAGTCCTTAGCATGTTCTCCGCATCCTCTTGGTATAGTATGGCACGATGGGATTCAGCCAGTTTCTGTAAGACTTTTTTGCGAGCCATGCTGCCTCAGCTGTTAGTTTTGAGGGGCGAGATTTTGCTTTACGTAGAGTTCTTCTCATTTCTCTTCTTTTTTCCACCAATTGCTTGTTGCGCACGTGATTCTGTTTCTTTGCAAAAGCTTGTGGTTTCCTTTGTTGTTGGTAAGGGATCAGTAGGGGGTAATAATCGGATGTTAATGACCCCGCTGGTACGACAATTGTTCTTTCGTAATTCTTTGTGATTGCTCTTATTGCTTCGCTGGTGAGTCTTAGTCTTGTCCCTGCACCATTGATGGCAATGAACGGAGTCATTTTCTTTCTTTTCTCCTCTGATTTTGGATCTGGGGCTGACCATGTGGCCGTCAGAAGGTTGTGGTCACTTTTTTCGGTTCTTGTCACTTCAAATGCAATTATCTTTGAGAGCAGATTTCTGGATACGTATATGTGGTCCAAAAAAGCTTTGAGGTTTCCTTGTTCCCAGGTGGGGATGGAGTTAGATGTGGGTGAGTTCAAGTAGTGAAGATTATGAAGATCATGTTCGTCCATGAATGTTTCCCAACACTTGCCTCTCTGATCCGATTCTCGGATTGTCGAAGGATCTTGAGTTACCGATCTAGGATTTGGGTCGCCCTTTTTGTGTTCTGGCCAATGTTAGCTAGGGTCAGATTTAAGTCCCCGCATATTATGATGTGGTCGATGTCCATCGTGTTTAGACTGGATTCTATCATTTGACCAATATTTGACAGAAGAGTTGCTTCTTTCAACGCTTTTGGATTCCAGTATATGTTTATCACTAAGTATGATATTGGCTTGTCCGTGTTTTTGCTCGCTGCTGTCTTGTGTCCCGAAACCAAGGAAGCCAGAATGAATGTGCTACTTAGCAGTGTTTGTTTTATTCGCAGGCCGCTACATATTCTGACAGCTGTCAGGAGCCCTGAGCTTGGCCTGCCTGTTGTTCCTTGCATTGCTGGTGAGAAATCGATTTCGAAGCCGTCAATTGTTGGCTTCTTGAGGAGCCACGTCTCCTGTAAGCAGAGAAGGTCAAATGATCCCAATTCTACGTCTGACTTGGATGTCAGATGGGTGAAGCCTCTTGTGTTCCACGAGCCCATTATTAGTCTTCTAGGGGTCTGTGGTGGACTTCTGGGGTCTTTGTCTTCTCCAGTCACGGTGTCACGACTCGCTCCCTTCGCTCCCGTTCCCGCCACTTGGGGGCATGTTTTGGGGCTTATTCCTTGCTGGACATTTCCTCCGAACCTAATGCCACAGTGCTGTAATGAATTGGAAGCGCTAAATCCCTATTTTCCAAACTACTTCCCTTCCGGATCCATTCCAGGTTTTTGGCAGCCAGCATGCTTCTTTAACCAAATGACTGTGCTTCCCAGAATGCCTGGCCCACTGCTCCACCTCCACCCTTGCAGGACAAGGTTGGGTGGAGGATAGGCAACACCTGTGGCTGCAGGTGCAGCAGTCAGCACACCAGGGCGTGTGCTCGTTAAACAGCTTTAAAAGCCTCAGTCTCACTTCAGTCCAGCGCTGGTCATCGATTGCAGTGTTCCTGTTTTTGACTAGTCCCTGGTTCTTGGTTGCTTGCCTTTTTACCTACTTCCTTGTTCCTGTTTTCTTGTTTCCTCCGCCCTGAATTTCGGATTCATGCGCTAATTGATTTCTGCTCCCTTGATTTCCCTTTTTGTCTTCCCCTGTTTGCAGGCAGCAATTCTCAGTGCTTTCCCCTTTTAGATGCAGCCCAGTTTGTCTGTGTTCTATATTTCTTTGACTCTGTCCTTTGCTGCTGTTACCCATTTTGCCTTAGCCTTCCTCTTAGTTTAGTTTCCTGTCTTTTCCTTGGAGGGGTCGCTCCAGATCCTTACTTTCTAGAGGATCCATTCCATGTTTTCCATTGCACTTCTGCATCCATTTCCCATTTGATCATTAGGTGTGGTGTGTGGTGGTAGCTAGCTCCTGTGTGAATGCTTATGTTTTCCCCACTAAGTTGTAATCCCTATTCCAACTTAGGTATTTAGTTTTCTGCAGCGGTTCACGCTCCGCTGCCTTCCAGTCTCCGCCCTTGCCCAGCGGGCTCTCCACATTGTAGCGGATCTCACTCTGCTGCCTTCCATCCTCCGCCCTTGCCCTGCGGGCTCTCCACATAGCAGCGGATCACGCTCTGCTGCCTTCCAGTCTACGCCCTTGCCCTGCCCGGCAGCCTGCCTCACTCCGGCTGCCTTCAGCCCTTGTCCTCTGGACCTCCCTACTTCTCCCATTGCTGTTATAGCCTTTCTGGGTCCCAGATTCACCAACAGGATTCGTGGGCTAGCTGACATTCAAGAGGTGTATCTCGTCCTCGTGAGTACAGTTCTTAAGTTCCCTTATGTAATACCATCAAGAGTGTTAGTACACAGATCCTGTCATTGCTTGCCCTCCACGTGGGTTTAGCGCTGTCAGTACCTGTAACAGCAATTGGGGGTAAGGCGCTTGCCGACTTTCCTCACGGTCAGGTGCTTACCCCACATCCCTTTTCATATATTGGTTTTGATGTCACACTCTATTTGCACTCCTGGGTTTTAGCATACCTGAGTCGTTGTTCCTGGGTGCACATTTCCCTTGCCATATTCGCTGCCTTTGTACTCGCCTGACTAATCCTGACAGAATGACCAGCCCAAAATTCCCATTGAATATGGCAAGTTTAAGAAAGAAAGGAAAGAAAGGCAGCAAGGCCTCTAACAAGTTAGTACAGAAGGCTTCCCCTACATTTACCTGTGACAATCAAATCACTAGTCTTGGATTAAATGAACTCCTTGTCACGAATGGGCATTTACGAGCAAAGTATTTTTCCCATAGGATGGCACATCCTACATTGCCTGATCCTAGTTCGATCTTTTGTTCTGATCCCGATTCTATGTCAGTGCAAGCCTTAGCCGCAGAAAACAACACACTGTTAGACTTATTATACAAGAGTACCTCTGTTGTTGAACCCCATGATTCCAGTTGTGCTTCACCTCAGATAGAACAGTTTCATGGTACAAACATAACGAATGGAGGGGTTCCTTGCATAACTTCAGTTTTCTGCCCTCAGTCCAAATACTTCTTTGCACAAGTACATACGGTAGTCCCTAATGTCAAGAGGTCTAAGGTCAATAGATTGCTTAAGGGTAACACAGACCAAGTTAGTATGAGAAAGTATAAATCTCAGAACCTGAAAGCAGTTGAGGACAATACACAATCGGTGCACATCCAGATTGCTAGTGCAGGATCCAGCCCTGATGCCACTATGCCTCCCCCTGTGCCTACTGATAGTGATGTACAGTTAATGCAGGGCATGCTAAGAGCTAAGCTTGAGGAGTTAACACAAGAATTCATTTCTTTACAAGAGGAGAATAAGATCTTGCACGCATTCCTGAATACACCTCAGACTTTATCCATTGATGTTGATGAAGTGAACACAGTTCAGCCCCTGAGTGCAGAGACTTTGGTAAACCATGATAATTGCCAATATGTTAGATCTATTGGAAGTGAAAGTCCTTCTTCTAGCACAGCGCTCAATCTGGGCACAGTTTCTAACAATTGTTCTGCTGAGTGTCAGGGATTGCAGTTAGCTGAAGATTTACAAGCCACTCCTTTACCTAAAGTTTCCTGTGTAGCAGTCTGTCATAATTCTGAGCTAGCACACATACAAGCTTCTGTTCTCCAAACACAATACACAAAGGTGGCATACACAGATTCAGTCACAACAGTAGGCTTAGGTCCTGCTCTTGATACAGCTGCTGAGACTGAAGTAGATGTTAAAGCTGATGTGGAAGACGATCTTACCTCTGGGTTCACTCTTCCTTCTGCCAATTCTGATCAATACGAACAGTCAGAGACAGTACAGATTTCATGTTCTGATGAACTCATTCCACAGTATACAGAACCAAAAGACCAGCAGGCGATTCCTGAACTGTTGATTGTTAATCTGCCTCTTTCAGAAGCTAAGACAGAGGAATGGACAATTGACGAAATCCTGATTAACAGAGACTTTACTATGGTGATTCCACTGGTTGATTTTGACTTCCACAAAGAAAGAGACTCTGTGTCACCCACTAAAGAAAAGGACTGCAAGGGTACAGTTCAGTCCTTGGTTACTGGAGCCAAGGAGTCTAATGCCCTAAAGGTGCCCTCCATTCCTGAGCCACTAATGTGTCTATCAACTTCTGAGACTTCTGTGTGTCCTCCTACAACCATTGACTCTTCTATGATCCAATCCACAGCCCTGCAGTCATCTTTGGTACACGTGTCTTCAATCAATGAACCGCTGCCATGTCTGCCATTTAATCAAGTGCCTCCATCATGCACGGGGTTAGTACCAAAGACCCTGACATGTTTGGATTCAGCTACCGAGATGGCTCCAACTCGCATGCCTTCAGCTTCAAAGTTTCCTCTGGCCCGCCTGTCTTCAGATACAGTGACTCATTCAGAAGATCATCCTTCAGCCAGAGAGCCTCCGGTAGTCCATCATATATGCATGTCTTCAGTTCCAGAGTTTATTGCTTGTTTGCCTTCAGTTCATGATACACCGGTATCCTGCTTAACTTCGCTTCCAACATCAGAGGTATACCTGTCTACACCATCAGATCCTGCTATATTTTCTACTGCTCCAGACAGTCCTCCTGAATCCCAAACATTTACTGTCGATGAACGTTTAGATTGCCTTTCTTTTGCTTCAGGAGGAGCACCAGAATGCCTGCCTTTTCCACAAGACGATTCTCCCAACTGCTTCACCTTAGCATCAGAGCCTCCTAAAAATGCAGCATCAGAGTTTGAGACTTTTGCCAGCTCCCGCTTCAGAGTCATCAAGCTGGACCAAGTGGTGAGTCAGAACTCCTCACCTCCCGCATGTCCGCTCTCGGCAGAAAGGCTAACAGAACTTCTACCATCGTCTAAGGCAAGTTGCACCAGCCTGCCTCCCTCCTCAAAGACTTACAAGGGTCCACTCCCAGTGACTGAGCTTCCTGGACCTTCCAACTCTGCTCCAGGTCCTGCAAGTTCTTCATGCCTTTCTTCGAACCATGAGTCTCTTCCTCACCAGAAGTCACCGTTTCCATCAGTATCACCTCCAAAGACAACGCACTCCCATCATGGAAAGAAGAAGTCTCGTACGGGTGGCGGGCACCCGAAGAGGGCCGTAGGAGGGGGTATACTGTCACGACTCGCTCCCTTCGCTCCCGTTCCCGCCACTTGGGGGCATGTTTTGGGGCTTATTCCTTGCTGGACATTTCCTCCGAACCTAATGCCACAGTGCTGTAATGAATTGGAAGCGCTAAATCCCTATTTTCCAAACTACTTCCCTTCCGGATCCATTCCAGGTTTTTGGCAGCCAGCATGCTTCTTTAACCAAATGACTGTGCTTCCCAGAATGCCTGGCCCACTGCTCCACCTCCACCCTTGCAGGACAAGGTTGGGTGGAGGATAGGCAACACCTGTGGCTGCAGGTGCAGCAGTCAGCACACCAGGGCGTGTGCTCGTTAAACAGCTTTAAAAGCCTCAGTCTCACTTCAGTCCAGCGCTGGTCATCGATTGCAGTGTTCCTGTTTTTGACTAGTCCCTGGTTCTTGGTTGCTTGCCTTTTTACCTACTTCCTTGTTCCTGTTTTCTTGTTTCCTCCGCCCTGAATTTCGGATTCATGCGCTAATTGATTTCTGCTCCCTTGATTTCCCTTTTTGTCTTCCCCTGTTTGCAGGCAGCAATTCTCAGTGCTTTCCCCTTTTAGATGCAGCCCAGTTTGTCTGTGTTCTATATTTCTTTGACTCTGTCCTTTGCTGCTGTTACCCATTTTGCCTTAGCCTTCCTCTTAGTTTAGTTTCCTGTCTTTTCCTTGGAGGGGTCGCTCCAGATCCTTACTTTCTAGAGGATCCATTCCATGTTTTCCATTGCACTTCTGCATCCATTTCCCATTTGATCATTAGGTGTGGTGTGTGGTGGTAGCTAGCTCCTGTGTGAATGCTTATGTTTTCCCCACTAAGTTGTAATCCCTATTCCAACTTAGGTATTTAGTTTTCTGCAGCGGTTCACGCTCCGCTGCCTTCCAGTCTCCGCCCTTGCCCAGCGGGCTCTCCACATTGTAGCGGATCTCACTCTGCTGCCTTCCATCTTCCGCCCTTGCCCTGCGGGCTCTCCACATAGCAGCGGATCACGCTCTGCTGCCTTCCAGTCTACGCCCTTGCCCTGCCCGGCAGCCTGCCTCACTCCGGCTGCCTTCAGCCCTTGTCCTCTGGACCTCCCTACTTCTCCCATTGCTGTTATAGCCTTTCTGGGTCCCAGATTCACCAACAGGATTCGTGGGCTAGCTGACATTCAAGAGGTGTATCTCGTCCTCGTGAGTACAGTTCTTAAGTTCCCTTATGTAATACCATCAAGAGTGTTAGTACACAGATCCTGTCATTGCTTGCCCTCCACGTGGGTTTAGCGCTGTCAGTACCTGTAACAGCAATTGGGGGTAAGGCGCTTGCCGACTTTCCTCGCGGTCAGGTGCTTACCCCACATCCCTTTTCATATATTGGTTTTGATGTCACACTCTATTTGCACTCCTGGGTTTTAGCATACCTGAGTCGTTGTTCCTGGGTGCACATTTCCCTTGCCATATTCGCTGCCTTTGTACTCGCCTGACTAATCCTGACACACGGTTGTTCGTGGCTATCTTCTTGTTTCTGTTGAGAGTTTTTTCGTTGTCTCTACTGGAGTGTCGCGGGTAATTATGTATTTCATTTGTCCTCCTTCTGGGGGGGGTCCTGATCACTTGTTGACTTCTGTTTCAGCACGGGGTCCTTCGGGAATCGTTCTGACTCCATGTTGCTCAGTTTTTCTTTATGTCGAATCGTGGTGTTACTTGTGGGGCTTTTATGCCATTGTTGAGTTTTAGTTGGTTTGTGTGGGGAGTCCCGTCGGTCCTTGTGGTTGGAGGTTCTTCGCTCGTCCTTGGTAGCTTCCTTTCCATAGTAGTTACTGATTGGCCTCCTTTCCTCAGAATCCAGTGTTCTGGTTTTGGAATGAGTTTTACGAGGTCTATAGTGTGGAGCTCGGTGACGCAGAGGGGCTTCCGAATTGTCCTCGAGTAATCTCCTTTCGTTCAGTTCTTGGGCTTTGAATCCTGAGTGTTTTTTAAGGGGAGCGTAGAATGAAGCTCGATATCTTGAAGAGGTGTCTATCTTATCAGAAGGAGCATGTTCTGTGCTTAGTGTGCGATCTCTCGCTTTAGATCCGGCTGGTGCTTGGCGAAGGTTCTCCTTGTTGCTACTTATTTCTTCCAGGTAGTAACCTAGGTCTCTAAGGGCTCTTCACTCGTCCTTGAGTTTACGTCTCGTGCTTGATGAAGATATATGGATATATACACTGTCTATGCAGTGTGGACCCGAAAATTCAATGACGTCAAGGTGGTCTGATGTTACTGATCTTAAAGACGGAACTTGATGGAGTAGGTCCATTATTACGGCTCTATTTAGAACCTGATTGGGCTTTGACTTGTAACTGGGTTGCAAGAAGAAAGAACGAGTATCAGTTGTTCTCTTGGACCTCGTAAGACGAGTGCGTTTCCAATCTCTATCCGAGTGCTTCAGTGGCATCAAACCGTTCCGCTCTCTTTTTAGGTGGTAGTCTCTGGGTTCTCTTTTTTGTTGCATGTGCACTCTGGATTTCCATCTATTGGGGGTATGAATTGTTTTCTGATTGTTGGATTCATCCTGTTTTTTAGGGCTAGAACGATGTCTTTGTTTTGGCCAAGTCGAGGACTGTCGTTTCGCGTCTTCGGCCGTGTGTCGTGGTGTGGTTTTTGACTCCAAAAGTCTAATTTTTTTTGGAGGTGTACCATTGTCATGGTTCCAATCAAAGGAGACAGTTTTTCATTTTGATTCATGGTTATTATCGGATTTTGGGTCTTTGGTCAGCCATTGAGAAGAGAGTTCCAGGGCGTTTCCCATTAAATCGCTTTCTGTAGGTGAGGGAGATCTATTGCTATTCAATCTCACATGGTTATTTTGAGTAGCCTTTGGAGTCGGTGGTTTAGTTGCAGTTTTGATGTACTTTCGTTTGGTTGAAAGTGAAGATTTTCTCGTAACCTTAGGGTGTTCCGTTGCCAGTTTGGGTTGGGCAATTGTTTCCGGTCTTTGGTTTCGTTGCTGGTGCTGAGGGTATGGATGGGTCATCAGCAGAGACTCTGAGCTCTTGTTCCTTCTCATTGATTAAGCACCCGTTTGGTGCCTTTGTCTTGTTCGTTGATAGTATTGAGAAGTTGAGAGTGGTTTGATTCCCATAAGGTTGGCCTATGTGGGTTTTCTTTGTCAAATCCAATGTGGGGCTTAGAAGGGAGAGTCTTGGGTTCTGGTTGTCCGGCGCCGTGGTCGTTAGGAGGTTCTTGCCTGATACAGCTGAGCAAGGGTTGCTGTTCTTGTCGGCAGTTCCTGCTTTGAAATGGAATGTTGCCACTGGTGGAAGGTCGACCTGGGACTGAACAGATTTTGTTATCAGGTGTTGTTGGACCCTTGTTTGTGTGCTGGCTTCTTTAGTGGTCTTCCTGTTTTCTATTTTTGAGGTGATAAATCCTTCTAAGAAGATTAGTTTTGCCTGTGCAGAGGCTGCCAGCGTTGCTTGATCCTTTACAGAGTCATTGAGTGATTCATACAGTTTGGTGAACGGAGCTAGGGCTATAGTGATAGCTGACATTATCGTTAGTAGATCCGGTTTTTTGGTTGGTGTTTCTTTACCAGAGTTTCCCGTGATTTCACTTGTTCTCCTGTTCTTTGGCGGTGTGCTTGGCGTGAGCTGATTCAGAGTTTGAGCTTCTTGCGGTCAGTTGATTATTGGTGTTTTAGTCATTGTCAAATGATCCTGATGTGGGGTAGCCTGCGTTAATTTTGCGGGCAAGGGTTGTGTTGTAAGCCTCTTAGATTTTGAGTTTGTTGAATCCAGTGTCTTGGATGTTGGACCGGGGTTTTGTGGTTTAGTCGATGTGGCAATTGGCTCTGGCGCTCTACCATGTAACAGGTTTTCTTTAGGCATGTTTGGCTTATTGTGGCTGTGTGATGGAGCAAAGCGCTGTGAGGGGTTTCCTGGTGTGTTGAATTCTGTGTTCCTTACTGGCGGTTTCCCAAAGTGCCATCTTTTGTTGATGGGTAGTTGAGGGCTGGAAGCGATAGGGTTGGCAGAGTTTGCGTTGAAGTTTAGTCTCGTCGGAATGACGGGGGAGTCAGTGTGATCATTTTCTTCTGAGGTCATCTCTAGGAGTTCTGCGTCAGAGATCTCACATTTCCCTACAGAGACTTCTTTCCCTTGTTTGCTGAAGAATTTATCCAGGGTGCCCACTGATGGAATTTGGGCCTCTTTGTTCCGGTTTGTTGGGGCGGGATGCAAGTTGTTTTTTGGTAGTCTGCATGTAAGAGATTTAGGTTTATTTGTTTTGCCTGGCTTTGATCTATTTCCCTTCACAGGCGAGTGTTTGACCTTCATTGGGGTTGAGTCTTTAGGTGACATTTTGTTAGTGTTGAGTGAAGGCTCCTTTTCAGAGAACCTCAGTAGTGTTGCCTTTGAGGTGGATAAAGGGGGCGTTGTGACGTAGTTTGTGGAGTTCTCGCTTTCTGAGTCCTCAATTGTTGAGTATGAGCAGTCGCCTGACCAAACAGTTTTCAAGTTTCCCGTACTGGGTGGAGGACTAGCTAAGTCCTCCCTGGCCAGCACCGGATGAATCTCAATATCAATTTTTATTTTGTTTCCCCCACATCTGGGGGTGTCAATGTTGCTCGTTTTTATGGGGTCATTGGCCTCGTTGGAGGTGTGTATGGTGGTGGAGCATATGGGATTCCCAAATGAGTCTCTAGACGGCGATGGGTCTGGCGCGGCGCCCTCTCCTTCTGCTCCAGGGAGAAGTTCTCCGGGGCCCGCTCCAGCCGAGCAGAGCAGCGCCGGTGAGCTCCTGCCCACTCCCTCTTCTCTTGTGACTCCCGGTCTCGGAGGGCCGCGAGGGGGCAGAACACCCTCGCGAGGAGACTCCTCTCCCCCGTTCGCATTCACCTAGGGCGGCGGCGCGCGCGAGGAGCGTCTCGTAGGAGAGTCCAGAGCGCCCGCCCCAGCAACGCCCGAGGACGGTCGAGGCAGAGCTCCCAGACCCAGCGGTGAGTGTGGGGACTTGTGAGGCGGGTGATCCCTGTTGTGTTCGTTTTCGCAGGTCGCTGCCGCAGCTGGTCGAGCCGACGCTCCCAGACCAGCCGTTATAGTTGAGTCAGCCTGCTGATACGAGGCTGCCTCCGCAGACTCTGCACCCCACTCGGTGTCCCCCGGCGGTCGAGCCGACGCTCCTAGGCCCGCCGGGGGGTAGGAGGGGGCTAGAGATGTAGAGATGGCGCCGTCCTGAGCTCTGTCTTGTTCCTCCATTCTGTGGGCTCAAGCCGACGCTCCCAGAGCGGCCAGAGAGTGTGGAGGGGTCGGGGGAGGGTTTACTCTCTCAAGCTTGGCATCCTTCTGCGGCGCCGCCGGCGATTGTCGGGCAGACCTTCCTGGCCCTCCCTTGGGGAGCGGCGCGGCTAGCGGGGTCGCAGGGAGGTTGGTTGCATCCAGCTTGGGACCCTCTGTTGGTCGAGCCAATGGTTCCGGACTGCCTTGACTTTGGGGGTTTGTCGGCAGTTTGTGCGTTTGTTGAGAGGGTATGAGTGGTCTTGCGGCCTGTAGTTTTTGCTTCTCGAAGGGTTTTTGTGGGGGCTGCGGTGCTCCAGCCCGCTGTCTTCACTACGGGTTCTTTGGCTCCTTAGCCAGTGCACTTCTTCTTCGGGTGCACGGTTCATGTTGCCAGTGCTGTGAGGGCAGTCCCGGCGGTCCTGGCTCGGACTGCCACGGACTGCCTTGACTCTGCAGCCTTGACTCCGCGGCCCGCTCCGCAGATAGATGGGTGTTTTATGGACACACCTTCACTAGGAACAGCAACTGTAGAGAGACTGCCACGGACTGCCTTGACTCTGCAGCCTTGACTCCGCGGCCCGCTCCGCGGATAGATGGGTGTTTTATGGACACACCTTCACTAGGAACAGCAACTGTAGAGAGACTGCCACGGACTGCCTTGACTCTGCAGCCTTGACTCCGCGGCCCGCTCCGCGGATAGATGGGTGTTTTATGGACACACCTTCACTAGGAACAGCAACTATAGAGAGACTGCCACGGACTGCCTTGACTCTGCAGCCTTGACTCCGCGGCCCGCTCCGCGGATAGATGGGTGTTTTATGGACACACCTTCACTAGGAACAGCAACTGTAGAGAGACTGCCACGGACTGCCTTGACTCTGCAGCCTTGACTCCGCGGCCCGCTCCGCGAATAGATGGGTGTTTTATGGACACACCTTCACTAGGAACAGCAACTGTAGAGAGACTGCCACGGACTGCCTTGACTCTGCAGCCTTGACTCCGCGGCCCGCTCCGCGGATAGATGGGTGTTTTATGGACACACCTTCACTAGGAACAGCAACTATAGAGAGACTGCCACGGACTGCCTTGACTCTGCAGCCTTGACTCCGCGGCCCGCTCCGCGGATAGATGGGTGTTTTATGGACACACCTTCACTAGGAACAGCAACTGTAGAGAGACTGCCACGGACTGCCTTGACTCTGCAGCCTTGACTCCGCGGCCCGCTCCGCGAATAGATGGGTGTTTTATGGACACACCTTCACTAGGAACAGCAACTGTAGAGAGACTGCCACGGACTGCCTTGACTCTGCAGCCTTGACTCCGGTTTTTATTTTATTAAACCCGCACGCACGCAAGGTACGGTGTTTGCTGTTGGTGTCTGCTATAATTTTGTGACTTTACCCGTCCTTTATTTAAGGCTTGCTGGAGGGGCGGGGGGGGACAGACGGACTACGGCAGCTCCTCGAGCTGTCGGGCGTTCCCCGCCCTCCAGCCCCTGTGACTTTTGTTCAGTGCACCTGTGAGCCCCCTGGGCCTTGGATCGGCTCTATAACCCTTGCCTTTGCGTTTACAATCTTTGTTTACCTATATTTCTGGAAACCTCTTTTATCTTTGACTCTGACCCTGACTCGGAGGAGGAAGAAAAAGTTGGGCTTTAAACGCCTGCCATTGACTGCCATTGACTCTTGTAAGGGTGGCCCTTACATGCCCCTACCTGTTTATGGTTCTCTTACCACCCACCACCCTCATACTTATTAATTATTTATTCATGGTTTGGGGATTGTGAACCACCGTGCTCTAGCTAGTACGATTTTATTTTTTATCTCATGGTTTTAATATTGTATAATATTGCTCAATTGCAATTGCACAACTGTATTTAATCCATTTTTAATATTTACATATATACATATATACATATCATATATGGGGTTTTTATAAGAGTGTAATTTTCTTTTTATATTGTATAGTATTTAGTGCTTATTTCTGAAGAGAGTGTGAGGGGGCTGCGAGTTTCCTTTTTTCTCTCCCCCTCTTCTCCAAACCGTTGCCTTACCTTTGGCTTATACTGGCTTGCCCGGTTTTTTGTTTCCCGCTTAATTCTACCCATTCAAGTATTTAATTCTATGGGGAAGAGAAAAGCTGGAGAGGGAGGGGTTGGGGTTGGAGTTGGGGTTGTTAGTAAAAGGGCAAAAAAACCTAAAAATGTTACTTCTACCCAAATCACCAAACCCCCCAAAGCAGCAACTAAAGCTAAAACCCTACCGAAAATTGGTGTAACCCCATCCCAGAGATCGTTGGACTTTTATATGGATGCCATGGTAAACAAAATAGTTAACTGTTTGAATGCGGTTGAACCTGCCTCTAGAGAGGTCGTCCCCCGGGGTGAGGGACTGGGTTCGGCGGATATGCAGGGACAGGGGGTTGTTGATAGGGGTGTTATGTCTAGGGGGGATGCGACTGTCTCTATTATGGTGGCGCCTCCTCATTTACTGTCGCAACCTACGCACCCCGTGGTAGGATCTTGGCAGAAAGGGAATTTGGGTTACTAGACTGTTCCGCTGCCAGTGAGAGCGATAAAGAATGGTTGGAGGCCTTACTGGAGGAGAAGCTTAAGCCATTACAGATGATGTTAAACTCTTTGAAGGGGCTTAAAGAGGGGGTTTTAACCACCTTGGCTATTATGGATGACTCCATTAGGGCTATATCTCTTAAACTGTCTGACCTGGCCGTTATTGTTGAGGAAAGGGGCTTAGAGGACTGGCGGTGTAAGTGTCCACCAACCACCCCCTTATCTAGGGAAACCGCTTCCAATGGTAAGAAGGATATACCTCCTCAAGGGTGCTGTCAGGAGGTGGTGATTATAGAAGATCAGGACGACATACCAGGGGCCAAAAAAAGGCCAAATGGGCCTGTGAGGGATAGGGAGAGTGACGAACACGAAAAAACAGTAAGTGAAAAGGGGCTGGGGAGTGGGTTGGGGACTAATACAATCCTGAACCTACCCCCGGAAGCGGTCCCCTTTGTGTGTATTATTACTGGTCTATATGATTCCAGATGAGAAGGTTTTGGGGTACAATAGCTGCATGGATACAGTTCTTTTGGTCATTAGGTCAAGCGGGCACTCTAGTTAAGGCCCCTACCTAGTATTGCTTACAGGAACGTGCAGTGAAAATGGCAATGCTCTAAAGGTGGGGAGGCAGCATATTCGCAACGTGTGGGATTGAGGGGGGTGGTTCCTTGCTATTGCTTCTTTCCCTCCTCCTGGGAATAATTAATAAAATGCCTGCATATATGAGCCTCCTACATTTCCAAAATGTCCAAGAGGACAGACTCACATCCTCATTGTTCTGCAATTAATAAAAAGAGTATCGTAGAGCCAGGGAGACAGCAATCCAGCCCCCTCATGGTGTGGTAACGATACAGTGGTAGCCTTTTACGAGGATGCTATTTCTAGCGACTCTGCTGTGCAAAGAGGCCAGCAAAAGCAGCAGACGAGTCAGGGTGAGACAGAACGTGAAGTCTGAATTTGCATAAAGCGAGCCTAATTTCCATATTCATGACATGACTTTCATGTTTAGATCAGTAAAGCACCATGCAAGACACAGCTGTGAGCTAATTGTAGCTTCTTATTCACAGAAGGTGTGCATGCATGGCTGCGCGCGTAGGCGAAAGGGACACAAGGTGTGCTTTGTTGGCTACATACATTGGCTTAGTTTTGGAAACGTGAATGGAAACTTTCTTCAAACCTATGAAATTCAATGAAAAAATGTGTTAAAGGGATGTTAAGGTTCCAAGTAAAACCGAAAAACCCTTGAAATTCGCCAGTTATTTGTTTGTTTGTTTGTTTGTTTATTTATTTATATAGCGCACCAGACCCAGAGGTAAGAGGGCGCTTAGGTAAATGGTTACATGATACAAATAATACATTTTGCGATATATACAATTTATACAGTTTATATAATATGCACATTTATGGACCAAGGCATTACAGTCAAGACACATGGGAAAGAGAGAGTGAAAGTAAAAGGTATGTCTGTGAGATGACAAGATAGAGCCGAGGTAGTGTTCGTTTTTATTCGGTATCCATGTAATGACCTGGTTTCTGAATAATTGAAAAGTAGAGATGGACTTGATCTTCAGTGGTAGAGTATTCCAAATTTGGGAGGCTAGAACCGGGAAGCTGGTTTGGCCAGCTCTTTTTAGGGTGAATTTGGGCACCGCTAGGCATAAGGTATTGGAAGATCTTGTGATTCTGGCTGAAGATTTCCAGGTGAATTTATTAGTGAGATATGGAGGGGCTTGGTTGTTTAGAACTTTGTATGTGAGGCAAATGGTTTTTAGGTCAATTTTCTGTTGTATCGAAAGCCACTTGCACGATTTTCTAATAGTAGAAATGTGCTCTCGTCTGGGAATGTTTAATGCCGCTCTTAAAGCGTTGTTTTGAAGGACTTGCAGTTTGTTGATTATAACTTTATTTGCGCCTAGGTAGAGACTGTTACAGTAGTCCAATTTGGACTGTATGAGATGCCTGGCCCGCTTGAGGCAACTGCTGGAGGACAAAAAAGGTCTGCAGGCCCTGATCAGCTTACCTGTGTAGGCAGTGGCTGAGGCAGTCATGTTAATTTGTTTAGAGAGGTTGGTGTTGGCATCAAGATAGAAACCAAGTGTTTTTACACTTTTGACAATGGGAATGGTGTTTCCATCGATGATGATATTGTTGTAGTTAGGGCTAAGTTTCAGCAGGTTATTGGGTGCGCCAACAAGGAGCAGTTCAGTCTTATCATCATTCAGGCAAAGGCCATGTGTGGCCATCCATGCCTGAATGATGAAGACTTTGTTGATCCTGCCAACATCGGAGTTGTAGTTACCTGATAGAGTAGGGAGTATCTGGGTGTCATCTGCGTAATTGGTGTAGGTGACACCCAGATGGTCCATTTTGGCAAAATGTAGCTTTGTAAATATGTTATACAGAATGGGCGAGACACAGGAGCCTTGTGGGACACCACATGTAATAGGGATCGGGTCAGCTGCCGCTACAGGCAAAAAGACCCGCATGGTTCTATTAGCCAGGAAGAATTGTATCCACATGTCGGCAGAGAGGGAGAAGTGAGCAGCTGATGACAGGTGGTTGTAGAGGATTTTATGGTCAACCAAGTTGAAGGCCGCTGAGAGTTCTAAAAGGAGTAGGATGGCGGTCTTGCCTTTGTCTTTAAGTTGATCAATCTGACTTTTGAGGTCAGCAAGGGCCGTTTCTGTTCCATGTTGAGGTCTAAAACCAGATCGACGGATTCCTAGTAGTTGGTTAGTCTCTAGATAATCTGGAATTTGCAGATAAGCAACTCTATCTAGGATTTTCAGAAGGAATGGGACAGTGGTGATTGGTCTGTAGTTGGTGAGCATGGACGGGTCAAAAATGTGTTTTTTTAGAAGTGGGAGAACCCATGATTGTTTCAGATTGTTTGGGACTGAGTTGGAGGTGAATGATGAGTTTATTAGTTTAGTGATGAAGTGGAAGAGATCCCTGGCTGCATCTTTTATAATTTTAGCCGGGCAACTATCACCTTTATAATTGGATGGTTTCAAGGAGGCTATGATTTTTTGTACTTGAGGTATGGTTACCTTATTAAATGTAAAGCTTGAGTTAGTGTCAATGAGAGGTGGCGTGCTTGGGCTGGTAGGATAAGGAACGATAACTCGCGCCACCACCCTGCACTGCTAAGACTAACACCCAGGACATCAAAAATGACATCAGAAATGTCATTGATGACATCACTGATGACATCACATATCTGGGCCACTTGTTTTTGTTCACTGACATGTATAGGCTAGTTTTTCTTTTTACTGATAATGAGAAATTTAAAAATTGAGAAGCTGCTATATATAAACATGAACCTTCTTATAGCTTCTTAAAGTACTTTCTCGTTTGATTTCACCTCATGATGCACATACATGGGGAAATAAGCATGCCTCAAACACACAGTTAATTTGTGTACATGATGATGAACTCTAATGTTATTGTCATTTTTTGGTGCTGTTGTTTCTCTCTTCTTTTATTTTAGTTTCCCTGTTTGTGGCTCTAATTTGTATGCATACTGAGTTTTTATATGTATTGTTTGTACTAAAATAAGTGTGTCGTAAGTTTGAAATTGTTAGCTATTTATTTAATGTTTAAAATTATGCAAAACTTTGATAAAATAGCATTTATTATTTGACTATTGGAAATTACCAAATTAAAAATATTGTACTTCTATAGTGCATGCTACAGCCATTACCTACGTGTATGTATGATTAGTTTCCTGTATTAACAACAACACTTGAATATAATGTTTTCTTTAGATGAGAACATTCTTTAATACATTAAGTAGCTCACGATAGGTCTCCCGATCACCCCTGACATCTTATTACTAATATTATAAATGCTACTCCTTATAGGGACTGTTCATCAACATTATTTAAATATATGATGTCATCAGTAATGTCATCAATAACATTTGTGATTTCATCTTTCATGTACTGGTTGTTAGTCTTAGCAGTGCATGGTGGTGGCATGAGTTAGGGTTGCTTAGCTTATCATAACTGGTGATTTTCCGGGGGTTTTTGGTTTTACTTGTAACCATAATGTCCCTTTCATAAACATTTTTCATTGAATTTCATGGGTTTTTATTATTGCAACTTAACCATAACATCCCATTAACAAAGTTTTTCAGTGAATTTCCTGGGTTTTTACCAGTACACCCTAATTTGCTACAACTTAATATTATCATATTTACCCCATCAGAGCAAGATTTTCATCCAATTTAGAAAGTTTCATCATTAAACTCTGGTATTTCCCAACTTCAAGCATCATTTGTAACTCTTCTATACACTTTTTACCACTTTTTCGACCACTTTTGTGTTCACCGATGTTCACGAACATCTGACGTCAACGTGGACTATCCGGACAGTGTCACGTGAGCATGCGCTCACGCTCAGCATGATCACGTGTCTGTGATCGCGTCCACAGTTTGTGAAAAGGTCCATGCTTTGCAAACAGTTTGGAAATGTATTTTTAGCTCATCTAGAAACTTTAATGCTCAAAATGTACCCTTGCACAGCTCCCACACCTATTCTTACAAATTATCCATTAACAATCTAGCACAAAGCACATACTTGGAACAATATTAGGAAAGCTGCTATTTATCTTTAAAATGGCATCAGCTATTGCCATCCCTCCTGCCCAAGAGTCACCACCACCACCACCAGGACCTACACATCAAAGGAAGTGCAATACTTCAAAAGACAATGAAGAGGACCAGGAACATGAGGTAGAGGAAGTGCCTACCTCTAGCACCCAGAGAGAATCATGGATGTGGCAGTTCTTTACCACTGTTGGAAATGTACCAAAGGCTAAAGTTACCAGATTGAAATGTGTTGCACACAGTCGTGGACAACCTGGGCAGAACTACTATGGGACCACCTCCATGCGCTGCCACACCAAATCCAACCACTGCAATGCTCTCCGAAAGGCTGTTTCTTTCTTAGCAAGTAGTAGGCTGTTTTCCTCTACCTCATCTTCCTCAACCAATACTGTAAACACACAGCCTACATCCCACCTACTACATTGCAAGCGATAAAAGAGGCTGTTGATCCCCATCTTTCGAAAACAACAGTACTCTGTATATACTGCAATACACCACTCTGCAGGGGGGAGCAATTTCGAAGCTGTAATCAAGGAGCATGACAAACACTGCCTTGTACCTTAGATTTAAGACACGCGCAACATCTTTCCATGTCCACCTGCCCCTTCATATCTGTGGCTGATGTCCCTTCCCTCTTTTCCCTCCTCAGCTTACTTTCTGGAATAGCCTGAACAAAAAAGAAAGTTTCCTTTAGGAACCACCTTTTACAGTTAAAAAATATAACTAAAAAAAAAAGCTTATAGACTCCTACTTTACATTTGTCAGTAAAGTAATTCGATTCAATTAGATTCTCCAACATTCCCATTAGCATTTTTTACTATGCTAATGGAAATAATGGACAATTGTATACTAAAGAAAAAGAAAAAAGCACAAACACCCATTTCTGTCTGAAAATCTTCTCTCTTGTATACAATAAACACCATAATCCATTGCCGTTTATAACTATCCACAGTCTCCACATTCCCCTGTCCAGCCCATGCCTTATTAGAAAACCCAGATTGCACGGGCACATCATCACACAATACAGCCCTTCTACTCTTTTTACTGTTATGTTTGTAACACTCCCTCATTGCCTGCTTTAAACCCTTCACACATGTATCCACCAATCACTTAAAAAAGCTCTATATGTAGCCAATCAACATATTAAACTTCCACCCACCAACTGCCACTTAACAATGTTCTACAAATCTTTTGCATCTATATTTCCTGTATGTTAAGAAGGATTTCTGTCCAGGAAGGGTAGAGGTTCAGAAGGCCAACCTAGTTTCTTGGAACAGGGTAACCTCTGGACAAGCCAGACCAATCAGGGTAGCTATGGCAGGCGGTCAAGACTAAGTCTCAGGAGGGGTGAGGGTGACTGAAGGACCTCAATGAGCACACAGAGCAAGGACACTTACAAATTACTCCAGACAGGTGTTATATTCAAAATATAGACACATTTATTACAAGGCCTTTGTAACATAGACTATAGCAAATAATCACAGTAACACTAAGTAAACCAATACATCACTCTCAATACAATGTATATACAAGACCATAGGGGTCTAAAGGGATGACTGCCCGAAATATGTTGACAACCTAGAGGGGAAGAAAACGGGCAGTGCAGTTAATCTTTAGGCCCAATTCGACATCAGTTATTCACCTAAGAGGTAGTCCAAGCCCTAAGAAGCGGGGAGTCTTGTGCTCAATAGTACATGTATGCAAACGCACGCGGTTGTTCCAATGGGTAAAACGGGGTCTCTTCAGGGGTCTCTAGCAGCTCGGGAAGGTGGATGAGGTGATGAAGAATAGGTTCCCACTATTCAAGAAGGACCTCGACTTGAAGGCAGAGGCAGTTGGAGAGTCCGGGATGGAGTTGCTATTTCACAATAGCAGTGGACAGGAGAGGGGCCCCCAGGGGCCACTTGTGCATACAAATGGGCTCTTGTGCTAGGGGCCACCGGTTGGGGTATTGATTACTCACCAGTCCGTGATGCAAGGACACCCAAACTTCAGCAGGTTAATCCAATTCGGTTGCAGGTTCATATGCGGCAAAAAGGACGTCTCAGTACCTTTTAGTTCCTGAAATTCAGTGAGTATTTCCAAACGGGACAGTAGCGATTTCTCCGCTCGGGCGGATGAATCACCCCAGTTTCACTGCAGCAGGCTGCAGGGGCAAGAGGGTCACAAAGGCAGCGGACTTGCAAAGGACGTTGCTGCAGCAGGGCAACACAGTAACCGTGTTTAATCCGGTCCGGGCGCACTCGTCTCACTTCAGACCTGGGAATGCCAAGTGTACGAAATCCGGTGTGAGGATGCCGTGGACACAGAGCTAGCAGTATGCAAAGTTTTGAGGGCCTCCTCGAAACAACGTCGGAGACAGAGCAAAGGTCCTGCGTAAACTGGTCAGCCCACTGATTGGCCCAGTGACACTTCAGAGAAAGCTTTCTGGCAAGTTTTGGTGAAGGTGCCGAGAATAGCTGGTCCCACTATTCCAATGGGTTGAAGCATCTTCGCAGACCTTCTACGACAACCAGATGCAGAGGGGTCCCACGGGACGACAGCGGGCTCATGGTGCCAAACCTTCCAGCGGGTCACCAGCGGTTCCTCGACTCGGCTTCGTAGTTGCAGGAAACTTGGATCCTATCCTTTGTTCAGTGAGAACTCAGGAGATCGACATAGTAGTGGTGTTTCCAGCCTGCTCTTATCCAAAGTTCCCTTCGTGCCAAAACGGAGAGGACCCAATGGGAGATCTGCACACAAACACACACTCTATACATGGACTAATCACAACCACGGTGGTCTCAGGCATTCAGGACACTGCAGACTCTCTGGCACCCAGGATGTGTATTGGGACCAGACATCCCAGCCCACATCCTGGAGGCACACAACCAAGGCATGCAGAAGCCCGCAAAAGCATTGGGATTTGCGGGAAAGTGCAAGACCAAATAAGGACTGGCCCTGGTCGACTCGACCTGGGGAAGGTGAAGGGGCAAGATGGCCAAAGGACAGGACAAAGATCCTTGAGGCATGTCCATTTTGGAGCCAGACGACCTATTTGTGCCAAACGCAGTTAACACGGTTAACATAGCAGGAAAGGGTTCAAAATTATGCAAAACGGTAGCTGCCACCAGTCCTGTCCATGACACATCTGCACAGTTCATAAAAAGTCCAGCGAGAGTATCTAGAGCCTTTGGAAATTACTATAGACCCAAGTGTGCTGTATGGTAAGATACATTGCACACTTGTTACATGTTGCACAAAAGCTGCAACATGAGGAAAGGACTAAGGGAAACAAAGTCTCCCAGTACTGACTGTCTTAAGGGCATGTCAGCTTCCCCATAAAAAGTGAGCGAAAGCCCAGAGGAGTGCAGCTGAAGGCTGTGATTCTCTGGCAAAGTTAGTCAATGGTGTCTAAACAGCAGCAAAAAGTTTGGGGGTTGACACATGGAGGGAAAATTACATACACATATGAAACCATTCCTAACACTGTACTTATGGCATAAAACTGTACATAGTGCTCTTATAAATGCACAGATGCATTGTGAAATGACAGAAGTGCATAAATAAAAGGGGCAGTACAGATGGACAAGTGCTCATGGGAGCCCAGGAGGGAAGTGCCAAGGGATCCGAAGACGGGAGGCCACTAGCTAACTGCTGGGGCAGAGGATTCTGAAGGGTGGGGTACATTTTAACCGTAACGTTGCTTTAAGAACATTTTTCAATTGAATATGTTTTCATAAGTGAAAATGTTTCATAATGTTACATCACTGTATAAAAGTTATTAATAATTCCTCTTTGAACACATATGAAATAACTATAAACCTCCTTTAACAAACATATTTTTGCAACGCATACTTATGCGAGTCGTTATCAGCAGCGCATAACGCAATATGCAAATCAAAGTAAACATTTGTCCTTGCTGAAGGCCAAGCCCTCTGCACACGGCAGAAAAGCTATATCACAGTTTTTTGTACTCACGTTGTGACAATTTCCAAAAAGTAAAACACAGGACAGATTTCCCAAAACATCCTTTCAGGTTGTTGCTTATGTGCATCGCACAACTTTGCTGCAATCTCGTCCAGCACTCCGGGGTGCAGCTGCAAGCAGATTCTTATTTCCCTTTTAAACCTAGAGCTTGGGCCATGCCGCGTGCCCCAATAAGTAAATCAAAGTTGGCATTCGTCCTTGCCGAGGGCCAGTCCCATTGTCCATGCACCAAACTTATATCTCTATTTTTTGTGCCACTACCCATGACAGAAAAGTTCTATCTCTATTTATTGAACTTGTGTTTCCACACTTTCAAAAAAATAAAACACATGACATATTTGCAAAAGCATCCTTTCATTTCCTTGCGGATACTCCTCACGCAAGTTTGCTGTAATCCGGACAGCAGCTGCAAGCAGAATTCTTTTTCCCTTTTCAAACTAGAGCTTCGGCCATGCCGCGTGCTCCAATAAGTAACTCAGATTAGGCATCTGTCCTTGCTGAGGGCCAGGACCATTGTCCATGAACCAAACCTATATCACTATTTTTTGTACTTGCATTTGGACACTTTGGAAAAATAATACGCAAGACAGATCTGCAAAACCATGCTTTCAGGTCCTTGCTGACGCTCCTTGCGCAGGTTTGTTGTCATTCAGTACAGCCAAGCAAAGTGCCCTTCCTTCTTCAAGTGTTAGGCTTTGCATAAGTGAGTGAGCCCTGTTCACCTCAGCGCTGGGTTATTCAACAAGTAACTGTTGTTGTTATGAAGCCGTCTTCAAAGCCAATCTTGATGCTATATTTATTGTTAGAACTCAGCCAACAGGTAATTTAACTCTCTAGGGTCTTTCTCAAGGCATGTGGTTTGTGGCCAGTCATTGCTGCAAGGTTGTGGAAATGAGTCCAGCATCCAATCCCAATATCTTGTCCCACTATGGTTGCAAATAAGTGTGGTTAATGATTTCAAAAGGTGGCCTGGTGACCACGTGGGCACCGAGTTTGGCGTGCTTGTTAATTATTTGCTGATTAGCATTGTCTCGGAGTCTATGCAGCGATAGTCATGCGATCTGTTGATGCAATCCTGTGCAGCACTTCGGACTGTAGCCAGGGGCCAAATTCTTTTCTCATTTAAACCTATCCCGATTTAAAAGAACTTCAGCACACAGCCACTCCCTGGTGGCCATGCCCACTTTAACCCCATTGCCAGTTTCTCGTGGGCATGGGCAGTAGTCAGATTATCAGAGTCATGGACTTTAGCCATGACTCAGACAATCTGGCCACTGCCCATGGCCACCGGCTATACCTCAGTAAGCAAAGGTGTATCACAATTCTTTGTACCTACATTATGATCCTTTTCAAAAAAGAAAATACGGACACATTTGCAATTCCATGCATTTAAGTCCATGCCAATGCTCTGTGCACAACCTTCCTGCAAATCCACCCATGTTTTATTTTTTGAAAGGTGTAAAAATGAACATAAAATAGTCATATAACTTAGCTTCAAGTTACCATTCAGACTTTGCAGGAAAATTCAAGGTGCGGTCTATAATCTTTCTAAAATCTTTTGTGCACATTTGTCGAAACAAAGTTATAACCCATCTAAAAATGTTGAACCCCCTCTAATTTTGCTACCTCTTTACAAAATCCCACCAAACTTTGCAAACACATTCAAGTCTGGGTCTTAAATCATTTTGCAAATGTTGGTGCAGATTTGTGAAACTGCACCATATTTACAAGCCTTTCTAATATTTTGGGGCCCCATCTAATTTTTCTCGTTCTTGGCAAAACAGCACCAAACTGTATAGAACCATTGAGTAGTGTCAAAGCTATACTCCATCAAATAACTGCTTTTCACCAACCTTCTAATTCAAAAATATGTATGGGTGCCCCAGAACATCTGAGATGTTCGTGAACATCACAGGGCTATCCCAAACTGTTTTGCGGACATTGGAGGTGACAAGCTGCCCATTCTGTTTTTCATGGTCATATCCCATCCCATCGTCATCACCCCTCTCCTCCCCAGAGAATGTTTCATTAGTTTGACAAGTGCAATGTTGTGATTTTACCGCGATGTTCTTGGACAAGGGGCACTGGTCATGAATCCAACATGGCAGGCGATCCCAAAAATATGATGCACCTCGTGCTTTTCACCATCCAATCACTGTTTGCATGCAATGTCCGCGGACATCACGCTGCTCTCTGGACCAATCGGAGGCCAGTCCGTGGACCAAACAGGGAAGTGAGTACACGCACCGAACCCAGATATCACTAGGTTTTGTATACCTACTTTTTGTCCGTTTTAAAAAAAATTGGGCTGTACACCAAATTTACAAAAGCGTGCTTTCAGGACAAAGCCGCTGCTCCTGGTGCAAATTTGGTGAAAATCCGTCCAGCAGTTTGTGCTGTAGGCGTGCGCAACATTTATTTTCCGTTGTGTCTATGGGAAAAAAACACACATTTGGGACCCCCCTATAACTTTGACTCCCTCTGCACAAAACCTCACAAAACTTCCCAAAATCAATTTGACAATGCCATATACTATTTTTGCAAAGTTTCATGAGTATTCATCCGGGGTGGGGGTGAAATTATAAGCCGCCCAAAAAGTGCATTTTACCATGGTAGCTTTAGCCTTTGGTACACCCCCAATTGTAGTACAGAACAGCCACACCCATGATTCTCTCTGGATGCTAGAGGTAGGCATTTCCTCTACCTCATCTTCCTGGTCCTCTTGATTGTTTTGTGAATGATTGCGTTTCTTCCATTTTCTAGGACCTCCAGCTGGTGGTGGTGTCTCCTGAGGAGGAGGGATGGAAATAGCGGATGCCATTTTTGAAAATAAATAGCAGCTCTGCTAATATGCTTGCAAGCATTTGCTGTGTCTGAGATTGTAAATGGATAATCAGTAAAAATAGGTGTAGGAGCTGTCCAAGGGTACATTTTCAGTTTAAAATTTCCTAGATCAGATGGAAATGCGGATTCAAACTGTTCGCGAAGCACGGACAAGTTTGTGAAGTGTGGACTCATTTCAAACACAACATCATCCCGCGTGCGTGTGATTAAATGACACTGTCCGGAAAGTCTGCAGTGACATCAGACATTTGCGAACATCGGCGAATATATAAACAGTTCAAAAAGTTGCAAAAAGTGTATAAATGTGTTGCAGATGTTGCTAAGAGGTGGGGAATGCTACCGCTTTACGTTCAAACTTTGTACATTGGTCGAAAATGCAGCTATATTTGGGGTAAGTATTATATTAGGAAGTTGTAGCAAATTAGGGTGCACTGGTAAAAACCCATGAAATTTAGTAAAAAAAACATTGTTAAAGGGACGTTATAGTTAAGTTGCACTAATACAAACATGCATAATTTACTGAAAAAATGTTGTTAAAAGGTTGTTATGGTTACAAGTAAAACCGAAAAACCCTTGAAATTCACCAGTTAGAGTAAGCTAAGCAACCATAACTTGCACCACCACCACCGTGCGCTGCTAAGACTAACACAGGGGACATGAAAGATGACATCACAAATCCCATTGATGACATCACACATCTCAGCCTCTTGTTTTTGTTCACTAACATATGTAGGGCAGTTGTTTATGTTCCCTGACTTTGAGAATTTCAAAAATTCAAAAGGTGACATATTATCTAGGCATTAAACTTGTTGGATGTTCTTCAAGTACTTTCCTTAGGGTTTGGCTTCAGCTCATAGTGCACGTACACGGGGCAATAAGCAGGCCTCAAAAATACAATTAATTTGTGTACATAATGATAAACTCTAATGTTATTGTCATTTTCTATTGATGTTGTTTCTTTCTTTAAGAATACTGTACTTCTGTGGTGCATGCTGCACGCATTGCCTATGTGTATGTATTATTAAGTTGTTTTATTAAAAAGAGCACTCCAATATAACAGTTTGTTTGAATGTGTACATTTTTTAATACATTCATTAGTTCTTGAGAGGTCTCCTGATTATCCGTGATATGTTTCTACCAACATTGTACACATAACCCCTTCTAGCAACTTTTCATCAGAATTAATTTGATATGTGAGGAGGTGGAGACAGAGGGAGAGGGTCTTCTGCACCAGTGTCACCCTCTTTGGCATGGACGACACAGAGGTTTACTGAAGGCATCGCTTCCCTCTGCATGTCATCATGGACATGTTGCATGCATGGGAGGCAAATTTGCACGCCACCTCGGCGGGTTCACATGCCATCGGGGCACATGTGAAGCTCCTGGCCACCCTGCCTTTCTTCGCCACAGGCTCTTTGCACAGGACCAGTGGCATCATTGCTGGCCTCTCCGAGGCTACAAAGTCATGTGCCCTGTACCAGGTAGTGCCATGCATCATATCATGAAGCCAATGCCATGTCCAGATTCCCTCGACCCAGGAGGGGCAAAGACAGGTGGCATGCAGATTCAACATGGCGCAGCAATTCCCCCGGGTCAAAGGTACCATTGACTGCACCTATGACGTACAAGCCCCCCCCCGATCCCCCAGGCTGATGCGTACATTTTCCAGAACCAGCACCACTAGCACTCCATCAATGCACAAGTGGTATGCAATGCTGGTGGCCTCTTACTGGAGGCGTATGCAACTTCCTGGGCAACATCCACCACAGCCACATCTTTCAGGGCTTCAACTTGTGCATGCAGTTGGAGGTGGGACATGTGGCTGCAAGGTAAGTACAGAATCCCACACCATGACCTACTACATACAAGAAGCCTAACATACACGCACTGGCGCACAGGCACATGACCATCGCAACACATGTACTCCATCATTGCGTGCCATAAAAAGACAACTTTCACTCATACAGCACTAACCACAAAGGAACACACAATGCACCAGTGACAGCATTCATGTCGTTCCTCACGCAGGTGATGGCCATTACCCACTGCGCCCCTACCGCATTTTTATTTAAATAAAAAAAGATAAAAGCCTGTCTCTCCCCAATAGTATAGTGTTTGCCCTACCTAGCGCAATGTCATGATGCCTACCCCAGGGAATCAGGACCAAGTCCATCAGCTCCGGGAGGAGGCATCAGATACTTATTAAAACCCCAACAGCCCCGGCTGGGGGCTGTTTGGGTTCAGTCCTGGCGCCTTAGGCGCCAGGCTCATCATAGAAATCAGTCCTGGCGCCATAGGCACCAGGCTCATAGACTTTACTTACCTGATGAAGACCATGCTGCAAGTGAGTCCAAGCCAACGTGAGGCCTGGATGGGACTATTTTATTACAGGGACTATTTTTTACTTGGGCGTGGTTCTGGGGAACTTCTTACCTGGAACTACTTTGGAGGCTATTTAAACCACGCCCGAACAGCAGCACACGCTTTGCGTTATTCTGCATCCAGCAGCGTAACGCTCACCATGCCTGCAGTCAGCAGCCAGTCTTCTGCCACGCCCGCCTCGAATCTGGAGCTCCTAAAACAAAGAGGAAAGAAAAGGACAAGGTTAGAAAACGAACTATTTTCGAATTCCTCACCTGATTCCGGATCCATCTCGCCTCCGGAACTGGAAAGAACATCATTTCAGTATGCGTCGCATCTCCAGCTGCAGCTGCGCGCCATACTCACCAGTCCTCGCAGCATCTTTTGATTCGGCGCTGCCTCCATCATTTCTTCGCCGAACTCCGGCACCTGGGGGACAAAAGAAACCAACAAGGTGAGCTGGGAAAACCAACAAATATAACTCTTATCACCATAGACTTACCTGATTTACCACCGGAGGCATTATTCTATAACTCTCCACATCTTCATGTGCCGCACCTGCAAAGAGAGAGAGAAAACAACACGTTACACACGTGCAACATTTACCGGACAGCGTCGGGTAATACAGACTCTTACCTGAGCACCATCAGCTACCACGAGAGCATCTTCTCATGAACTCAGCTGCAAGACAAGGAAGGAAGGGGGGAAACAAGAGTGAACATCGGACATATTGAACTCTAAGAACTTGATACTTACTGGTCCTCGCCAGGAACCTCAGAGTCAATACTCTCCGGAGCTCTCCCACACTTTCAAACCAGTGAAGTAACTGGCATCAACGCGCCCCTGCAATCCATGCAGGATGGAGAGCTCATCTTTCAAGAGTATAAGGTGAGATTGCTGAGAGGGCACTTCGGAGGTGATAAGTGGGGAGGACTGTGGGGGGTGACATCACTTGAATCCACGGGTGGCTAAATACATCTCTCCACTTGCAGGAGAATACTTCTACGGGTCAAGCAGACAAGATTAGGAGGGCCAGTCCAGTCAGTCATCTCTGCACTACGCATCACGTTGGTGGAGTCCGCAGCCGTCCGGGTCCGACCGACGCCCCTGTGGGAGCCAGGTGAGCGTAGCACGCAAATCTAACTAAACTAGGATTTTCTTCATCACTGAGAGTGTCCAAAGTAAAAAAAAAACTGTTCTTCATCCCAAAGTACCGTATTCTGTCCGTACCACTGGTCAAAAAGGCTCAAAGAAAAAGAGAGGTCCGGGAAAATAACTCCCTTCTCCTGGACAGGCTTTCATAGCCTCAGCAAGTCTTTCTTGGGATGGCTTGTGGTGGTTCTGTGAACAAGTTCCTTTAATTCTTTTCAAAGAGGCTCTTGTCCCTCCAAGGCATGCCCTTTCCTACTACTGGCACATTTCCTTGTTCAGGTCTGTAAAGACTGGAGGGGGGGGTCTGCACTTCTGCTCTCTATACGGTAGAGGAGAGGCACAGAGGACCCCAGCCAAGATTTTCTACTATTGGTAACGTAGTCGAGCAATCAAGGCCTAGCTTCTCAGGAGGTGATGCAGGCTGGTTCTTAAGTACAGTGTAGTTCCCAAGCCCCCACAAAGGAATGTCCACACACTGTATTAGTTAAAACACAGTGTTTATATAATTAAGTTCAAGGTTATGTACACAATCACAATAACTCAGGTTATGCTCAGTAAATCTACAATGGCAAATATGTACAGTTCTAAGTGGTACCACAGTTATTATTATATTCCATTAAAGTGTATCAACTGTACTCTGGTTAAATGTCACACAAAGCACTTAATAAAGGTAACCAACAATAAACATAGGAGGAAAGCAGTAGGTTAGAACAATTGGCTGAATACTGGCCTCTACCGCTAGATACAGTTCTGTGTGGAGATTCCCCCACAAGGGCAACCTGTAAAGTAAAGATATATCACAAGCCCATTCCATATATTGTTCTAGAAGTCTTATTTCCTTCTATAAAGTTTCTACCACCCCAATGTGCCTGGAATAGCAGAGTTGGACGACGAGTCGTTTACGGATCCTTCTTGAGTGGCTCCCTTTAAAGCAGGAGCCACAGATTGTCAAGATCCCTCGAAGAAAGTGAACTCAGGTGTCGAGGCGGCAGCTTCGGTCCCAGCGGTGCTCGTCGACGACGGAGCTGAGACTTCCTGCAAGGAAGAGGCGTGCGGGGCATCTCGATGTCGATTGTTCAGGACCACAAAGAGTTTGTGAAGAACTGTGGCCCAGCAAGGACGTCGAGTCGTCCGGCATCTCTACGGGTGGCGGGAAACCCACCAGCGGATGCTCCTCGGCGCATCGACGGCCTGGCCTTATCTGGCGGGCGGCGGTGCGGATGAGCGTGTCCATGAATCAAAAGTCTTAGGCAAAGGAGCTTGCAGCTCCGGTCATCGATGGCACAGCATCAATCGGTTCCTGCTTGTGGGCAACACAGCTTTGATGGAACTCCAGTGTTTACAGCAAACTTGCGAACCCTGGTCGGCGACGGTGGACAGTATGCCTGGTGCTTATCTTCGTTCTCCTCGGTGGTCCCCGTCTCTGGTCGGCAGCCTTTAGAGTGTCTGACTTCCAGGGCGCTTCGGCGAAGGTTAACAGTGCTCGTTGGTCCCTCAGAGTGCAGGAAGAGGGCGCCTAACCAGGTCCTCTCTTGGATCAGTCTCGACGGCTTTTGGCTTTCGGATTTCGGCTAAGGGAGATAGCAATCAACTTTCTTCTTCAGGCTCAGCTTCGAGATTCAGCTTCAGTTTCAATGTTAGTTTCAACTCCAGCTTCTGAATGATTTCTAGCAGTGAGAGGCCCCAGATATACAAGTTGATCTCTCATTCATTCTGCTGGGTCACACTCAGGCAACCAATCACTCAGAAGGGCATTCAGCAGTCAGTCAGCCAATCAGGCATTCAGTGCATTCAGGCCATTCTCCTCCCTCTCAGGCACGCACAACAAGGAATGTGTATTGGGACAAGCACCCAGCCATTCAACACTACACACTGCATTCATACCAGTTTCGGGCAGGGCTGTCTTAGTCGTTGTGAAAACACCAGAAACCAGAGATCCACAACAAGAAGTGCATATTCGTCACACACTCCATTCACCCAGCTCCCACCCACAGGGTGTACAAACACCATACAGTCACTGGGAAGGCTCCAGCCAGTCTGGCCTGGACTTCATAACAACACCATATATGGAACTTCTACGCAACAGCCAGTCAGGGGAAGGGACAGAGTCAGGGCTTCCCAGGACTTTGGGGAAACAAGGTAACAGGCAATAGAAAGAGAAAGGCTACAGGGGCCATCTTGTTTCCTATCAGGAATCAACTGATTCCAATGGCAGGGCCTGGGTATCCCAAAATGGAGGATACTCAGAGCACCTGTCAAATTCAGCATGGAGCTGCCGCCAGCCCATACCCTGCTCTGTGGGCCATACACAGATGCCCAAAAACATACACTAGGGGCACAGGGTTGCACCCCCACCCATGGGTGCCATAAGGGTATCCCATGGGTCTGTACACCAAACCATAAACGGGAAGAGCTGCACTGCCAGGAGTCCCACATGGACTCCTGGGCAGAAAACAATACAGAACACAAATGAAAAAGGACTACAGGACAAGGACAGGGAGGCCCTGTCCCTCCAATACATTTCCAGCATCACAAAGTCCACACTTTCTTAGCAACTGATCCCGGTCTCAGCTATCCTCCAAACCAGTAAATGTCTCTCTGTTTCTTGTTAACTTCTGAAGTACTTGGGATCTTCCCCGGGCTCTGGGTTTAGTTTCACATACAATTCTTCCAGTATCTCTGGACAATTGTTCCCCATCCACCATCCACTTCTCTCTCTGTCTCTCTCTTGCTCTCCCTCCCTCTATCTCTCGTTCTCTCTTTCTCTCTTTCTCTCAGCATTTCATGTGTTTTATACCTTGCAACGGTGTCCTATTGATAGTTTCTTTCCTCTTCCCAATGTTGACTGGCACTGTGATGAGGGTGGCTACTCCGTTGGTAGCCTTGCTATCATTACACCTTACCCCTTGCACTTTTACTGGGATGAATATGAGTGGTCCCTTGCTAAACTTTGTTACTCTTCCAACATTCCCTGGTACTGTGACCAGTATGATTGGTCACCTGGTAATCTTTGTGAACTTAACCCCCTTCGCGGGTACTGTGATGAGTAGGATTGGTCCCTAGATAACCTCTGTTAAATTCACAACATTCTCTGGAACTGGGATGAGTATGATTGGTCCCTGGGTAATCTTTGTTAACCTCAACCCCTTCTCAGATACTGGGGTGAGTATGATTGGTCTCTTAGTAATCTTTGTTAAACCTCCAACATTTACTAGTAATGGGACAAGCATGATTGGTCCCTCAGTAATCTTTCTTAACTCCACCCCATTCACTTGTACTGGGACGAGTACGATTGGTCCCTTGGTAATCTTCATTGGATTCTTGCCACTTCCCCCACCCGGGTCTCACGCCATTCCTGTTACCTGTTTCATACAGGATAGGCATCACCATTTCTTTTGACGGGGTTCAGGTTTGTTCGTCTGACATAACCTGTGTGGCCTTCCTCTTCTTCCTTCTTCCATACGCGGTTCCACAGAGTTGTTCCTGGTACAGTCTCGGCATTGTTCACGGTCAGCTCGGTCCATCCTGACTGGGTCAAGCCACCACCTCCAGGCCTTACTTGGATATTCGATGTGGCCATCTGTTTCCAGAACACCTCTCTCTCCCTTCTCAGTTTGCTTAGCTCGCTCCACAACAGGCAGCTTTGAGTTCGCTGACTGCTTCCTCAGCTCAGATTCAAATCCCACGGCCTTCAGGAACGAGATCTCCTTCCATTGGTTCTTCCTTGTTTTTTATGAGAAAGTGTTAGGCCCTCCCCATCATATGTCCACAGCCCTTTGTCTCTTTCCATGGTGCATTCGTCATGATTTGCTCTATCTTCTTTGTCACAGGGTGATTTGCTGCCAACCACTGATTTTCTTCATTTTTCTACCATTGCCCTTCACAGTATAAGTGGTTGATGAAGGTTGATTACTGATAACATTACAGTAGCCAATAGTGACTGGTTTGGAGAGAAGGTTTTTTATTCTTTGATGTTATAGTTGCCTCACCAGGAGAGCCTATAAGGAGTTCCTGGAGGAAATGGGAGCTCCTGTCCCCAAGATGGGATTCTCTCCCTATGAGATCCTGCTGACCACCACTCCTAGTTGCGTAGAGGGGTCACCTCCCTAGTCTCACAGACAAGGGCTCCACTTTGAGAAGAAGTGACAAGATCCTGTGAACCATCACAGCACTCATGCAGTCTGAGAGAACAATGACCACACACAAGACAGTGTCCATGATGAAAAGATGACAACTGCCAGGCAGGCCTCCACACAGTCATCTGACTGAGACACCTATGGAAACAAACCTGTGGGCATGCCAACAAATAGGAAATATGAACATCCCCACACCCACACCACCACACATTCAGTGTGTTGTAATGTGTCTTGCTAGCTGAGTGGATGACATCACGAATAAATGGAATGTAGTGATGTCAGTGTGAGTGGAGTGTTGGTGTGTTGTTAGCTGAAGGGGGATTCTATGCTTGGCAGTTGGAGGTATGCTGACTTGGAAAGGACATGCCAATGTTTAGTCCCTGGCATTGAACTACAATAAATCTACTTAATAACTTACCTGCTGGCTCGGGTGTCCATCAGCTTCCAAGTTTTTACACAGTGCACCAGACATGTCACCCATGACCAATTGTCTGCATGCCGTACAATGAGCAATAGCATGTGACACATCGTGACACAACGACAGTGCAGTCAAACAGAGTTCGAACACTCACCAGCGACGTAACAAAGACATCACACTGGTGGACTGAAAATCAACAATGGCTGTCCTGACATGCTGGTAGTCATGCAGAGATTACACCATCCCCCGGTGCAACATCTGCAACCCTTTCATTAGCAGTAATCTAGCAATGGCAAGAAAACTCTACACCGCACACAGCACAAGGCACTTGCGCTGACAGAGCAGAAGTCTAATGGGGCATAAATGAGAGCACACATGGGTGCCATTACCCACAGGCTGAGCCCCACCCACAATAACATCACATGCACGCATGACCAACTATTGGCGCACACTACATGGGGTCTGAACGGACAGGACCCTGCATTCAATAGGAGCCGGAGTCGCAAAGTGACTCCAATGAGCGACCAAAGCAAATAATCCCACCATCAGAAACTGCCCAATGTAGAGTGCAACACTGAGTGGCTGGACCTTGTGATGCACACATGATGGACCCCGGCGTAGTGAAGTGACACCAAGCATTGTACGAGATGCAATTTTCACACTAATTAAAAAGTCTGAAGGCGCACACATCATATGCTCTGCATTGAGTGGGGTAGGGTGTGCTCACGGGTGGGCAGAGTGTTCATTCCAAAGCAAAATCACAGCGGTTTCCACAGTGAGTGAGGCAACATCTGCAAACATGTCACATGCTATGGCCCTATGACATTACACATGACGGGGCACAATGCCATCAACAACAATGGAGAGTGTGGGTCTACCTGACCTGGCACACCAACAGGATCATCGTCAGGCAGGACAGGAAAACAGTAAGAAACTGACTTGTAACTGCAGGCCCCAAATAGCAGAACATAAGTTAGTGTCAACGCATTCAAACACAAACATCACTCAACACAGGATGGCACATTATTGTTTGTATCGAGAGCACTGATAGTGTGGGCAGGTGGTGACATGAAAATGCTGATGCACACTGCATTCCTAACTGCCTGGCATAAAAGATCAGGGGTCGAGTGCACTACTCGGAAAAACAATGTTAACTCACCTGAAAGGGCCACCCACACCGTGGGAAAAAACTCAACTTCGCACATATAGGGTAGTACTGCACCCTGTGCCCCAATAGTGGACAGCCTCCTACATACCTCTGCCCAATATGATAGCCCATGCCCAACCCTGCACCCATGTTAACATGAGTGAACCATGCTTAACTATAGTAGGACACAGCCACAGTTGACCGGTCGGAAAGCACCACAACATATGTTACCAGTGCACTGCAACATGCACCCTGCATGTCCCTCAAGGGATGTCACACCCCCTAACTATACCTTGCACCCACCACCCCTAGCACCCCCAACCCCATTGGGTCCTCTGGACCCAACGGGGAATGGGAACCTACCCCTGTAAAGCTACTTGTGATCCAGTGCTAATAGTGCCAGACCGAGTAGCAGTAAAACTATTTGCGGTGGTGGGTTGATACCGCCAAGGCTCTGATAGAGCCCTAAGTATGTTAAGTATCGTGACAATAATGATAGCAATGTTTCTAGATTTTTGATTCCTCATAATAAAATGATGTACACTATACAAGAGAGTGTAAGGGTGTTCATTGAGTGTTCATTACGGAGACATTTGTCGGAAGCATTTTGAATATGAGCAGGATGTGTGGGGCACCTAAATGCACTGTGTATTGTTATGTTATTACATTTCTTTAACACACACATGCACAGGTTTACTGGAAGTCTTGAGCAGTGAACCAGCAATTAAATATGTGTGACATCAGTAAACCTCACCTGTGCTGTTGAATGAGAGGACCCGTCCACTGCAGGTGTTGCTGCCGGCTCGCTTTAGTGATGCACAGTGGCGGGTATATCCTTTTCCCTAACCCTACTCCTACCACAGCCCCTGCTGGGGAGGGGGTCTTGGACACTCCCCTAGGGGTGGAGGGGGGGCTCTTCGAGGTAGAGGAGATAAGAACCATGCCCGTATGCCACAATACACAGTACATTCTTCAGTGTTGCAAATGAACCTTTCAATCCACAACCCAGAGGGTTTCTGAAAGCAAGGCCCCGTTCACCTTATCGGCATAGCCGGAGAGTCCAAGGCCAGTGTGGTATTCCTGATGTAGGCAGGCCATGGCAGCTGCGTACAGAAATGCACGGCACCTAACAACCTCCTGCCCACACCCCTCATCCCCTCACCAGGGATACTATGTATGTTACTCATCCACGTGGAAATGTGTTGGTGCACAACATACTGTTTCATCCAAGTTGGGACTCGATGCAAGATGATCTGCACTCAGCGTATCGACCCAGTCATTACCAGAACACCATGCCTGCAAAGTACACTTCCATCAGCTGCGAGATCTGATGTGCAAGTTAATATTAATGGCCGTTCCCTGAATGAGCCTCTTCCTGCATCACTACATAGAGGGCTGTGAGTCCTACAGCACAGATTACGAGATATAGGGGTGTGCAGAAATGTAACAGAATCACTCCCCTCCTACGCGAACTACATTGGCTTCCTCTCCAGGCCAGGATACTGTTCAAGACTCCATGTTCCATCTACACAGCAGCCACAAGTAGCACACCAGCGTACCTGGCACCTAAGCTCCACATATCTGGTGGTACACGCTCTTCATGATGCAAACCAACCACCTGTCTCGATTCACAACTTGTGTGCAAAGAGAGGAATCACAAACAATCCCTCCCTTGTCATGTGTCCTCCCTCTGGAAATCTGGAAATCGATCCCGGTGTCGGCTCGGAATGCCCCCACAATTTCCAATTTCACAAATCTTTCAAAACGTGGCTCTTTCAATGCCTGACCAAGAGCTAATAGCAATGGAAACGAAGACTGAGGCACAGACCTGAGTGCACAGTACTATGGTACTGTTAAAAGATGCTTGCCCAAGCGCTGGCTACCCACTCCCTACAGCGCTACACTGCTCTCAAGTTAGATCTGAGCTTTGAACAATACAATGAATAAAATAGCAATCACTCAACAGAAGCAGGATCTGAAAAACAGGAATGATCGTCAGTCGCTGCTACACCGGCTCCATTGTCCACCTGGTTCCAGATGTGCAAATCTTTGCCCTTGTACAAAAAAACAGAGCAATTGAATTTAGCGCCAAATTAGCTGTTTTGATAATACTGAATGGATAAAACAGGTTTAGCCACAACCCTTATTCTCTAAGCATTATTTTACTAGTGCAAAAATGAAAGAGTTTGTGTCTACTACGTTTGCTGTAGAAAAGGAAAAGAAACTTAGTAAACATATTTCTTTTTATATTATGTTTTAAACATAGTGCAGAAGATAGTGCGATTCTTTTTTTTTTGCCCTAGTACAGAAGTTGTTAGATGACACATGTCGTGACGAATCCTGTTCCGTGTTGGACTATCTAAGCACATGAGCAATGTTTAGCAGCAGTGGAACTCTTGGATACGCTGGCTCCTGGCTTCTATGCAGCATGGCTGCAGCTACCATTAATGCCCCATTAATACCCTGCAACCCTAACTACTCACAGTCCCACTCTTCCTCGTTGCAATGGGAACAATATGAGGGGTCCGGGGCTCCTCAAATCAGTTTCTCTGGGGCGAGGAAGAGGGATGAGGGGCAATGATTTCCTCTAAGATTTTGTATTTTTTAATGCAACATTTCCAACTAAAATGCACAAAAAGGGTCAATGAGATATTTTTAATCTTTGAGAAATTTAGCAATATATATATTCTGGATGACCGCCAAGCTCAGCTTTTGAGAGGTGGGGGACGGGGGTTGGGGGGCGGGCAGAACATACCAACTTAACAGATTTGATTTTTCTGTGTCTTCTGTCTCTATTTCAGAAAAATATAAATGTTTGGGATGAAGCTGGATTTTATGATGTATTGATAAAACTTTGTAATAAACTATGAAATCATAAATAAATAAATAAATAAGTGTGTCATTGCTTCATGACACCCCTTCTTACCAGGCCCTTGTCTCCTCATGCGCCATAATGTCCACACTTGAAGGAACCGCCTCTGGCAGACTTCTTCTCTGTGACGCCCCTGCCTTCCATGAAAGTGGAGATGAAGCTTCTTCCATTTGCCAATCCCGCACCAAAGATGGCTCCAGAGTGGCCAATAAGGTGATCGCGCAATATCCGAAGGGCCGCCCATGATATGCGCGTTCCTGGTGGTAGGACTGGCTCCTGGTATGATGGCTTGGCGGGAAGGAGATCTAGAGTTGTTTTGCCGGGAGTGGGCTTTATTGAAAGTTTAGAACTGACAAGTTGAGTGAGGATGATACAAAGAACATTGTGAGCACTAGAATGTTTCTGTAATAGAATTAGCCATCTTCTGGTATTAGTGGTTTTAATTGAAAGTTTATAGCGCAAGAGCTCATTGCCACATTTAAAGATTATGATGAATGCATTTTACGTGTGTTTTACATTAATTCTTTTATTGTTCAAATGTTTCTACTGTAGTTTAAAAATGGTGTATTTATTAGTGCACAATGTTGATGGATTGTTTTCTCAATGTTTGTAAAGGGCTTTTTTTGCCAAAAACAATAGTTGCCATGTCGTGGAAAGTCAGGAATCGCGACATGCAAACTTGGGCCTCTTTCTTGTGGGGAGTGGGTACATGTGTGCCCCAGCCCTGCAGTGACTGCATAGCGCAGACCTCCTGGGGAGCGGTGAGGCTGCTATGCCTTCTTGGGAAGGGTGGGGAGAAGGCATGGGACCCCCCTCCTTCTGGGCATCCTCCTTTCTCTAGATATTTCTAGGCAATTCTTACCCTGCATGTGACTTATAACTTGCTGCCCTCCTAGAACCGCAACCCCCCACGTCTGACTGGTGGACCATCACAGCACATTCCACAATAGTCCCAAGTTGAAGACACCCAGTTTTGCAAGCTTCGCACACTTCCTTTTGCATGGACAAAGTTAAATAGGGACCATTTTTTAGGGCATGACCCTAAAACTTTGGCACATCGTGAGGGGTCTTCAGAAAACATTTGAAATGGGTCATGTGGTTCCCTCCACAATGAGTAAGTAGCCCAGCAACTGCCTTTTCCTGTGGTCCAAAGTCATGCTTAGCTGTGTCAGAGTGTGGATGGGCCTGCCTCCAGCACTAGGTCCATAGAACCAGCTTAATGGTCAAGGTCAGCCACTGCTAAACTGGAAATTGGTTTAGTCCACACCCCGTGTCATTTTTCAAAGAAATGAGCTGGAGGTAGATCCCTGTCTTCGGCTGGGGCCTCCCTCTGGAACAGCCTCCCTGCCACTCTAAAACATGAGGAGAACCATCTCCGGTTCCGGAAGCACCTCAAGACCTTCCTCTTTTCTTCTGCCTTCACTCCCCCTCTCCCCTGCTGATCTGTTCTCTCTTGGCACCGTGCTCCTGGCCACCTTCTGTCCTCAGGGCCCAGGTACCTGCTCACCCTGCCACCCTCCCGCACTGCCTCCGGGCCACCCCTTGCACTGGGGTCTGTATCAGCCCCCCCTTTTTCTTCCCGCACTTATCAGATTTACCCTGCCTGCTGCCTTAAACCTAGCACTTGCAAATTGCTGGCTGCACTACCAGTTTGTTGCCTTTATTATTTATTTATTTACTTATTATTATTAACTGTTTCTTCTCTGCTTCCCACTTTCCACTTTCCCCCCTTCCATGCACTTTTCCCCTCCCCGTCTTTCATGCACTTACACATTCTCAATGTCACTGGGCATAGTAGGAATGTTGTTTTGTTCTCCTATGTTCGTCTCCCTTGCCTTGTCGCGCTCTGAAACAGCTGTGTACAAGCGCGATAGAAATAAAATATCAATATTAATATCAACACCAATACCCCTGGGGCCTGTCTCTCCCGAGGGTCAAAGCAGGACCCAGGAGAATGAAATAGCTCCTATTCAAACGTTCTGCAGCAAAGGACTCCGGGATCCGACATGACAACTAGACAAAAATGTTCAGTCCTCCATCAGCCAATCACAATACCAGATGGTTCGCGGACTATCCGCGAACAACAATAACAATGGGTCCTGATGGATATCTGTCGCTTTTTTTTTAAACAGCTGCACGGACTTTCACAAAACTAAACACAGTATGTGAATGCGCCCAGGTATTTCTTGCACACATTTGGTACACATGCAGTGTAAACTTGGCCCGTCCTCCTTTCGAAACTTTGCAACAACGCTCGGCGTTGTGTTTATATGTGTAGTGCAACATTTGCTTCGGAGCGGCACAGAGGGCTTGCGAGTGTGTGCGTCCTCCGCGGGGGTGGGGGCACGTACACACGCGGCTTAGTTGCCCCTGTGCCTTCTTCGGTTTCCATCATTTGACTATGCCCCCCCCCCCACACCTCCCCTCCGTGCCCCCCGAAAGTGAGAGATTACAAAGGCAAGAATACGTAAAGGTACCGGGCGGTTATTGAGAACTGAGTGGGACAGAAGGGGGCTCGTGAGCCCTTCAATCAAACCAATGTGTTTCTGTAAACGTATTAGAGAGGTGCCAGTACCCTCAAAAACCATTGGGGAGGCGAAATGCTTAGAAGATACTGTCCAGATAAAGGCGGGGTTTCCTTTTTTGGGGAACATAATGTGGGGGGGGGGTCTTGGTTCGTTGTTTTAAGTGTGCATGAACCCAGGAGCTGTTATTTTCCTTGCAGTTGTGTCTGTGTGTGTTTTAATGATGGGGGGGCGCCCTTTTAAATGCACTTGTTTGTAAATGTGGGGGTGGGCTCTGTGTGCACTGCTCGGCATCAATACTATGTTTAGTCTGAGTGACAGCTCTGAGGAAGGGGGGTCTGTGAAGAGAGCTGTGGGGGAGTTAGAGAGCAGATGATTGTGTTGTCAGGAGGAGAATGTTGCTATAATTGTGTTTTGACAGCTCTGGCTCCATTATCAGTGCGTGTGTGGGGTGGGCAACTTTCCACGCATCTCTCTTTCCGCCCCCTTTCACATGCCCTTTGCCTTGTGCATTGAAAGCAAGCTATTGATAATCATATTTGCGGGAGCATTGCAATCGGATGCATTGTCTGAGTGGCAGTGACACGCGTGGCGTCCATGCTGACAGCCACAATGCACAGGATTGCGCCTCGCGGGCTTCTGCACCATCAAGGTCTCCTCTCCCAGCCCCTCTCCCCTCTCGCTTGCCACACTCCTCCCTTCCACACACACATGTTTCCATCAAGGAGAGAGCTGCGGCAGGGCAGCGCGTCTGCAGACACTGGGAAAGGGAGAGAGCCGGTGGGGGCTTGTCCATAATGGGTGATTGGATGATGCTGTGCCGGCCAATAAGGACAGCCACTGGCATAACACAAAAGAGGGGGGGGGGGCACGCAGGGAAATAAATAGGCCTGCCAAGGCAGCCTATATGCCTGTGTGTGTCCGCGCAGTAACTGGCCTGGCTCCTGGATATATTTAAGTGTTAACATCACAATTAGAGGAATGCAAATTTGGCAACTCCGTATTATTTTGAAACGTTGTCCTGAAGATTGTGCAGGTGTCTGCGGCTAAGGACATGCAGCAAAGGTTCAGCAACCCTGTGCTGCACTTGCAGACTAGGTGCATCTACATTGAGTGGCACGTGGGCACTTTCATGCCAAGGTTCTGCAGCACAGGTGGTGGGTCAGCTTTGCCAGGAAGCCGCGTTCTGCTCTTTCACAGACCTACAGACCAAACGAAGTCTGCTCTCTCGGTCCTCTATAAATAGTTGCACATTTCTCACTAGTTCAGATCCGTATTATTTCTGGAGCGCTGTCTGGCTGCTCCGGAAGAGGTCTTTGGGAACCTTTCTCTGGGCAAGGGGTCCCCATCTCTAGTAACTAAGGCCGGAGTGTACTTACACCACAGTGTTTCCGCCCGGTTTTTAGATACACGGTTTCTTTTTTAAAATTATTACTGGCGTACATGTAAGTCATATGTTGACTTTGTATACAATAAATACAGACGATCAAGTTCAATTCACAATATGAACAAACACAATAAAATATGTTGTCAATATAATTATAATGAACAAAAGAAAAAAAACACAATAGAGGGGGAGATTAAAATACATGCATATGGTTTGATAAATTCCACCGCTTAAGACACCAGATCACTTAAAAAAGCTGAAGTTGCAGCCCCACTGTGAACAATTAGGCTAAAATAATGTACCAGAGCTTCTGCTGAGAGATTACTCCAGGGCTGTGCTTCTTATATTGAACTAAGTGGCGGACTCGAGGCATCTTCAAACGGTCACATTCTACTATAAGCTGTTTAGAGGCGCCAAGGACAGAGTGCCCCCATGATCTCCGCGTCCTTTCACTTCGGGGAACCCATCTAGCAGCTTGAATCTCATTGGCTAGGACGCCATCACGTTTCATGTGAAGGCACCGTCTAATAGCAAAGCTCTCTGGATGCACCATAAAGTATCCGGGTCTAGGTCTCAGCGTCATGATATAGTATGCACCGGCAGCCCGCAGGCATCGGGGCGCAACAAGAACACGAAAGGGCAACAAAAGGACGGGACAATGGACACATCTGAAGAGAGAGTCAACTGTCACTGGGTGGCGTGTCAATGGCCCGGACATTGCCTGAAGAGAGGGGTTTTCAAGGTTTTCCTGAAAAGCTTCAGGTTAGGCAGGAATATAGTAGCGAGTGGCAAAGCGTTTAAGACATACGCCGCTATTTACTTTAGTTGCCAATTCGAAAGCAGCTCCTTCCTCATCAAAGGTCTTTAGTGCCTTCTTCACCAAACCTTCATACCTCGATGTCGTTAACTGTGCAGTTTGCGTTCCCATGATAGGCGCCCAACGCCTACTAGGCGTGTGGAGCCACTCATCGGGCGCACCATATTATTGTACATATGAGTTCATTGAAGGGTGATCGCTCTCTGAGGCAGTTTATGTATCTTCCAATCACGCGTCAGCAGAGTTATTTCAATCATAGTTGCAATACCTGGTACATTACATTCTAGGCACAAGTAATCGACCGGCGGAGATCCGGGGAGCCCGAGAATCCTTTTTAATATGTTCCCTTCCAGTTTCTGCAAGGCCCTTATATACTCCCTACCCCATACTTCAGCGTCATCTAGCAGGCATAGTAGGATTTCAGTCCCATATATGTTGAGAGTGCACTCAACAGTATGACCATCATTATTGCCAGAAAACTTGAATAACACTTCTGCTTGCTGAGTAGTCTTTTCACCTGTGCACTCCCAGTGTGCCTGCCAGCTTAAGTGGTCATCATCTATCCCACCTGGAAATGTATACATGCTTATGAGTTCCACTTTCTTCTTATCGATAGGCCGCCTGTATTCAGCCTTTGTTGCCCTGGTAAGTGTCAATTCTATGATTTTAATTTGATCAACATTCATTGTTAATCTTTAAATTCTGATTGTATCCCCCAAACCTATTCAACTTGGCTTCCAATCCTCTGGGAGCCTAATCAGGGATAACTATATCATCAGCATATCCCATCCAGGAAGGTTATTTTTCACCAAAGTTTTGAGAATTGGCTTCAGGTATATCAAATTCGTTTTGCAGGTCAGCTAGATACAGGTTTGTTTGTTTGTTTGTCTTTATTACTTATATTGCGCACCAAACCCAGGGGTAACCGGGCGCATTTTATAAAACAACTTAAAGCTTAGTTACAAGAGCACATGGCAAATAGAGAAACAAGAAACAAGAAATATACAAAAATATACAACAGGCGAAAGAGGATGCACGTATTTACAGTCCTAATCAGAAACGACTAGGGATTAAGTAGGTCCAGGCAGTGGGCGGTCTTACTGTTTGTCTGCGTTTTTGATCCACATTATGAGGTTATGTCGGAAGGTGAGGTAGGGTGGATGGTAGGGAGTTCCAGAGTTGTGCTGCTTTCACCTGAAAACGGACTGTGCTAGTGACACCCTTCTTTGACCCCTCTACCCATCTCAATCCATTTGGTGACTCGGCCAGTTCTATCTAACCTGACCCTAACCCGTGTACGCATGTCATTTGATTATCATAGACACTACGCCTTTACTATACCCATACATCTAGCTTGCGTCATAAACAATCTCTAAGAATCGTGCCCAACGCAGCCCTAAAGTCAATATATGACACATATAGAGGCAACTGCCGCTTTGTCCCGTAGACTCAACTAATGATACAAGGAAATTAAAGAGTCTACTTTCCGAGAACCTATCTGGCTCTGTGGAATGATATTTTTGTATCGCTCCATTCATCTAATACATGGAACTGTAGCAACATATTTTGACAGGAGGTCTGGCATCGCTAAAAGGTGATAGTTGGCGGGTGAATTGCTGTTTCCTTATTTTATATATTGGGATGTCACTACTGTCCCTCCCTGATTTGGGTCTGCAGTTAGCAGAGCTGATATATGAAAACAGATCATAAAGTGTGGAGCCCCTGATGCTGGACTCATTCTAAGTAAGGCATTACAGTTCCATTGCGTCCTGCTGGCTGCCATCCATTTAATTTCTGAATTAACAGCACCAGATCTCTTATAGAAAATTCCACCTAGTTCCTTCATGCAGCACAAAAGGGAATTCCCCAGAAGGGAGACCCAACGTCTCAGCTTCCGCCCCTAGAAACACCAGGGACACAGATTCCTGAATTAAAGTTAAAATCACCTCAAAACTTTCAATCAAATTATCCTTCTCATCCCTGACACAAGATTTATCTTCCCTTATAAACTGTCCCTGTTTAGAACGTGCAATTTGGTGGCCTTCACCAGTTTGGGCTGATTCTGTTGTACACGATGAAGTCCACCATTGATGGTGACGAGACCACTTTTGTCAGGATGATGGACTGGGCACACAGAGGGAAATCATTGCTATCTTCCCTGATTATAATCGACATGTCAATGACCACAAGGAGGGCTGCCGGATTTCCAAATATGTCGTCTATAGTTGATACACTACGACTGCTAATTCTGGGGCAGGCCCCATGAATATGACCGTAACAATATCCATTCATCACCGCAAAACCACACTGATATAACATACATGCCCAAGATACACCTTCCTGATTATAACATGTGTTCTTAATTGGTGAGGTCCCCCCTTGGCTTTGGTGATTCGACGAGGGGGAGTTTAGCTTGCCTTTGGTGATTCGACGAGGGGGAGTCTAGCTTGCCTTTGGTGATTCAACGAGGAGGAGTCTAGCTTGGCTTTGGTGATTTGATGAGAGGAAGTCTAGCTTGGCTTTGGTGATTTGACGAGGTGGAGTCTAGCTTGCCTTTGTTGATTTGATGAGGGGGAGTCTAGCTTGTCTTTGGTGATTCGATGAGGGGGAGTCTAGCTTGGCTTTGGTGATCGACGACGGGAAGTCTAGCTTGCCTTTGGTGATTCGACGAGGCAGAGTCTAGCTTGGCTTTGGTGATTCGATGGGGGGAGTCTAATTTGCATTTGGTGATTCAACGAGGGGAAGTCTAGCTTTCCTTTGGTGATTCGACGAGGGGGAGTATAGCTTGGCTTTGGTGAGTCGACGAGGGGGAGCCTAGCTTGGCTTTAGTGATTTGACGAGGGGGGTCTAGCTTGGCTTTGGTGATTTGACGAGGGGGAGTATAGCTTGGCTTTGGTGATTCGACAAGGGGAAGTCTAGCATGCCTTTGGTGATTCGATGAGCTGGATTCTAGCTTAACTTTGGTTATTCGATGAGGGGGATTCTAGCTTGCCTTTGGTGATTCGACAAGGGGGAGTCTAGCTTGGCTTTGGTGATTCGACGAGGGGAAGTCTAGCTTGCCTTTGGTGTGTCGACGAGGGGGAGCCTAGCTTGGCTTTGGTGATTCGACGAGGGGGAGTCTAGTTTGGCTTTGGTGATTTGATGAGGGGGAGTATAGCTTGGCTTTGGTGATTCGATAGGGGGATTCTAGCTTGGCTTTGGTGATTCGATGAGGGGGATTCTAGCTTGCCTTTGGTGATTCGACAAGGGGGAGTATAGCTTGGCTTTGGTGATTCGACGAGGGGAAGTCTAGCTTGCCTTTGGTGTGTCGACGAGGGGGAGCCTTGCTTGGCTTTGGTGATTCGACGAGGGGGAGTCTAGTTTGGCTTTGGTGATTTGATGAGGGGGAGTATAGCTTGGCTTTGGTGATTCGATAGGGGGATTCTAGCTTGGCTTTGGTGATTCGATGAGGGGGATTCTAGCTTGGCTTTGGTGATTCAACGAGGGGAAGTCTAGCTTGCCTTTGTTGATTCGACGAGGGCGAGTCTAGCTTGGCTATGGTGTTTCAACAAAGGGGCCCCCCTCTCCTTTCACTCACAATCCCCGCTTTGGTCAGTTAGACGAGGCCTGATGCCATTCGTTTTCATTCCGTGTTTATAATGCTCAGTCTTCTTATTTGAATGGTTAATGGTCTACACTAAATCATCTTTACCCCAGGAATGTGAATTTATTTTGGCTGCCACTAGGTGGAAAGTACCACTCATTAAATCAGATGATAGGATATACCCCTTATGCCTTCTTGTTCTAATATTTTGATATAATACGATGCCCGCTGCCCTCCTCCATTTACGCTGTTTGGCCTTTTTTTGGTTACTTTGTTTACCTTCTACATATTGGGGAAAATGACTTTCTTCGACAATAGTCTTAGCCAGGTTCTCTACAGGTTGGCATTGTGTGTCTGATTTATATTCCTCTGTTAGCTGCGCTGTTTCATTCCCACCTTCAGTCGGTCTTCTTTACTTATTAGTGCCCCACGGTTCTGATTATCATCAGCTTCACAGACCTCTAGGTCATAGGCCACATTAGTTTTTTTATGCTATGAACTTTCTTCAAAAGAATTTATTTAAGCATTAATGTGTGGCTCGCTAATTTAGCCTCAATCATCTCACATTTGTTGATAGCAGTGGGAAGGATCTGCTCAAGAGCTGCATACAATGTTCTGGAAGATAAACTATCCTGCCTATTTGCTGATACTGTCGAACGACGAGCAATCCCCTTCTCTGCCCCTCTATCAAGTCATTGGGCCTCATTACGACCCTGGTGGTAAGGCAACGATAGCGCCAGTAGTGCTACTGGCGCCGTTGTTGCCTCACCGCCTCATTACGAGTTCTGCTCACGGGGCCGCCCTGTACGCCTGGTCAGACTAGATGTGCAGAGCGGCACCCGCTAGCAAAACAGCTCCCGGTCCCGTCATTAACAGGGCTCAAATGGGAATGGAGACATACCGGGTCCCACGAATGGGAGTTACCGGGCTTGCAAAGGTCTGAATGGCCCGGTAATTCCCTTTTTTCGGGACCTGGACACGGACCCGAGTTTGGGGGTACCCATGCTGCTATAAACGGCATGGCTACCTCCAAACTCGGAATGAGGCCCATTATCTATTAACATGGATGTGTTGGGGTGGTCAGGAAGGGCCCCCATGATTACGAGAGGTTTATGTTGCATGCACTGCAATTGATGACTGGGGGTGGCGGTGAACTGAGCGCCATGTGGCAATTTTATATATTGAGTGTAGGTAATTATGGATGGGATATGTTACTTTTAGAGTTACTGGCCCTTACTATAAGGTTGGAGGAATGGGTTTACCGGCACTGGTAATGGTGCCGGTAACCCATTCCGCCCTATTACGAGGTCTCCTCGCGGGACCCGCAATGGGCGCCTGGAAAATGCAGGCGTCCTTACCGGGTCCCGCGGGGGGACCACGGAGCTAACAACGGGCCTGTCATTAACGGGCCCGTTGTTAGCTCCATCCCCATTCCCATTGAGCCCTATGGCTACAAACAGCCCTGACTTCCATGTTTTTTAAAAGCCCACTATATTGAGATGCATGAATTCCCCATGTGTGAATCATGTTTATGTTACATTGGGTGGTATCAAAATGTTTTCTTTCGGTGCGTGCAAGCTAATATGTATCAATTCTAGAAAAACACTGGGCCTCATTAGAAGGTTGGAGGTAACCATGCCACTTTTAGCGGCATGGTTGCCTCCATACCGCAATTCGGGCCTGGGTTCCTCGAATGAGGAATTACCGGACCATCGCAACCTTGGTGGACCCGGTAATTCCCCGTCTGAGGAACCCGGACCCGGTCCATCCCCATTCCCATTCGAGCCCCCATAGGGTGCTACGCTTTATCTCCCAAAGTGGGGTAAGAGACCCTGAGTTTGTACTACCATTTTCCCCCCGCAGTTACTCCAGTCGTTGCAAGACGTACACAGGTAAAACCTCCATCAGTTACGATTTCTAAGAACTGGGATTTTGAGGAAAGTGTATGGGTAACTCTTTCAATGGTTAGGGCTACTGAGAGGTTGAAATCAGAGAGTGGGAAGGGGATAACTCCCCCGACTGCTAGGTTAGTAGATATATTAAGGGTGGAGGAGAGAGAAAGAGTGGGGCCGGCAGTCAGAAGAGCAGATGAAGGATTGAAAATGAGAGGGAAAGAATAGGTTGGCCTTTTTCACGCTAGGATAGAGGATAGGCTGTGAAAAGTGGTAGAGGCACAAGAACAGGAAGAAATGGAGGAAGTTCTAAGGCTAGTGGAGGAAGAGGTAGTGCTGCTTCAGTGGCAAAGAGATGAACAATAGGAGGAAGTGAGAGGACAGGTAAGGGATGCAGACGAAGGAAGGTGGAGACATGGGCAGGTTCTTGTTAGATTGGGCAATTCGTTCATCAAAGGGGTTGAGGTCAATATGGAGAACAGGGATGCTGTCACTTGTATAGGGACTGAGCAGGGAGGATGGGATATGGCACCCTATGGTAGTACTGATTATATATCTGTGCTTATGGAAGGGTCAGAGTGTAGTGGTGCAGCTGCTGAACATGTGGCTGTGGGAGTGTTGTTGTAGTGGTGCAGGTTTGTGGCACCGGATGGTGATGTTTGTAGTATTTGTGCAGTTGTGTAGCACCTTAGTAGAGTAGGTAGTCATGCACCAGTTATGTGTAGGTGTATCGTAATTCTGGAGGGTGTAGTGGCACCTGTTATGAGTAGGTGTTGTGAGTATAGCTGGAGTAGGTGTTGTTAACTTCCTATCTAGCCAGTGGCCTAGTGAACCACATTTTAGGGTGTAGTAGTCCCGGGGTGTAGGTTGGTTACCAGATGAGTTGAGAGTTTTTTCTCCCAACAAGTGGTTTAGCAAACCACTGGTCATGGTTGAGGTGTTTCCGGGGGCTTAGTTATGGAGTTTTTGCACCGGCTATGTTGTTTTAGGAGCTAATGTCAGAGAGGAGGCATTAGTGCACCACAGTGCACGTCGTTTTGATAGTTGTTGTCGGGGAGCTATTGTCTAGGTGTAGACATTGGAACACTGCTGTGCAGGTAGTTTGGAGGTTATGTTTGAAATGAAATGACCTCCCAATGTAGTTGTGTTTCTATTTGTGATATCATCTAGATATAGAAGTGACTAACTTGTGTTTGGGTGAGATTGTTGGCTTTCTAAGTTACATTGGTCTAATCAGTCATGCATGTGGTTCTTGACGTGCTATTTCTTTGCAGTCATGTCGTCTTACGTGTCTTTTGTCTTGTGAGTGGCTTTTCTTTCTTCCTTCTTTTATGTGTTCTTAGGGAGAAGTGGGTGTGGTTATATCAGTCTTTTGGTTTGGGCATGTTTGGTTTGTGACTGGTTGGTTGTGTTATTTTATCAAGATGTATTTGTGGTAAGGACATTACAGTTTATGGTTTGTGTTGTTGGTTGCTCTAGTTTGTTGAGCAATTTCTTTCTCAGATGTGGCAGATCTTAGGCTGGAATGTGGGAGGTTCTGGTGGAAGGAGGTTGGTTTTCCTTGAGGGTTGCATGCATGTGGGTATGTTTACTGTTTCTGTCTAGGCAGGTTGTTGCTCCGTTTGGAGCAAGCTGTGCTCGGACATGGCAGGTCTGAGGCCCGGGGGTGGCAGCCCAGGGAAGGACCATGAATAGTTTGTTGTCTGTAAGTAACCTGTGTTGTATGACTTGCTGCAGTGTTTGGTCCTGGTTAGTTGGTTGTGCAGTGTGATAGGGTTGTTCTACTGTTTCTTTAGGATGGGAGGTGTGTCCCATCCTGGTCGCCAAAATATAGTATCCGGGGAACCCAGGTGCGCCAGCCAGCAAGCAGGAACCACGTAGGAGTCAGTCAGGTAAAAACAGGAAAGGTGCTTTATAGCTTAGACCTCAAGGTAGAAGGTTACAGGGGATGGATAGGGCAAGGCATCCTTCTACTACTGGTTCCCATCTCCAAGTCCACCCAACAGTAATCCATGGAATCCCTAGCACTCACCATTCTACATTCCATCAGGGGTTCTTAAGATAGCTGACACTCCCATAATAAGAGAGGCATTCATACAGCAAACCAACATGCCAGACAAACACGCCGGAGATCACACAGGGGATGTAGTAGCCGGAGTAGAAGATGAAGAGTGATGGGAATCAGATCTTGAGCAGGGAGAGCAGGATTTTCTTTATTTATTTATTTATTGCTTGCTTATTAGGTGCTTAGACAATAAGAAAATACTGTTTCAAAGCGCCCAAAGGGTAGAGAGGGAGCGAGTGCAGGATATATATTACAACAAATATTTAAGAGCAGGGGGGGAAGAGGGAGAGGGACAAACCTACTACACCTTGTGAGTATTCAGAACGTGCAAGTGAATAATGGAAGAGGGAGGAGGGGGAAAGTGCTGGGGAGTCCAAGCTCGTGGGTGAGCCATAGACAGAGTGCTAGGAAATTTGATTGCTTCACGGCCTGGGCCACAGGAGGTGTAAGTGAGAACCTGCAGAGCAGTGGGTGTGCAGATGCAAAGTGCTGTGGAAAGACAGGAGCTGGGAAGAATTGGTGTGGGAGGTCAAGATCCGAAGATGCATAAGGGCATAGGCCACCGATTCAACAACTGGTTGATTAGCCTAGGAGAGAAGGAGGGAAGGAGAAGGAAAAGAGGAAAGTCTTAAGGATGTAGTTGCCCCCTGCATCCCGCTCCAGTAGCAGCAATAGAAAGCACACTATGGAGCCTTAGGACACACCAGGGTACTCACATGGCTGTGGCAAGTAGTAGGGGAAATATGAGGGAAGCCCCAGAAAAAAACAGGTTTAACACAGTTTCCGTTTCTCCAGAAGAGTCTGGGAAGGGTGTATTATGTTCTGTGGTCACATATGGAATGGAATAACTTGATGAAGACACTCCCTTTGCTCACTGCAGGGGCAGGAAAGTGGATTTATGCATTAGAGCTCACACTGCCAGTGTCATGTCGACTATAGGGGACATCCAGAGCTTATTCACAACCCTAATGAGGGAGCAATCAGACAAACTTTGGAGGAGATCAGGATATCCCGGAGTTCAGTTGGATACAAATGCCTACGATGGAGCGGTTTTAAATAATTGCGGGAGCATGTATGTGGGGCCTGCAGATTATGTATGCTGAAAAATCTGATATACATTCAATTTTAGCTAAAACAATGAAATTGGATGATGATCCTGCCAAACATATCCAGTTAATTCAGGAAATGTGGAGTGCAGGCATGGGAGAAGTATGGGACAAGAATGTGGTGATTTTGTACCAATTGCTAAAGAAGGGACCTACCCAAAGAAGTCCAGAATGATTTAGATAAAGGTGTAGGGATGGAGGCCAAGAATTGGCTAGAAATTCAAGCACATATTGTGCATTTTTGCAAGCGAAGACAAGAAAAAGAGAGGGAACGTGTAGAGAGGGCACAAAAAGCAGAGGTCAAGCTTGTTCAAAAGAAATTGGTGAAGATTTCCCTAGAAGAGGCAGTAATTACACATTCTATGGAGGGACAGCAGCAGCAATCGGGACAACAGGGATACAGTGAACTGGTTATGACACAGGGCAGACGGACAGTTATGTCCCCCGCCCAAGGCTGAGAAGAGGGTTTCTGAGGGGCAGAGAAGGATTTCCACGGGGGAGCCAGTCATTTTGTGGCTTCGGGGGAATGGTCCTCGGTTTAATGGGCCGATGGGAAATATTTATGGACGGTTCTATGGGATTCAATCTTGGTCATGTGGAAGGTTGGGACACGTGTAACGAGTTTGTTCTGAGTGACCGCAGTGCTTTAACAATGGAGCACAACAGATGCAAGCCCCGACCCTGCCATATGCCCTGGGCTCTGTGCAATTGCAGCAGTCATAGGCTGAACAGAACCCAGTGACTGGGGCTGCACAGACCTTTGGAATCCCGCTGACCATGCCAGCACAAGCCTCTGTGCAGACATGGGACAGAAATCCTTTACCCCTAAGGAATGGTTAATCACTATACTATAGCAAGTGTATTCGGAGGGAGTCCTTTTCAACTACATGGTGCTAACATGTACCAGGAGTAGAACAGCCCACAGGAGTCTCTGATGTGTCCAGTCCTGCCCGTTACCACCGATCCAGAAAAGTAACCCTGGATAGGTGTGCAGGTAGGTGACCGAACATTCTCATTCATGGTCGACACAGGGGCCACAAAATCTTACATTAAGGAAGGTGAGTTCGCCTGTCAGGCAAAACAATGGACACACAGGGATTCTCTGGGGATATCCTTTTGATTCCTTATACTGAAGAACTTTGTATTAAGAGAGGTACTCAAAATGTATCCGTCCTCTTTGTTGCATTGTATGGACACCCCAGCAAATGTTTTGAGAAGGGACATCATGAGTGAGCTAAGGATGTTGATTGCCTTGACGAAGGAAGGTATTGTATGCTGAACTCCAGTGCTGTATCTGGTAAGGGAAGCAGCATGTTTTCAGACCAATTGTAGCGATAGCACAATTAGAGGAATTTTCATACATACAGCATTGTTTCTTTTCGGAGCGATGGTTTCGCTGAGTTGGGTTACAGGGATCAGAAATCAGCAGGTAACTATTGAGTTTTTATGTCAGTCAGATCTGTCACAGGAGGTAACACCAGGTACCATTGTCTTAAAATCCATAGTGATCAAGAAGAACAGGGTGGTTTGCTCACACACAAATGAGGAAAGCAGAGAGTGACACACAGTTCTGTGCATTGATCTGACCTTATCGTTAAGGGACATGTCCAATGGGCAATTGTACGAAGACACTGAAGACACTGGAAAGATGATCTTTGAAATTGGGGTGCCTTGCCAGATAGCGATAGAGCAAAGGGAAGTACCACAGACCATGCTCATCATTAGAAATATGTCACCATTTTAGAAGGAGGAGTTGGGAAAGGTGCCAGACCCTTTATGGACCAGCAATCCTCATAATGTGGAGATTCTAAAGAGTGTTGAAGCAGTGCAAATAAAATTGAAACCAGGTGCGATATTATCACGAGTTAAGCAGTACCACATGTCTAGAGAGGCGGACGAAGGGATTTACAAGGCCATCATGGCATTGTTGAAGCAAGGCATTAAACAGTCTTCATTGTCCCCTTGCAATACGGTTATATTCCCTATGAAGAAAGAGAAGGGGTTCAGTTGGAGGATGGTCCAGGATTTGCACTGCCTCAATAATATTGTTGAGACGGCATTTCCAGTGTTACTGATTATTGTCACCATTCTCTGTAACATCCCTACTGGGTTCACCTACTTCATGGTGATTGATTTAAAAAATGCCTTTTTCTCTGTTCCCTTACACCCCGATTCTCAGTACCTCACGGCGTTTGTGTTTAGTGGTCAGAGATGTGAGCAAACAAGGTTACCCCATGGGTACTGTGAATCTGTGAGTCTCTTTAACAGGGTGGTTCAGATGGATTTGGGGAACTTACGTGTGGCAAGAATTGTAATTCAGTATGTGGATGATCTATTAGAGGATAGCACTTCAGAGGGGCAGTGATGAGGAGACTCAATAACGCTCCTCACCCTGTGTACAAAGGGTAAAAAGAAAAATTGCTGTACCCAGACAGAGGTAGTATATCAAGGACAAGTAATATTGCCTGCAGGAAGAAAGGTAATGCTGGAGAGAGCCACCACAGTTCAGAATAAGCCTCAGCCACTCACCGTGAAACAGATGCAGCAGTTTTTGGGGCTCTACTACTGTAGATCATGGATCTTTGATTACTCTATTTTTGAGAGGCCCTAACTGCAGGAACACAAGGAAGAGCTGGAGGTGAAAGGTCTGATAGAATGGTCTGAAGATATTTTAACTTGCTTTCTAGAACTCCAGGCTGTGATCCGCAATGATCTGGTCTTGGCGACCCCGAATTACAAGAAGCCATTTTATCTGTATTCCCATTCAAATGGGCAGGTGATGAGAGCAGTCCTGCCCCAGCAACCATTGTTAGGCCACAAAACCTTTAGCGTACTATACTGGACTGTTAGACCCAGTGATGCAGGGACAGTTTCCTTGTGAGCAAGCACTAGCAGCAGCAGTTTTGCAATTCAAAGGGTTTCAACCATTACTATGGGTAGCCTGGTGACATTGTACGTGGAGCATGCAGATATTGCCATTTTAGTCAAATCCATGCTGATGACTTAGAGAGTTTCAAGGTATGAGGTCATTTTGTCAAAAAGCATCCATTCATCCCGTGCTGTGTCATCTAGTTAATCCTGTGACATTTGTTGCCAAACCAGTGCAGCCTGAGGACATTGCTTACAATTGTGCCAAGTATGAGGGAGAAAAGGAAGACAGGGTGAATGTGAAAGAGTATGCCCTGGAGAGGGGTGAGGTGATTTTTGTTGATGGATCTTCAATCATCAACCAGGAGATGGGTGAGAGGCATACAAATGCAACTGTCATGGGTCTTGTGGATGGGGAGAACTGGGTTGGACTGAAGAGATGGTTGCCTTCTCATTACTCTGTGCAAGCAGCAGAACTAGTGGCATTCAGAGAGGCACTGGAAATGAGTAAGGGGAAGGCAGTTATTGTTTATTCTGACCCTGTGTATGTCACCTCCAGGGTACATTCTGGGTTATCAGGGTGGCTGGGAAGAGTGTTTAGGCGGTCTGACAGGTCCCCTGTACATCATGTTGCACTGCTATCCTGATTTATTGAAGCGTTAACTTTGCCAGCAGAGATAGGTTTCGTTTACTGTGCAGCCCACACTGACCGCACTAATTCAATAGTTCTTGGAAATAATGCCACAGACAGGGTGGTGAAGGAAGCAGCATATTTTTTTTTTGCAGACTCCCAGAAAGTGGAAACCGTGTTTCAACAGGTACAGCGTCCAGTTCCGTACACCGCAGTCCAGGTGCTTCCAATCATAGAAATGCAAGAGAAGTCCCCTAGAAAAGAACAGGAGCTCTGGAAAAAGAGAGGATGTGTTCTCTAACCAATGGAATTACTCTGGAGACAGGAGGTGACTGGGAAGGTAGTAATGCCTGTAGAGCTACTTCTTTTGGATCTAGAGCAACTACATTACCCGTCACATATTTATTGGCGGCAAATCTCAGCAGAGCTACAGATGGACTGGTTTATCCCTAACTTACAAGAACAGGTAAGTAGGTGCGTAGAGAATTTTGTAGTGTGCAAGGAAGTCAATCCCTGAAATACCATGAGGTCAGTGAGGGGGTCTTGCCCAGGCCCTCTGCCCCATTCAGGATGGCCCACATTGATTTTGTGGACATGTTTACAAGGGGCAGTAATTTCAGATATTTAACCGTGGTAGCTTGTCCATTCTCCCAATGGCTTGTGGTTGGTCCCTGCATACATCCTGATGCTAAATCAGCAGCAAGACTTCTGGTGAGACAGATAATTCCAACGTGGAGAATTTGTGAGGTTCTAAAATCCAACAATGGAATTCACTTTTGAATGCCTTGTTCGCAGAAATCACTTCACTTTTGGGAATCAAGCACAGTTTGTGCCCTGCTTACCATCCACAGGCCAATGGAATAATGGAGAGGCTCAATGGGTTCCTTAAAGCCCATTAGCAAAACTTTTCAAGGAGTTAAAAAAATATCCTGGCACTATTGCCTACCACTGGCGTTATTCCTGCCTAGAAACACTTGTGTACAGGCACGTAATAAATTCCACATCATATCATATCATCTTACCTGAGAAACCAGCCAGGGAAGGACCGACACTTGAGCCCCCATGAGATCATGATGGGGCGTAAGCTACACACACCTCTCTCACCTGCACGCATGGCATCAGACGCACACAAGACCGCAGCAGTCCTAGAAGAGGAGTTTAGGGAGTACCTTAGGGCTTTAACGAAAAATGTTATGGTTATATCTTCACAGGTTGTGTTTTCTCACCAACAGACAACAGGAGAAAATTGCAAGACTATCAACGATCAACACAAGACACAGCTACTCTCTGGGGACCAGATTTACATCTGCATCTTCGTGCATCGTTGGAATGAGCGGTGTTTCCATGGGCCTCAATGGGTTATCTACTCAACTCTGACTACTGTGAAGGTGGAGGGCAACATGAATTGGACACACTTTGGTGATACCTGAAGAGATACCAGCAGCCCTCCACCGGCACAGGAGCAGGCATAACAGTTATGCACACCCTAAGGATTCACTGATTGTTTCAATGCTAAGGAAGGTGTGAATAAAGATCTGGTATTTTAATTATTTTGTTTAGGAAAAGACATATCTAAACTTGTAAATTATGTGAAAATGACTGTCTTTATAGTGTCCATGATCTTTGTGTCATCATGTCTGAGGCTGACAACCAGTGTACATACTGTAAATTTAAACTTGTCCAATTTTGTGGAAATCAAGGAGATAAAAGTAAGGTACAAAAGAAATGTTGATAAGGATCTTTTTTATAATGGGGATGATGAACTAGATCCCACAATGAATGCCAATGATTTCACAACGGATAACATATGTATAGCCATATTGAAAAGGTTGGGAGAGAGATCCGTAGGATATTGCTACATCTGCTCTCTCATCCCCATGCTTCTGGCATTCCCAGGGTACTGATCCTCAGTGAGGTAGGGGTAGCAGATGTGCTGTGCCTGGTGTACCTAGCCCTATGCAGGGCAGTTTAAAGGGCAGTCAATTACAGCATCACTCATATCAATCATCGAAGATTGTTCAGTTGCCGATCGTACAAACCAGAAAAACATAAGGTGTGCTGAAAGATCCCAATTGACTTTGGAAGGGGCTATTTTTGTAAAATATCAAGAAAAAATCAAGAGTGCGGGACAGTATGGAGAAATCACTGACATGGTTCAAGGAGCCTGAAAAACCTTTTAAGATACAGACACCCACACATTTTTCTCTGTGTTTTATGGGCAATGGCACAGTGTCCATTGGCGCAAATTGGAAATGCAGCCACACGCTACACATCACAGATATGGCTTATGGTACAGGTGCACTTCTAGATAACATTTGGGCCTGTGGATGGAATGCGTACAGGCAGTTGACTCCTGCCTGGCAAGGTGTGTGCAGTTTCTCTACCGTTCATGTGCATGTTCTTGTAATCTCCAAAGAACACCTAGTTTTTGCCCATCCAAAGCCTGAAGTTACATCTATGACCCCTTTCTCCACTGTGCACAGTGTATCCCTTTCATCACCTTATATGGACAAACCAAAGACTATGTTTGATCGCAAGAATCAGGAACAATTGAAGCTTAGGAGGAGAGCCATCCACCTTTCGGCACAACCATCAAAGGCTTTAGTGGACATTGCCGATCGATGGCAGCTGTTTAGCCACACCAACACTTTCTTTGCCTCCCTTCTGGCACCTGATGCCCAAGCAGTGGCCAATGCCAAATGGCTCCAGGTGACCAGATATGAGCGTTTGCTTTACGTCAACACTTCTGAGTCAGTGTTGTCATTAGGGAAGAGTTGCGGGAATTTAGGCTCATGACTTTGCAGAACCAGTACATATTCAACATCCTGACAGCAATGGTGGATTGACTATGCTGGAAAATCGGGAGCACCTGCTGCACATGTGTGCCTCCCAATGACACAGAGAAAGGTATCCTCACCAGAACCATTGCTGCCTTGTATAAACCTAAAGTGATCATGGTGACTAGGGCTGGAATTGTCAATGAGTCGTGGCTTGACTCACTGTTCTCTTGGGCACCTTTTTGGTTGAGCTTCGCTGTGAAGATTCTATTGCCTATTTTTGTCTTTTTTCGTATCCTGTTCTGTTCCTGTCAAATGCTGTTACGATGTTGCTCTGTCCATGTACCTGCAGTTGCTGCCATGATGAGTGTAACCCTGTCCAAGTCTATGGTCACCACCACTGTGAAGGGTCAGTAATGTGAGGTGGAAAACTGCTTGTAGATTTCTCAAAATATGCCATTGTGTTAAAGAGCTGATATAAATATAATACCTTGCTTGCCCTACTCTACAGAGGAATTCCCTACCTGGTCTAGAGGCTCTGGGAACATTCTCAAGCATGGGTAAACTGGCACTCACACTAAACAACAAACAAACAAACATACAAAGGAAATGATATAAAGAGAATACCTTGCTTTCCCTACTCTAGAGTGGAATTCCCAACCTGGTCTAGAGGCTAAGGGAACATTCTCTAGCTTGGGTAACGGGCCCTTGCAGTAAACAACAAACATGCAATAGAAATTTTAAAGTAACATAATATAGTAAACAATATCAACATAATATATGAAAGGCCTTCTCCTGTCCTGGGTAAGATCCCTTCCACAGTGTTCAAAGCCAACTCCAAAATCTTCACCCAAAGAAAAGAAAGGTTTTGAATCAGTTCTCGAAAGTTCAAAGTCAAAGCAAAAGTTCAACAAACAAAAATCCACTGGTAACCCCTCTTTTGTTCCTGGATGAGCAGATCCCCTTCCAAGAAAAGAAATAGCACCAATGGTCATCCTGATTATGATGATAAATTGTCTCTTCGTCAAGATAATGTGCCACAGTTCAAACAAAGGTGTAATATTCTCCAAATGTCAATAATGCACAACTCTTTAGGACTTCTTCAGTTACAACTTTATGTTTGGAATATTTGTCTGGATGCTTTCTCTTTGCTGCTGCCTCTATTTTCAAGAACCACACTTCTACTACTGTTGGCACTATGAGACCAGTCGCCTTTGAACCACAGTGTGTTACTGCTTCAAACCACTTCAACGTGACATCTGCTAACAACTTGTGCGCCTCCTTCTGCGTGAACCCTCCATGATGTTGCCTCCTGTGGTGCTCAGCTTCGGGCTATGCTTCTGTCCTCCATAATGCTCCCTTCTTGCCTCCTTGCACCCTCTATGGTGCTCTCAATCTCTCCCATCTTCTCAAACTGGAACCCTTTCTCCTACCCTATCCCTCTCACTAAGTCTGGTAGGAAAATGGTCAAGAGGTGTATCCTGGTCTTCAACCCTGGCCTCCATATCACTGACACCCACATCAGCACTTCCTCCAGACAGACCCTAATCAACATCCTCTTTGTCGTTCCCTCTCTGGACCTATGGACCCCTCATATGGTCTTGTCTCTCCCTCTCCTATCTCTTCCTCTCATATTAATGGTGGCATTCAGGGGAGGTCATCTTGGCCCTTCTTCCACTCTTCCACTCTTCCAAGTCCAAAATTAATGTCTATCTGATTGTTACCGTCTTGGTCCAGTGCCCTCAGCTCAATCTCCTCCTTCTGGATAGTCATCTCCTGCATCTTATCAACTTCCCTCCTTCTCCCGCTACTCCTGCTAGCACCTCTCTGGCTCCTCTGCCCCCTCCTTCTGCTGCCACCTCACTGGCACCTTCCTCCTCCTCTCTGGCTACTATGCCAACTCCTGCTACCATCTCTGCCCACTCCCAGGCCCCTCTACCACTTCTGCTGGGTGTACCTCAGGCCTGTATCCCACCCTCAAAGTCTTTCAAACGTGGCAACCTGCTCCACGTCACTACCCCCGACTCTCGCTCTGCTGTCAAACACTCCTCTGACATCTACCAACTCCTTGAAGAACTTGACCTGGATGTCATCATTCTCAGTGAGGCATGGTTCATGGCTAGCTCTGTCACAAGCTTTGGCACTCTCCTCCTTGATGGCTACAAGATCCTCTCCAAGCCCAGAACCAACCGACCTGGAGGTGGAGTAGCTCTGATCTTTCCAGAATGGGTCCCTGCTTCTGTCATTCCTACGCAGGCCGCCTCCTCCTTTGAACGGTTGGTCTCTCGATCTCGCCTGGCCTCTCTCTGACTGTAGCCACCATCTACAGGCAACCTGGCCAGGTTGCCCTCTTCCCCCCAGAGTTGGCTGACCTCTCCTCTTCTCTGCTTACCTCTAAGCCTCAACTTCTCCTCCTCAGAGACCTCAACATCCACCTAGATGCTTCTAATCCCTCCTACCGGCTCTTCCGCAACATCTGCATCACGTTCTCTCTCCCTCTCCCTCACTATTCTACCCTCTAATTGAAACAAACTCTGCTGGACACACCTTGGATGTTCTCATCTTCTCAGTCATCCCCCTCTCAAACCCTCTCACCACTCCTCTCTCTTAGACTGACCACTTTCTGCTTTCCTCTCACCTGGAACGCTCTGTCCGCCAGGCAAAGCCCATCCCACCACTGCCACCTACCTCTCTGTCATACCACCCATGAAGCGTGCGACAGTAAATGCCTTTGCCTCTACTTTCTCTGCTCCTCCTATTCCTGCGGCTGACTAATACTCTAACACAGCCCTCTCTACCATGCATATTTCTATCTCCAATACTCTGGACATCCTTGCCGCTGTCACTAGAATCTTCCTGAAGCCTACCTCCAAGTGAAACTCTTGGTATGGCTCCGACCTTGCCACCCTGAAACGCAAATGCAGGGTGGCTGAGAGGAAGTCAAGGGCCACAGGCACATCCTCTGACAAACTGGCTTGCCACCTGCTCCAAAGGCAATACGGACTCTCTGTCCAATCCAAGAAGAGAGTCCACATCCAAGCCTGCATTTCTGCGGCCTCTAACAACACGGCCAAATTCTTTCAAATCTGCAAGGAGCTAGTGAAACCGTCTGCAGTCTCCACCTCTTCTGTTCCCTCCCAGGCCCTCTGTATAGCTCTGGTTTCTCACTTCACCACTAAAACTCAGGACACACTGTCCACACTCTCCTCTTTCTCTCCCTCTATCTCTCGATCCCTGTTTGGCACCCTCTCCTCCTCTTTTCTCCTCTTTCTCTCTGACAACACCTGATGATATTTCTAGACATGAAAGTGTCATCAAATCAGGTGCACCCCTGCTTCTCCAGAACCATCAAGGACCACGTGACACACTTGCTGCAGCCCTGGCCGATTACTGCAATCACTCTTTTGCCACTGGATTTTTCCCTCTCTCTTCAAGCACTACCGTGTGCACCCCCTCCTTAAAAAGTCTTATGCCAATCTCCTGCCTGGCAAACTATCTCTATCACCTCTTTCCTGGGCAACCTCCTGGAAAAACTGGGCATCTCCCAGCTTACTCTCCACACCGAAACTGTTGGTTGTCTCCATGACCATCAGTCTAGCTTCAGAGCAGTCAGAGGCATGGAAACTGCTCTCCTGAACACCTGAGAAGATCTGCTCTCTAATCTTGACTCCGGCCTTCCCTCTGTCCTCATTCTCGTTGACCTTTCCTCTGCTTTTGACACAGTCAATCATGCCATCCTGATCAACCGGCTGTGTGAGGACCTGGGCATCACATATCAGGCCCTGGAGTGCTTGACTTCCTTCCTCCTGGGCCGACCCTCCCAGGTCCAACTTGGGTCCTTTCTCTCCACCACCTCTCTCTCCACATGTGGTGTTCCCCAGGGGTCTATTCTCTCACCCTGGCTTTTCAATGTCTATTTGGCCCCTTTGGCCCACTTGATCTCTACCTTCTCTAACTTTCAGTGTTATGCAGATGACACACAGCTCTCTTTCAGACTCCCCTCAGCCTCCTCTCCTTTCTTGCTCAATCCTGACTGTCTATCCGTGATTCAGAATTGGTGCGCCTCCAACAATCTCTGCCTTAATGCCAGTAAGACAGAGATCTGTCTCATTGGGACCCCTGCTCCCACTTTTCCTCTCTCATTCTGGCCGCACTCCTTTGGCTCTCTTCCTTCGCCTTCCTGTGAGGCAAGAAACTTTGGTGTCATCTTTAAATCCACTCTCTCCTTCTCAACTCACATCAATGACCTTGCCAAGAAGGCCCACTACCAGCTGCACCTCCTCCGAGCTATTCTTCCATTTCTCACTTTCCCCCAGAAGCGCACTGTGTCCAGAGCCCTGGTTCTCTCTAGGGTGGACTACTGCAACAGCCTCTTTCTTAATCAGCATTCATTGACTCTCTGCCCTCTGCAACGAATACAGAACAGGACTTTGAGACTTATCCTTGGTCTCAAGCCCAGGTACTGTATCTCTTCAGCCCTGAAATCTATCCGCTGGCTCCTGGTGGCTGCAAGGATCAAGTTCAAGACCCTCTGCATTCTCCACAAGGCTTTCTGGTGCCAGGGTCTGCACTACATCCAACTCGTTTTTCCAAAATACCTTCCTTCTCGAGCCCTTTGCTCAGCTTCCTACAACTCTCTGAGGGTCAGACACTTCTCCAAGGGGTGGGTACCTCGAATCTGATGAGGGGGTAGATATCTCTCCTCTGCAGGTGCCTCCCTCTGGAAGGGCCTCCCTTCTCCACTCAAACTTGAGCCGGACAACCTGAAGTTCCGGAAGCAACACAAAACCTTCCTTTTTTCTCTGCTGTCTCTCTCTCCCTCCTCTGCTGATCCCCTTGACTGCTGCACTGACGGGTTGCTTGGCTACCCTCAGAATCTCACTGGGTACCAGGCTCCACCATGATCAGTCTCCCCTGCACTACCTCTGGGCCCACAACGCACTTAGGGGATGTAAACGAGGTAGTGGCTAGAAAGCTCCTGCTTGAGGTGGGGAGACTAGCGCTAGATGAACAGAAACAGCGGGACAAGGTCACCATTTAGCGGGACATGGCCGCCATAGAGCTGAGCAAGTTGGCGCTTGAAGAGAAGAAAGAGGCCAACAGATCTGCCTCTAGCGAAGGTAGCAATAGTGGCTCAAACCAGAGTGCCCGGGATAAGCCCCCACGACACATCCCAAAAGACTTAGTACAGGCTTATGAAGTGGGGGGGAATATTTTCGACTGGTTTGAAGTGCTTGAGCTGGCATTCCAGCTGCAAGAGGTGGATGAGGTGCTGTGGGGTGCAGCTCTGATGAGTCGCTTACCATCACCAGGGACTGATGCAATTCTTCAGTTAACTCCTGAGGAAAGGCCCGTTTATGAGAGCATGAAGATAGCCCTCCTCATGAAGTTCTTTAAATCCCCAAAACAGTATCTAAAGAGCTTCGGAGAGCTCAGAAAGAAAAGTGGGCAGACATCTGAAGTGTTCACACACTTGTCGTTGAAATATGTGAGCGGATGGGTGACTGGTAACTAACTTGACATATTAAAAGGGATGTACAATTTGATTGTGTGTGAGCATGTGTTAAATAATTGTAAGGTTGACCTACACCAGCATCTTGTGGACAAGTCTATCACAGACCCTAGGGAGTTTGCAAAGGCTGCTGACAGGTTTGTGAGTACTCTAGTCTAGAAAAAGGCTCAGGCGAGTACACCCATACCGGAAAAGAAATCGGCGGACAAAAAAAGTAAACAAGGATGGGAAGGACAAAGGTCCAGCGCAATCCTCTTCGAAGTCAGGTTCCAGTCATGCACATTGAAAAGAAGAGCGTGGACACGCCTAAAACTGAGACACCTGCGTTCTCACCACCCAAAGGTTGTCTTGTGTGTAAGGAACTGGGCCATAGGAAAGGGGATCCTGCTTGCAAGGGCTTACCCAAGCAAGCCACGTGAATGTTGGACTCATTGTGGAGGCCATCATTAGTGTGGGCTTCTCAGAGGAGGATTGACCCCTAGGCCAGGGAGTGGCTGAATGTGGATTGGTTACACTGAGTGGTAACGGTACCAGATCTCCAGAAGAGACCCAAGTTCCCAATAATATTCAGCTCTATCTAGAGCATGTCTACATCAATGAACACAAATTCCTGCGGTCCGAGACACCGCTGCTAGTGTCACGTATGTCACCCAGCAGTGGGTACAGCCAGGCCTGTATATTGATGGGCGAGAGTTGTGCATAAGTGGATATGAGGGTAAGAGTAAGTGCCCCTTGGCAATAGTAGAGTTCAGCTGGTGAGATGAAACAACCGAGTGCTGTGTAGGGGTGATAGACTCCATCCCTGCCCCATGTCTGTTGGGTAATGATCTTCCTGACCCCAAAATAGTCGCAGCGGCTACACAATCGAGGGCCAAAGAGAACGCCAGATTGAATGCTCTGAGGGCCTTAGGGCCTGGAGTGCTTCCAGAGGGCTTGTTGGAAGGACCCGCATGGCCGGTAGCCCCTAGTCCAGTTCCACAGACTACTGAGTCGCCTACTCCTGCGGGAGAGGGGCTAGTAGCCATGGAGGACCCTACTTTGGTAGCAGGCGACACTGTGGCTTCAGAGTTGCATGGCGCAGTGCAGGAACCTGAGGTGGAGGACCAGGTGGGCGCAGATCTGAAGGGTCTACCCAAGCTGGGTGAGTTCGCATAAGCTGGGGCCCCAGATCAGACTGAGTTTCCACACAGCCCAGAAAAAGTGTCCCACTCGGGTGGGTCTGCAGAAGCAGGCAGAGGAGCAGGCTAAGGGCGAGGCCCCTGGACTGTTCAAAGTGTAGTGGGAGGATGGACTCCTGTACAGTGAGTCAAAGGATTCTGAGGGCGAGGGCACCAGGAGGCTGGTGATTCCGCAGTGCCACAGAAAGTTCCTTCTGAAAGAGAAGTCAGATCAAAGGGTGGAGATGGAAAGGCGCAGTGAGAGATCGGAGGGACAATGGTATGGCAGGAGGAGAAAATCTTAAGGCCAGTGTAGTGACAACTGGTGAAAGAAGGCAGCATCCCCTACTCCCGAGAACTCTAAGCGGGACAGGTCGGCGGAAGATTAGGAGGCCCCTAGGGATACAGTGAGCCATTGCTTTAGGGAAGCCACTAATAGAAGCCAGATAGAACAGCAGACAGTTAGGGCACACTGTGGGCAAGAATACTAACGCCCCCATTAGGGATGCCTGGGTTAGAGAGGCAGGGAAAAGGCTGCGGAAGCGGAAATAGAGAGGGGTGGCCCTAGCACCCTAAGATCCCAAAGTACCCATCTCGCACCAGACCCACAGCCAATCTCTTATAATAGTTCCAATAAATACCCTTGGAACGTTACTGGAGTGTCAGGGTGGCTATTTTTGGTGGGTGCCCTGTGAGATGGTATACCACTCAGGCCCTGCCCTGTCTACGCTCTGGGTATATTAGTGTGCTGTCTTCTGGGGAAAGGACTGCCTGCTCACATTCTGCTGCCATTTTTAGCCCACTTCCTGCTGTTTCTTGTCATGTGGGCAATTTGAGTAGAAAGGACCCTACACAGGACAGACAACCGAATGTTGCACACCTCTGCCAAGCTTATTTTCAGTTCTGCTTATTTGAAACAAAAAACAGGTTGATTCTTCCGATAATTTCAAATACTCCTCTTCAGATCCTAAATAAAATTCCTCAAATAGGTATACAAAATGTCTATAAGCAGATACACATATCACACAATGTATTTTGTTGGGTGTACTTAAATCTTATAATAGTAAAGGACAGATGAGAACTTTTCGGCTAACATCTGTTAGTATTTTGGTCATTATAGACTCCCATTTCTGATGGAGAAAAGAAACTATCATTCTCATTTTGCATAAAATGCTTCCAAATAGATTTTCTTTTAAATCTTGCCATGTTAGTTTACATTGTGATCTGTATATTTGTAAGTACTGAATTCAGTTAATGAAAGCAAAATATTAAAGCAATAAGCCCAGAGACTGCGGGCCATTACCGCATGAGGTAATGCCCCTGGGGCCCATAGTTACAGGGCCGTGCATTTAAAAAATGGTCGCCGTGGTCAGGAAAACATAGTCCGTTGTCGCTCTCCGTGGCGGCCATAGTAAATAAAGAAAATGCCCACCGTGGATTTTTAAAATGGCTGCCAAGGAAAGGGAGAAGGGACTACGTGTAGTCCCTTCTCCCTTTCCATGGTGGCCGGGGAAAAAAAAACAAGGGGCGCGAGGGTAACGCATAAGCATGAGCGTGCTTACCATCAGATAAGGCTCACAAATGAACCAATCGGTTTGTTTGTGAGAGTAAAAAGCAACTGTGCTGGGTACTAATAACAAATAATTACACCTTGCAGTAAGACAAGAACTGGGAAACTATATGGTCAAGTGCCGGAATTGCAGACTGGGCTCAAATCTGATCTTGACCACTTAACCAAAGCATTCAACTCCAGGCACCTTAATTAATTAATTCATCACATAGGGCCTAGCCTGTCAAAATTGTCCCTAAATATTTCATAATTGTGAGCCCTAAAAGTGATTTCCCTCTCAGATTACATTCTTCAAAGAGAGGGTTTAACTGGCTTTAGTGTTTTTTCAAATAAAATAAATAAGTAGCGAGCACTGGGATATTGCACAACATGAAGGACACAATTAATGGAATTAATTGCGCGCTAAATAGAGACCTTGCACACCAAATAACGGGCAAAACCCTGTTTGTCGATTCATGGAATCGACTGCACAGGACTTTTTTGTACTCTGCAGGGACTTTGTGCAGGCTCGGCACATCTCTGCAAGTGGCTGAGTGGCTTGCGTGAGACACTTCGCAGAGCATGGGTGTGGCCTGCGCATAGACTGGAGTAGGGGGCGGAACAAGTAGATGGGGAAGAACAAGGGAAAATGTGGGCGGAACAAGGGAATGCCCGCACAAGGCGATCGCACGCCCACAACTGCGCAGATAAAATCGTATTCATGGATCTGACCGTGCAACCTCACGTCAAGGAAATGACCAAACAAAGCTCCCGATGTAACCGCCCTCGGAAGGCAAGCATTCAGACACTTGCTCAGAGGAATCACTGCACAGAGGAAAGATTTATGTTGGATTTAGGAGTGCATGCACCCAGTCAGGGTTCTGATAGAAGTCAGGGGTGCATGTAAGCAGTGTAGTGGGGTGTAGAAATGGTTTATGTGGGTACGCATGCATATTTACTGGGAAATGTTAACTTTTACGATACATGTTACGCATGTTGATGGGGTGTTGGGAATAGCTCCAAGAGACAGTATGCAGTGTCACCGGGGAGCAGGATTGGTTGCGGGGGACACCATGCAGGATTAGAGGGGTGCATGAGTTTGCGTTCCGAAGACCACGCACAGGTATGTATCAGTGGCTGCATCTGCTTTGTGGGGGTATGTCAGGGCCGTTTGCGGGGGACAATTCCATGAGTACACAGAGCTTGCAGAAAAAGATATGTGTACAGCCTCGCGCAGAGTCGTTCTCGGCATGCAGGCTTTGCGGGATCTGTGCGCACTTTTCCATGAATCGGCCCAAAGTCTTTTGTGTCTTGGCTCATTCAGGGCAACACCACCTGAGAGCAAGGCCCTCTCCTAATATTAATAGGTTTGGAAATGGGCATCTTCTTGCTAACTTCTAATCTGGTATCTCGCTCTATGCTGTGGTACGTGTCCCTTCCAACATATTTCCTGTAGTCATGCTTGGTCACCTGTACATTCTGTGAGGCTAATTAATTAATTACTTTTATTTATTTTCCATTTATAAAGCGCACAGAGCTGCCCTGAGGCATCTTGGCGCTGTTACAGAAGACTTGATATCATAGCATAGGATGTAACATTCACTAGCAGTGGTACAACGACAGTGGTAATCAATAAAGTTATACTATGCTAGGGTTACACTGCAGGCATAACAGTGCAAGTTAGTTCTGAAACTTTAGTGGAATAGGAAGGTTTTTAGACTTTTTCGAAAGGTGGTGTATGATTTTTCATTCCTTAGTGAGGTTGGCAGGGCATTTGGTTGTTGTGGGTTCTGTACCTTGGGTAGAGGTACATTTCTAATGCAGCTTCTGATTCGGGACCTACATCAATACTTCAGCCTGCACCTCCCTCGTAGCTGCGAACACACAGGTGCACTCATCATGGGCTGCTAATGTTGCCCTCTGTATACCACTTGTTAACGCTTCGTATTCCGGCACGGATGAAAGGGGTAAGGGGACTTCCAGATAGTTTCCATGATTATTTTAACCCTTGCCAGGGCAGCATATCAAGGTGTGGGTTGTGATGATAAACACTGCATCAGGAACAGCTGCAAAGGGGTGGCTGGGATTGACATGACATGAGATGAGCAGTGGGGTTGATCTACCGGCACAGAAGTTTGCAAACAGACACCCCTTCCTCTGTGTTAAGAATGTCTTTTATGCAACTGAGTGATCTTAAAGGATGATGAGTTTTTCTGTTTCTATGAGAATTCTTGGGTTTTGTGATTAATGTTATATTGTGACGGTTATGTCTACAATAAACTGTTGGATGGACTATAGGGGGTTTAGGCTAATATAAAAAGGAACTTTTTTTATTAAAATACTTAATATTAACGCTTGAGTAGTCGGTGATCTGTAAACTTTTCTAGCTTAGAAATATGTCTATTAAAAATGCTTGGATAGGGCTACAGTTCTATATTGCAACATTCAAAGGAATGATCTGGACTTTGTCCGGCAGAGGGCGGGAGATCTCCTCTTTGCTATAATGTTAAGCGTTATGTTTTTCATAAAACATCCTTGTGCGATAATACATTAACTGCTCTCCCCATCGATTTAAAAATCTGTTGCAGTCTTGATCTGCTCATTTCTAATAAGAAAATGATGTCACAACTCGGCTGGGCTGGGAGGACACAGTCACGGCTTCCACAGGCAGCAGCTCACATTGTGAACTGCAGCTTCCAGGAGCATTCCAGCTGCCAGGCACCTCTAGCCTTTCCCACTCCTTGCTTCGGAATTAATAGTCTTTATCAATTCAATTCTGTGTGTACTAAGGAGACATCTGAGGTAGTCTATTTATTTAGTGCACAGTTGGAGCCGGATCTACTGTGCATTTCTTACACTGTGCACATCGTACCTTAATTCTACATAACTGCAAGGGAAAGCAAGGGGTCACATATGGGGGTGATGATGTCTTCACATATTATATGGAGCAAGTCACGCCCCCAGTATGTGAAAAAGATATTGCATGTCACCCTGGAGCTCTGTGGTCTTATAAACAGGGACTACTCGTCTATAATTTGAGATGGGGCGTCGACTACCCATTTTGGACAAGTCGCCATCAGGCTGGGGTACTGCAGCTGTAAATGTGCGAGGGAACGCTCCTGCACCCCCCTTGCAGCTCCCCACACAGAAAGAGCCTTCAGGGCATCCTCCAGGTCACGCCCCCGAACCTTCGGCGCATGCGCACCAGGACGTTACTGCTCATATTGCACAGAGCTGGCTGCTGTGGAACCCAGAGGAGCAGATGCTGGACAGTGTCGTCTGCAGGACAGATAAGAAGGAAAACTTCAATATGTGCCTGGCTGCGTGTATTATCAATGAGTGTATTTTAAGGGCATAGTCTACAGACATAGGAGGAGACTGACACACAGGTGGCATAATGATTGCTATAGACTTTTATTGGTTTAAGAAAATAAAGAGAAATCCTAACTTTCCCTGTCTCTAAGAGGCGTTTCCCTGCCTCAACTAAAACACAAAGGCTTCTGTCAGAATGTCCGTGTAAAGTCCACCGTCCCATGTCAGACACCTACTTCTGTCCCTTACACTTAAAACTAAACTTAAGTAGAGCGCCTTGATACACAAGAATGACCCCCTTCTTCTGGACTGGGGATAAAAGTTCAATTGCGATTTGCGGCTTCTTCTTAAGGGTGATGACTCCCTTCCCAGGGTCAAGACTGTCCTCTGACATAAAAGGTAAAGTTCAAGCACTTTTCCTTGGCAGACACACTGCCTATCATTTAACCCTTTATATCTGAAAGTCTTTATAACTTTGGTCACCAGGAGAATGACTCCCTTCTCCTGATATCTTGATTTAAGAGTTCAACACAACCAGGGGGAATGACTCCTTTCCCATTGTTGTGGTCCCAATGACCCCCATCTCCTGGTATCTTGACTTTATAGTGAACCGTTTTAGGTCCTTTAAGACGAGGTAACACTCTACAGGGTGGATGGGGATGGAGAAATTATTCAAACATCAATTATAAAACCGACTCAAGAAGTTGGCAAAAGACTTTTGTCTGTTTTAATAGCAATTATCTAAAACAGGGAGTACAACGGACATCATCCAAAGTCTGGCAGTAAGGACCTTTTTGCATTTCATAAAAAACTTGATTATATAGTAAATATTTGTCATCAGTGACTTCATCCTACGTGGCAAACTACGAAACTTATGGAGGGTTGTGGTTGGATAACATCTAGGTATATTTTCTATGCAGGTTGGTGTTGAGATTAGATCTCTACTGTCAGGTGGACAACTCTGCCCACCCCTAGAGCAAGTCATTGGCCCTCATTACAAGTCAGGCGGTGGACCATGGTGCTATTAGCACCATGGTCCATGCCGGAGTCCGGCATGGTGGATGGCGGAATTACCGCCCCATTCCAAGGTGAGTGGGGCAGTAATTCCCCATTCACCATTTGCCCTTCCCCATTCCCATTTTTGCCCCATAGGGCATAATGGGGATGGGGAAGGCGCTAATTACGGCACTGTAAATTACGGTGCCGTAATTTGCACCAAGGTCGCTTAGCGCCTTGGACTTTAACGCCTGCAAAAAGCAGGAGTTAAAGTGTGAATCAGGCGTTAAGGGTTAACGGCGTCAAAGGCGCTGTTAAACCCTTAACGCCTGACTTGTAATGAGGGCCATTGTGAGAGTTATAAAAAACACAACGCCTTATTGGGTCTCTAAACTATAGAGCTCTTTGGTACGTGGCCCTTTATAATTGCTTGGCACGCATGTACCCTTCTGGATAATTAGACTTGTTAGCAGCACATAAACTGGTACCCCAGGTGCTGGTGGGTCGGACTTGACTATGCCTCCCCACCCAATTAGCCCATCACCCATCATCACTCAAGCTGTCTGCCATGAGAATAGTCTTTGTACTCGGCCTTGTAAAGTAGCACTGCTCCTGGGAATAAAAAGGGAGTATGGGTATGACTTTATCTTCTGGTCTCGGTGTAGCCTGCTCAAGAGTCTATTTTCATCTGACCATGTGACTGGAGACCACGTTTGAGCTTCCTTGCTGTATTTAATAATATTAATTAATAAAACCTGGCACCCAATGTCTTTCTGCCACACCTTAACAAGAGCCCAGCCCTTGACTCATCACTCATTGTATCATTCCATTATAATTAACTAGTTTCTTGGCTGCTTCCCCCCTTGACACTTGGCCAGGAAAGCCTCTTGATGCTCCTTCCATCCTCAGCTGGGTTTATCTTGCAGCACCACACTTGTGCAGCACTTCTATTCACAGGGTCCAGTTTGTTCAAATACAATATAGAACCTGAAGATTCCTATGCATATATATACTTTGGCGCATCGCCGCAATCTATTCCCTACGTATAGCCAGCCTTATGATTACTTTGTCTACTTGCGTTACTGCATCTCTACAGTTATAAAATCGTTGTCATTTTCTTGTGTGCTTTTCACACGTGTGACATTCACTCTGCATATGAACGTTTACTCTGTACTTGCTTCGTCATCAGATTCTATATGGTCAATTCATCTTTTCTTTTGTCATTTCTTCTGAGGTGTGTCACTTTTTTCATGTGACGTCACCAGTCTCTTCTTTGATCTGTCTTCATGTGCTCTTCATGGGTACATAAAGAATGGTCTTCTTATTGGATACTTTGCTTCAAAGGCTGCTCATGTTACAGGCATCATTACAGGTGTCTTGCTTGTCACTAGTTCTGGCTCCTAACATATAGGCAACTTAGGGGCGGGACTTCCGGTGGAGGCTTTTGGATCCTCCTCTACACCCCCCCCCCGGTTGATTCATCTGACACTCTCTCACCAATCTCTGCATCTAGATAGATCCTCTTTTGAAGAAGTGCTTCTTACGAGTCCATATCTTCACCACACCTTTCAAAAATCCTGCTGATTTGACATGGTCATCAACGCTCCAGGTCATAAGTCTGTATTGTCGCTTGGGCTGCAGTAGATCCATCTTCCCACATACTTCTTGTGGGCCCTCGGATACAGGAACTTTGGTCCTTCAGGTGCATGGATTCTGGCCATTATACAGTCTCTGATTTCCTCATAAGTGAGCTTTTTGTGTTCCAATTCTGATTCAACATCGATTAGGATCTTCATTCATACCGCCTTCTTTGCTGTCTTCTTGCATTGTGTAATTATTATTTTGATCACACAAATCATCAGTAATAATACTCCTAAGAACTTGAACATATTTACCATCCATTGTGGTACTCATGAGAAGATTGCTGCAAACCAGCTGTCATCTACAGTATCTTCTACTTCATCTTCCATCTTGGTATGTAAGCTTGTCAACAACGTTATGGCTTCTGTCAAGGTCCCATTCTCATCATTGTGAGAAGCTATGAATGTGCATTATGATTCCCTGATTTTGGCACAAACACCCCCATCCATAGCTGTAATCATGTCCAGGACATATCTATTCTGGAGAGTTATCAGTTTTATGGCCTTTAGCTCTTCTTTAATCATGTTGAATCCCTTTATGGTAGTATTGATTGTCTGCAGGAGCTCCCATCTTGTTATCTGTAACCGTTTGGCGTTAGATATCTGTCATGCTGGAAATGCATTGGAGGAACAGGGCCTCCCTGTCATTGTCCTGCAGTCCTTTTTCATTTGTGTTCTATATTGTTTTCTGCCCAGGTGTCGATATGGGACTCCTGGAAGTGCAGCTCTTCCTGTTTTTGGTTTGGTGTACAGACCCATGGGATACCCTTGTGGCACCCATGGGTGGGGTGCAACCCTGTGCCCCTAGTACCCCCACAGAGCAGGGTATGGGCTGGTGGCAGTTCCATGCTGAATTTGACAGGCACTCTGAGTATTTTCCATTTTGGGATACCTAGGCCCTGCCATTGGAATCAGTTGATTCCTGATAGGAAACAAGATGGCCCCTGTGGCCTCTTGCTTTGTATTGCCTGTTCCCTTGTCTTCCCAAAGTCCGGGGAAGCCCTGTGTCCCTTCCCCCTGACTGGCTATTGGGTGGAAGTTCCATATATGATGTTGTTGTGAAGTCCAGGCCAGACTGGCTGGAGCCTTCCCAGTGACTGTATGTTGTGGGTACGCCTGCGGGTGGGACCTGGGTGAATGGAGTGTGTGACGAATACGCATTCTGTGTTGTGGGTGTCTAGTATCTGGTGTTTGACACAATGACTGAGACATCCCTGCCCGAAACTGGTATGAATGCAGTGTGGAGTGTTGAATGGCTGGGTACTTGTCCCAATAAACATAACTTGTTATGAGTATCTGGAGAGAAGTGAATGGCCTGAATGCACTATGCACCTGATTGGCTGCCTGCCTGCATGATTGCCCTTCTGATCTATTGGTTGCCTGAGTGTGACCCAGCAGAATGAATGGGAGATCAACTAGTATATCTGGGGGCCTCTCACTGCTAAAATTCGTGTTCAGAAGCTCAAGAGAAACTGGGGTTGAAACTGAAGCTTAACCTTGAAGCCCTGCTGGAAGAGAAGTCTTGCTGCTGCTCTACTTCCCCAATCTGAAAGCTGCTGTGTCTCCAAGGACTGACCCAGAGAGGACCTGGTAAAACGCCCTCTTCCTGAGCTACTAGGGATCATCGTGCACTGCAGATCTTTGCCAAAGCTCCCTGGTAGACAGACCTACGACAGGCTGCCGACTGGAGACAGGGACTGCCACAGAATCACAAAGAGAAGCGCCCGCCGTCACTGACCAGAGCCACTCTGCTCCCTTTGCCTAAGTAATATTTTATCCAAGGACGCTCTCGCCTGCACCATCGAACGCTTTGCCGAGGAGCATCCGCCGGTGGGTTTCCTGCCACCTAAAGACGACAGAGACGCCGACGACTCAACGCCCTTGCTGGGCCACAGTTCTTCAAACTCTTTGCGCTCCTGAACTATCGTCACTGAGGTGCCCCGCACGCCTCTTCTTTGCAGGACACCAATGCTCCGTTGTCGATGAGCACCACTAGGAACGAAGCTGCCACCTCACTGTTGTCGTTCAACCCTTTTCCTCGTTGGATCTCGATGATCCATGGCTCCTGCCTTAAAAGGGAGCCGCTCAAGAAGGATCCGTCGACGACCTGATGTCGAACTCTGCTATTCCAGGCACTTTGGGGTTGTAGAACTATTTTAGAAGGAAATAAGACTTATAGAACAATATATGGACTGGGTTTATGATATATCTTTACTTTACAGGTTGCCCAGGTGGGGCGGATCTCCACACAGAACTGTGTCTAGGTAACAGTGCCAGTATTCTGAAATTATTCTAACCAACTCCTTTCCTCCTATGTCTATTGCTGGTTTCCTTTATTGAGTGATCTGTGTGACATTTGACCAAAGTACAGTTGATGCACTTTAATGAGATCTGATAATAATTTTGGTACCACTTTAGAACTTTATATATTTGCCATTATAGATTAACTAAGCACAAAGTGAGTTATTGTGATTGTGTACGTAACCTTGAACTTAATTATATAAAGACTGTGTTTTAACTAATACAGTGTGTGGACATTCCTTTGCAGGAGCTTGGGGACTACATTGTACTTAAGAACCAGCCTGCATCACCTCCTGAGAAGCTAGGCCTTGATTGCTCGTCCATTGCTACCTTATAGAGAATCTTGACTGGGGTCCTCTGTGCTCTGTGCCTCTCCTCTGCCATATAGAGAGCAGGAGTACAGACACCCCCTCCAGTCTTTACACCATCATCTGGATCCCAGGCATAAATATAGTTGTGAATACTGATGCAGTCTTGCTGAACAATCTGTGCTCATATGGAATAGCATTGAATGCTTCTATTGATTTACCTGAGAAGTAGTTCTCCCTCTTTGTTTCGAATGAGAAATCTATGTGACCTCCTCTTCCTCAGGTGAGCATCAGCATTCGGAAATTCTCCAATGCTCAAGTCACTTTGCGGGATCACTAATGCTGGAACATGAATAATCACCATGGAACACAGTCCTCCCCAATCTCTGGGAACATTCATATAAGCTCTGGATCCACAGGCCCAGTAGTGGTCCATTATCACTACTGTGCCATCCTTCATTCCTGGTACGTCAAAGATTCGATCGCAATTTGGATTTTCTCCAACTTTTCTTGTGCCGTTGTTTCTGAAGCATAGTTCTGCACTGGCTAGAGGCACTATCTGCACTGGGCCTCCTTTATCTTCAACCCAGGTCAGTAGTTTGGCAAGCTCTGGCCAAAGAGGTTTGCATCCTTTTTCCACACACTTTTAAACTGGTTTGTGATGTCTAGTTACTGCCACTGCTCTGCATAAGACTATGCCTTCTTCCCATCCATCTGGTGAAGGTACTGTTCCCCAGATATGCATTTGGCCTCCCTCCTTGCATCTTCATACCTCTTCTTCAGTCCTCCCTTGGCAATTGAGCTTTTTATTTATCCTCCATCTGATTCCTGCTCCCTTCATTCCAGTCTGTTTGTATCTTATCACATGATCCTTTGTGTGTGGGCTTGCTCTGGTTTTCAAATCTTGAACATAATCATCTTCTTCTGGTGCTCACCATCCTGTCACCCATATCAAGGGTGCTGTTCGACCCTGGAATTGACCTCTCATATGGCAAAGTACAAGGTGCCTTGGGCTATGTGCAGTTTGGATGTCTATTTCTATAGCTACTAATATCTTAGAATTACCCAATGCATAGGGTAGGAGAGCAAAAACATAGCAGCTCTACTCAGAGATTCTCTTCCCTACTCCTTTCATGTGCTGATACAACATTTTATTCCCCAAATGTGCTGTACTGTCTAGATAATAATATAATTCATAATCATCCTCTCGTATACCTCTCTTAGGTCTCTTTCTTGTATAGTGATTGTGTACCCAATGATCATGGAGCAAATCAAAAATGGACCTTCCTTCAGGGGGAAGCATAGGGACACATGTCAGAGAGATAGGTGACTTTGCACGTGTTATTGGTGTAGGGATAATCACATATGGTCTTGGCCTTTGTGTAACATATATGTCTGTAAGGGTCACTGATGTGGGAAGGATCAAGGGACTGGTGCTGTATTTGTAGCAGCAAGATAAGCAGCATGCATTAGTAGAAACAGGAAAACAATAATAGATGCTCTGCAGACATATATCAGGCACCAATATATTAGTCCCCAACAACGGTGAATCAACATATGTCGCTGAGCTAGCTCATTTCCTACAACTGAATCATTTTCAGGATAGCACATTATGCCTGTGTACTATTCTTTAAGGAAGGAAAAAACCTTTTTAATCGGGCAAATTCATCAAGTGCTCCGGTAGTTGCAAAATCTGCTCAATGATTGCTGAGAGCAGTCTCCTTATCGTTGGACCACTTTTAGGATTGTGCAAGAACACTTGAATGCTAGTACTTCTCCCCACAAGTACAGGATAAGTACGAGGAATAAAAACAAAGTCAATAAGCAAGAGCCGGTGAATGTCGACATCAGACAGGACAATTTGTGTGTCCAAAAAGAAATTCAGTAAGGAAGGAATCAGGGAATTGCTCTCTCTTCAAGGTACTGAACAGGAAATCCAAATTTTGGCATATTTCGCAATGCTCCAAAATGTTCTTTTTAGTTTAGTTCAGAGATTCCAGTGGCTCAAGCAATAAGTTTGCATGCCTGCTACAATATCTATAAGGAGTGTCTACAGTAAGCCACAATCCTAATGGACACTTGCATTTATTCAATCAGCACTTTCTGCGTCCTTCTTCCTGGTTATCGATCGAGTCTGCACGTGCTAAACTACTTCGTGTTGACTTGCCTCCGAATCGGGTGGGTGTGTTCCGGTCTCACCAGCATATGGCTTGACGTCGCCCAGGTGAATCCATGCGAGTCATTCTTGATCTTTCACTGCTGAAGGAGTGACGTTTTCCACTATAGATGGCCCACTGAACCAGGGCTTGGGCCACTTCCTAGTGAAGTTATGGACTAGCACAGCATCTCCCTCAAAAAGTCTTTATACTGGTAGTAGTTTTTCTGATCCGGTTGCTGAATGGTCTTCATCTGTGTCCTGAGACCAACACCCCTTACGCTTGAATTGATCTGAAATGATAGAGATACTAGCGGTCATACATGTCAAATATGCAAGTCATTAATTTCCTAACATTTCAGCTATCTCCTGGGCATTACTTCTAATCCTCGATGGAGGAGTCAGAGCCATTCTCATCCGCCCCCCTACTACTAGTTCATGGGGTGTGAGGTGGTGGTCCGACCAGGGCTGAACCCTTAATGCATATAATGCCAAGGGTAGACAATAGAGCCGTCCCTTTTTCAACGCCAATTTTAATTTAGCAATTCTCTCTTTGAGAAGACCATTGAGTCTCTCACAAAAATCCATTCACTTGTGGGTGATAAGCAGAAGAAAACTTGTGTTTTAAGTTTAATAACAAGCTAATCTGTTCAAATAATTCATTAACAAAATGTGGACCATTGTCGGATCTCAGCACCTCACATCTAGGAAATACTTATTGTACTTAAAACCTCACTGCGCAAGTGGTATCCGGGTGTGTACATGGACCGGCTTCAATCCATCACAAAAAGGGACACACCACCACTATCATATACCTGTATTCACTACAAACCTGCAGCATGTCAACATAATTGATATATAAATGCTGAAAAGAATCATTACGTCTAGAGATCTCTCCCCTGATTGTTGGCAATGTGTCCCCAGCAGTAAACTTTTGATATACGATGCAATTTACTACATAAAATGCAAGTGTTCTAACAGGTTTGGTACAAACCAATCATCCACAATAACTGCTGCAAGGCTTTCTCTAGTTACATGCGCGGGGTAGTGCCGCTGTTCAAGCACTACCCTTAATAATGCTACAGGCATTACTGGCCTCCCAGTGCTATCCTGCCACCATAATGCTTCAGAGGGAGATAAGGAGCACCCCCTGCATTTGCATAACTATTGCTCTTCCTGCGGTGCACTGCCTTAAATTTCCATTAACTGTGTTTTCGGCAAATTATTAAAACTTTCCTGCATTATTACTGTCATCATTTCTCCCTTTCTTATCTAAGGAGTATCAAAACTTGAAATATTTGAAGAAGTTGCAACCCTCTTGGCTTCTTTGTCGGCGGATTTGTTTCTGCATGAAATAAAATCAGCTCACTTAGTATGAACTGCACATTCGACTATTGCAATGGCCTTTATAAACCTGTCCAATAATGCTGTGTGTTGCACTGGAGTGCTGTCCGCTCTGAGGTAGCTCCTCCTTTTCCAATGTGCTAGCCCTGCCTGTACGGTTGACATCACATAGGTGGAGTCACTGTACACCGTCACTTCTTCTCCTTCATATTTCTCAAGCGCGATAATAAGCACCACCAATTTTGCTGCTTGTGCCAAAAAAGTGAGATGACAGCCTTATGCTTCCCACAATTTTAAATTCCCCATTTGCTCTATGCCTCACCACAGCTGACCCAGTCAATCGTTCTCCGTTTATTTCATTGATTTTTGAATACTTTTTGCCTTCAATAAAGAGAGTCTCCCCTCTTGATAGCGCATTTTCTTTTACATGCGGTATGTCGTCATATGACTCCTCATAGATGGTGCAGTCATGCACATGCTCACCCTCTACCACGGGTTCAGCTACAAATGTGGCAGGGTTCACTTTTCTAAACTTGACTATCTTAGTCACAGGATTAGATATAACAACTTCATATGCAGATGCTCTCTGAGATGTCAATGTACCTCTAGGTTTTTCCAAAATGGCAAACAAAGCATGCTCAACAAACAACGTAATGGAACACCCCATTACTATGGCCTTAGACTTTGATCATCTCTAAACATATCCTCATCTGTGACATCAGTCATTTTGTACCCTTCCCCAATAGCAATCACTGTTCTCCATGGCCTGCCCCTGTCCCATCCTTCAAGCATGGCCAGTTCCCCTCATACTATAGCTGCAACTAATTCTAGAGGAACCATTCGTCCCTCTTCATCCATAGGTATCTGTGGCACGAATAGAAGCTCATCAGGTATTCTCATAATATTTCCCACTTAACCAGGCAACCATGTTGACAGAATGCGTATCCCATAAAGAAAGACTTCAGGTCTTCAGGTTCTATTGGCACTCCCTGCAGGGCCATGTGCCCTGTAAGTGCCATGATAAATTCGCCCACATTTAAATAGTGTTTCTTGGAGTAGAACAGACTATGCCATCATCAGTGAAAGAAATTGTCATGTTCAACTTTGTCATTAAATCTTGTGTCAGGATATTAACTGGTGTCTGCCGTGAATACAATAATGGAACAGAAATGTCACATTCTCCTATTGAGACGCTAATTCATCAGTAAAAGGAACTCTGCTAGTAGCTCCATAGAAGCCCTGAGCATTCATGGCATTTTCCGGATAAGGGAAATTTTCCCTCCCGTATACATGAGCGAGTTGCACCATGTCTACTAAAAAAGAAAAAGATTTGTCTCCTATTGATACATCAACCCTTGGTTCCTCTTGAGAGTCTGGTGTTATCGATAGTACTGAACACATCAAGTCGCTCTGTGAGCTGTCCTATTGTGGATATATGCTCATCCCTGTACCCGTGAAAGTACTCCCTCCCACGACAGAAACACCCCCTATTCTAGGAGTTAATAACTGTCCTGTGTTTGCGCTCTGTTGTATCTGCATGAGTGCCTGCTGTGACTGTCCTTGCAGTGGATCAATGGTGCTTGCTGTATCTGTGGCGCTTGCTACATTTGCTGCACTTGTGCTTGATATACCGTCTGGGGCAAACCCATTCCTCGCCTGTGGGTTATAGGCAGGAGGATAAGCTGTCCCCCCTCTCGAGAATTGGCCATTTTGTACATACCCTTGGTTTGCATACATGCGCTCAACATGTCCTGCCATGACACACGTCCAACATATAGGAGGTGCTCTCCTAACTTGCCCTCCTTGCATATTCTGGTTATCACTCTGCATATTCTGAAAGCCACTCTGATTGTTTTGGAAGTTACCTCTCCCTCTGAAGCCCCTCCGTGGCCTCTCAGCATGAACCCACTTCCTCCTTGGTCCATCTGGCGTTGATTATGTGCTTGTCATGCACCTGCTATTTGTTGCTGTATTGCCAACACTTCTCCGCTTGTCAATACCACACCTTCTATTGCATATTTTGACAGTTTCTTCTGAACTAACTTTGCTTCCTCTAGCTTCCTAGCCTCTTCCTTCTTCTTGTTTTTCTCTTGCAGTAGTCGACAGTGATGCACTATGGTCAACTGTATCACTGCCCAAGGCCTTGCTTCCATTCCCAGTAATTTCTTGAGCTGTCTCTGTACTTGCTCTGGTAGTCCCGGACATAAACTGTGGTAAAATACCACCACTGATTTCCACTAAGGCACGCAAGTTTCCAAAGTCCAGCATTCCTGAATAATTTGAACATAAGTAAGCATATCTTTGCCTTCTTGCATCTTACGTTCCATAATTGTACCCACACCTGACGTGCCAGGATACTGTACCCTAAGAGCTCTCCACATGTCTTTCCTACAATTATTGAATGGCCCTGCATCATGCATATTCTGTGCCGTGACAATTGAGTAACCTGCTCGTGTCTAAATGTCACCAGCCCTCTCCCCAAGAATGGCTGCTAGGAGACCCTTAATGTCCCCTATGGCTAGAGTATTTTCTCCCGTCATTTTTCTAGTTCATAAATCAATTTTCCACCACCCACCGTTAAACTAGGGACTTTACATCTTAAATTGTCCTTGTCCATCTGGGGCCAAGAGACATACTGTGGTCTGGCCCCTCCATTCTCCAATAGGGGGAACTGCGTAAACCCAATTCGGCCCTCGGCTCCTATTGTCTGCCTATCCATAGTAGGGATAATGGTTCCCATCACCTTCTACCTGGCAATGACCTTAGCATGCTCAGATATGGTGGTGATTCTCCTTTTTTGCTATGTGATCATCCTTTAGGGTGCTCGTTATATGCTATGTGATCTGTCATCCTATCCTTAGGTTGTTCCAGATCAGACCATTTTACTTCCCTGTCTGACATTGTGCATCCTTCAGGTCCACATGCGTTCTCTCCCACCTCTCCACAGAAGGTTTCTCTGTCTTTGTCTGACATATCTAGTCCCCGACAAGTGTGGCTTTCATTGCTGTCATCTTTATTTAACATCAGCCTGTCTAACGACAAGGCTCTATGCTCGAGACTAAACGGGCTTCCTTCTTTGCCTCGCGATCGGGCAATTATAGATCGATCGTCTTTTCCTCTATTTCCCAATTCACCTTTCGCCCTCATCTCTTCATAGGCTTTATCGATCCTATCTCTGATGCTTCCTATCTCAAAATTCACATCTAGGTTTAACCGAGATGGTCCTGGCATTGTTTCTTGTGGTGGGAGAAACTCCTCCAGATTTATTCCAAGTGGTACTGCTGTTGCTCCCTGTGATGGGAGGAACTTCTATATATGACTCCATGATATTAATGGACGTGGTTCCATCAGCTCTTTCTGAATTGCGATCAATGTTGCATACTCTGCCTCCTTTTTCATTCAATTTCTTCATCTAATTCCCTTCATTTCATTACTTCCCATCTAACACATTCCTCCTCTTTTCATTTCTCTTCCCTTCTTTCATTTGCTCTACGTACTTTCTCATCTCTTCGTCTTTGCATTCTTTTAGCTTGTAATTTCTGTTCTTCTTCCTATTCTTTCTTTTTTCTAACCTGTCTTGTTCTTAAAGTGCTCTCTGCCTGTTGTCATACTTTCTTTGTTTCTACGCCCTTTCTTCCTTTCTTGGCTGCTCCTCTTGATACATCTGCTCTCATCTTTGTCTATTCTTTCTCTTCCCAGCTTCCTTTAATCTCCTTTCTCGTTCTCTGTCTTTTTTATCTTGCTCGTCTTGATCTTCCCTTTGCCTAAACTCCTCAAGGCTTTTCCCATCAAGCTTTAATAATATCTGTCCATCCATCCATTCGTTCTGCATGAGTGTGATTTCATCAGCTTTACCCTTTTCTGCTTTCTCTCTTTTAATCTCTTGTTCTACATCTAAAGATACGTTCAGTAATTCATTTTTCTCTTCCTTGCCCTGCAAGTTCTTAAAGCTCTCTTCCTTTCTTCTAGTCCCTTCTTGACTGTCATCACTACTATAAACAGGCAGTTCAGATATCGGGTTACTATACCCTGTCACCGCTTTTAGATCCTTTAACGGATACACTCCTGCATCTTCTATACTATCGCCATTTACTTCCAGCGGAGTAAGGGGAGCAGAAGGCTCAACACCATCCTCTCTGAAGTGGTTAAGCATCCATTCATCAAGGGGCAGATCTCCCCGCTCCTCCTGGTACATCTTACAAAGCTCTAAAATAGATAACCTCTTCTGTAATTTCTTTCCCGTGTACGCTGCATGCAAGTATGTGGTCATGTGTTGCAATACTGCATTTGCCAGTGATCCCCCTTGTGACCACGGCATGAACATTTTGTCTGCTGTTCCCTTTACCCATTCTGCACTGTACTGTTTGGTTTTGGGCATATGTTTCGGTAGTGTCTTGCACATGTGCATCAGTGGTGTAACCTCTCCCATTATGACAAGTCTCAATTGACTGTCTGTACTTACCAGTGATTTTACACGAAATACGTTTCAGAATAATAACAAATATGAGCGCGCACCAACAGTCGCCGCTCAAAGCCTCTACTTCTCAATAATCCCAATCTATATGGTTGGACACTCTTTAAAAAAATATATATAATGATACACAAACAAACAAGTCGACTCTTTGTAGGCACACCATGATATATACTCCTCTTTCTCTTAGCCCCTAAAATACTCTGATAGCAGTTTGCATTGTCTTCTCTCGCAGATCTATCTGTGCGCAGCCTATTTTTACCCACTTGGGTTTTAAGACAACTCCTTCTAAAATTCTGTGAACTAGGACCCTAGGCTTTTCTTATGGAACACTCCTCATCCAACACACCTTTTTCCGCTTGATGCTCCTCATTTTATATCCAGCAATTCTCTGTTACTTGTTTATGTGGTACCACAACCCCGCCCCCACAATTTGGTAGTTTCCTCAATCCACTCACCATTTGCCTTCGGCTCCGGACTCTCAGGATCGCCCCCTCCTCAATTGGCCACCGTCACCTTCGGTCCGCTGAGCATCTGTGGAAACCAGGAGGGATTTCGTCAAAGAGGGGCCTGTCCCACCTGTATCTTCTTTACTTGTAAGTTGTCTATATCGGCCGTTCTCCACAGGAAACCTTGCATTCCCCCAGCTGGATGGCAGAGGGTGTGCCAATGTTCCGACTACTCCAAAGACCTACTTGTCGATGGGTCTTATCTAACCATCCCCTTTCTGCTACCAAGCTAACCGTTTTAGGTCCTTTAAGACGAGGTAACACTCTACAGGGTGGATGGGGATGGAAAAATTACTCAAACATCAATAATAAAATCGACTCAGGAAGTTGGCAAAATACTTTTGTCTGTTTTAATAACAATTATCTAAAACAGGGAGTACAATGGACATCATCCGACGTCTGCCAGTAGGTCTCGTTCGCAATTCATAAAAAACATGATTATATAGCAAATATTCATCATCAGTGATGTCATCCTACGTGGCAAACTAAGAAACCGATGGAGGGTTGTGGTTGGGTAACGGGAAACATCTAGGTATATTTTCTATGCGGGTTGGTGTTGTGATTGGATGTCTACTGTCAGATGGACAACTCTGCCCACCCCTAGTGCAATTCATTGTGAGCGGCATAAAATACACAACATCTTATTGGGTCTCTAAACTATAGGGCTCTTTGGTACGTGGCCCTTTATAATTGGTTGGCACGCCTGTGCCCTTCTAGAATATTCCACTTGTTAGCAGCACACAAGCTGGTACCCGAGGTGCTGGTGGGTCGGACTTGATCATGCCTCCCACCCAATTAGCCCATCATCCATCATCACTCAAGCTGTCTGCCATGGGAATAGTCTTTGTACTCGGCCTTGTAAAGTATCACTGCTCCTGGGAAAAAAATGGAGTGTGGGCATGACTTTATCTTCTGGTCTCGGAGTAGCCTGGCCAAGAATCTATTTTCATCGGACCATGTGACTGGAGACCACATATGAGCTTCCTCGCCGTATATAATAATATTAAATGAATAAAACTTGGCACCCAATGTCACTTCCGCCGCACCTTTACAGGAACCCAGCCCTTGTCTCCTCGTTCATTTTATCATTCCATTATAATTAACTCCTTTCTTGGCTACTTCACCCCTTGTCACTTGGCCGCGCAAGCCTCTTGATGCTCCTTTTATTCTCATCTGAGTTTATCTTGCCGTGCCACACTTTTCCAGCCCTTTTATTCTCGGGGTCCAGTTTGCTCAAATACGATGTAGAACTTCCAGATTCCTATGCATATATATATACCTTGGCGCATCACCGCAATCTATTCACTATGCATAGCCAGCCTTATCATTACTTGGTCTAATTGCGTTACTGCCTCTGTACAATTATAAAATGGTTGTCATTTTCTTCCGTGCTTTTCACATGTGTGATCTTCACTCCGCATACGAACGTTTACTCGGTTGTTACTTTGTCATCAGATTCTATATGGTCAATTCATCTTTTCTTTTGTCATCTCTTCTGAGGTGTGTCACTTTCTTCATGTGACATCACCAGTCTCTTCTTTCATCCATCTTCACGTGCTCTTCTGGGATCTTTCCCAAGAGGCTGTCAGCTTTTTGTCGGTACATAAAGAATGGTCTTCTTAATGGATACTTTGCTTCAAAGGCTGCTCATGTTATAGGCATCATTACAGGTGTCTTGCTTGTCACTAGTTCTGGTTACCAACATGTAGTCAATTTAGGGGCGGGACTTCAGATGAGGCTTTTGGCTCCTCCTCTACAGTAGCCCAACACCATCATGGTAATGACTTCCTTTTCCTGGTGAGCAAAGAGTCTTGTGTCCTTTTAAGTTGACCAAGAGAGTGCCTCCCTTCTCCTGACCTGGTATGTCACTTGTCCTGGGGGGAATGACTCCTTCCCTCAGCTTCTTGGCCCTGGATTCAGGTTAGGGCCACCTGGGGGAATGATTCCCTTCCCCTGGTCTACGTATCACATAGCTTCAAACACACAGTTCTCAAATGTTAGAAAGGTCTACGACCCTGGCTCCTCCTCTTCTTTGATTGGACTCACTTGGTGTCCCTCTCTACCAATTACTACGATGAGGAAGAGGACTTGTGTTACTTTCTGATTTCAGGTCCCAGACCCTGGTTCTTTTCAGATAGTCAGTGGTTTCCTTGTTCAACTGACTCTCTCAATCTTTACAATCGGGTCCCACACCCTTCTCTGGTGGTCAGTTGCTTTTCTTAGGCCACTGGGCTGAGGAAGTGTTCCTTGGATGCAAGACCCTCACGCCGCTTGCCTCGCATACCTAGTGGGCCTCCCAAACTTTCCTGTACATTTCACTGGGATCAGGTAGCACTCTGGTTCTTCCTGGGATTGGGCATCTCGATAGCAGCAACAGCTTTCCTGCTCTCGCGGGCTGTTGGCTGCTGGGTCTACGCATGGCTTCTCTGTATCGCAATCTCAATGCTGTTACCAGACCGTCTGGTCCACCTGGTCACAGTCACGCCATTGCACTGTTTCTCAGGACTGGCGGGGAGGTTGCTTCTTGCTTAACCTCCTCTGGACTTCCACGGATGCTCGCCTGAGTCCGTGCCTCAGCCTGATTCTTCTCTGTACACGATTCAAGACGTCTAAGTTCGTCACGGGCTGAAGACAAGTAGTCCTTCTTCTGTTTACCTTTCATGGCACAGGCTCCACCATGGTGTAATGTCAACACCTGCAGCTGTATTTGTCATGCCAGGCCTTATTTCTCCTATGGCCCACCTCATCCCAGTACTTAGGTCAAGAAAACCCTCAGGGTCCCCAAAGATCTTCTTCATCCCAGTACATTTGGTTATGTCAACCTTACATATTTTACAGAAGTACATGGGCCTACTCTTAATAGAAGAGTTTGTGATGGGAGTGGGGCTTAAGGAGTGAAGGGGTGTATAGAGTATGGGTGGAGGGCGGTATACCGCATTCTCCTGAGATGTACTCCTTTGTCCCCAGAGGGGCGGTCTCTTCCCATGAGATACTCCCGCTGAGTACCACCCCCACCGGGACTATCGGGTAACTGTCTCACTACCCTGGCCTCATGGGCAGGGGCTCCCACACCCCCAGGGAGAAGTGATGACATCTCGGGATTCGTCACAGTATATTTAGTTGGTGCGTGTGTGAGTGAGAAAGTGAATGACGTGTACGTGCGTGAATGAATGTGTGAAAAAAATGCACTCCAAATCAGAGCTCTGATTTGGGAGTACAGTGGGAAGGGGTGCCCCAAAATTAGATTCCAGCTCAACAGCACAGTGAGTGGCACACACTGTGCTGGTGAGCGGGCCTCTCTAATCTAATGAATCAAAGCAGAGACCCCGGGGGTCAAATGCTCGCTCACCAGCGACGCTCCCCTTGCGGGGAAGCAGGCCTCTGATTTCAGGGCACCCCGTGGATACACAGCATCCATGGGAAGGTACACTGAGCAGACCCCAAGACGGAGGAGAGGCTAGACCCCATCTCAGAGAAAGAGATGGGGTCTAAATGGCAGAAAAAACAAGAACATCATGCCATCTGCAATATATGACATAAAGTGTCTTCCGAGGGAAGCAGGTTACCAATTTGGGCACCAGTTCCCTCTGGGCTCACAAAAGATGACATCACCCACATGTCTGGCAAAAAGAAAAGTGATAAAAACAGCCTCCCACCCCTGAAATGCAGCAAATGGGCACATTTGTATCAACTTCCTGACCACTGCATTAGAGAATCTGGCTAATTCACATATTTTCACAAGCCCTGTCAGAGCACTATCTTTGGTGGGAAGAAACAGCAGGCTTATCGCCCAACAGATGCCGCAGATAATGAAGAAGCATGTGCACACCAGTGGCCATCATGCAGATGGAGCGGCACTGTGCAAGGTTGTGGAGTCTCTGACTCGGACAGTAGTGGATGACTGAATTGCAAAAATAAAACTTGACCTTTCCTTGACCTTATCTAACTCTACCAACCAGCGGAAACAGTTTCTGAGTCCTAAATGTACTTGTCTCTTCCAACCAGAAGAGCTACTAACACCTATATTTCAGCACCTCCCAGGGCACCATGCCACCTCTTTTAGGGCTCTCCTGCAGTGGGTGATGCAGAGGCGCGTGCTTCTCCATGGCATCCACCACTACATGCTCCAGCTCACAATGACTGGCAGAGGTCGTGCAATGCATGCAATATGTGCGTGCACTGCTCACCGCTCTGTTTTGTCTTTTATGCACATATGATACCACACCCTAAATTCTACTCCCACCAACAGGTGGGTGTGCTGCTAGTGAAGGGAAAGGGCCCTGCTAGTCGACGGCACTTGAACAGATCATTGTGCCGCAGCCTAAAAGGCTAGTGCCTTGAAGAGGTGCCCAAGGCAGCCTTATTCGGATCAACCCCCGTGAGCTGTCTTCTGGAAGAGGTTGAATATTACATTATCTGTGTGCTGTGAGAAACCTGAGGGTATCCTCACTCCCATTCCCCTGGGATTCTCTTCTCGGGTGGCCAGGGAAAGGCCATCACTTTTGGATTGGCCCCTAGGGATGGAGAAGTGAGGGAGGATCACCTTGGGGATTGGGAGTGGGCTACCTTCAGGTGAGACATAGTATTCTACATTTCCTTTTCAGGCAGAACCTGCAATTCCAGAGGCAGTTATGGGGTATTTCTATCCTTGTCATACTGACCAAGAGCATAACAGGAAAACCTACATATCTAGAAGCCCCAGAAAGAGGGTGAGGAACAGATGGGTCAAGTGTGAGACATGGTATCCCCTTTTCCTATTGAAGGCCAACCTAATCCTCCCCCAGCCTTTATAGGGTATTGTACAATATCTCCCCTCACTTTCCCACACTTTACCTATGAAAGTACTGGGCCGAAGAAGAGGCAACTAGGAGTAATGAACACTAACTCCTTTCACCACTCTAGCACTGCGACGAGGAAGATGCCTGCAAAGTACTGTGAAGGTCAGGCATGTCCCTTTAACTCAGGTCAGGTAAATTCAATTGGGAGCTTCCACCTGTGACCTGTTAAGTGGTTTCCAGTCACCAAAGGAGCAACAAACTAGCTACCATGAAGCCTGTGTGAGGGCTGAGAGAAGGCCGGCACCGAGAATGGGCTGGAAGAAAGAAGAGGAAAACCTGTTGTGTGTTGCAGTGGCAGGTGTGAACAATATGAAGCAGAGGAGGCGTGGTAGCTATGAGGGCTGTGGCTGACCGAGTAAGCCATCGTAATGAGAGAGCGCTGGGAGGAGGATTCTTGGACATTTGAACCTGACCCTGTGAATGGCCAAGAAGCTCGTACTCGGTGTGGCAGAGGTCATGCAGCAGAAGCAACGCAGTGTGTCGAAGGGGCAGTCTAGTGTCCCAGTGGAAAGCCAGAGGCAGAAGCAGCAGCTCGCACCGAGGTTCACCATGCAACCCAGCCACTTCAAAGAGGCTGGTGAGTTTTTCTGAGCCTTGAAAGCCTGGACCACCATGCATGCAAACACTGAAAAGTAACACTGCCGTATGGTTAAAGCGATTCCCATTGTTTGAATCGACACGCAAGCTGGAACTAACCGGCAGAACATTGCGAATGCATTTATTTCACACAGCAATGAAAAAGGCGAAGTCGCATGTGAGGATTTTCAGAATTGGGAAACCAAGTTTTTGAATTCAATGTTTATGAAAGTCTTATTTAGCAAAATTAAGGGAACTAGAGAAATACTCATTATAAAATAAGCTTATTAAATATCGAACAGAATGAAAATTCACAGCAAAGCCATATCACACGTTTTGAATACTGAATTTAGTGGAACTTTGTAGGCAAAGCTGTTCACTGATGAAAGGCAAATGGGAAAGTGGCCATTTGAAAATAACCTGCAGAAAAGAGCACAAGTTGAAAGAGTGTGACAGAGAGGTGGGAAATTGATAAGACCACCACAAAGTGAATTATATGAATGAAGACAGTGTGGCAAAGCCAATGACTGGTATAAAGCGTGCAACCCATTTATGGCAAAGCCGAGGCCAACCAGGAGACGTCAAGAGAGTATAAAACTGCACATACTGTGTGGGCTGAAGAGCATAGGGTGCTTGGTTGCACAACCTATGCTGGGTGGACCATGCGGTCTGACAACTGCACCTAGACAAGGGAACCCTAAAATGTGAAAACCCAAAGATGAAAAAATACACCAAGAAGGAACATTGTAAGTCAACTGTTGATACAATCCAGAGGAAAGATTAGGTTGACCTGCAGTTGTGTTGAACTTTTGAAAACCAGAGACAAGTATGAGTTGCTACATTGAAGTTGTGGGGAAGGGAACCCTGAGAGGCAGAGGAATTGCAAATGCTACCTTGAGGGCGGAGCCTCAGGTCCATTTTCATTTTGAATGGCATTGCCTTAAACCTGGGGAGGGAACCCCCAGGGATTGTGTGGAACTGTATTGCTTTGAACTTTGAGAAAGGTAATCTTGAGACTTTTTGTGGAACTGTAGAGGAGGTCCCAGATAAGGCCTGCACTCCAGCCACCCATTTTGAAGTACCAGGAACGTACACGCCAAAATATGTGACGTATGATGAGCAAATAAACCAGGAGAGAGCTAAACTAGGGCTCTGCCCAGTGCCCATCAGAAGAGTAATGCCAGTAGAAGTGCCAATAACGAGACAACCATGGGCGATGCGGTATCCATTGAGACAACCGTACCAGCAGCTGACACGAGGCGGAGACTATTTACAAAGGGCCTTAATCGAAGGCAAATGGTGAACAACAAAATGGCCCGGACAGACGCACAGACGAACAAAACACTGATCAAAAGAAGACACAAAAATATGAAATGTTACGAATAATGACATAATGAACATAGAAAAAGAGACGATATTGAAATATAAAGAGACGTAACGAGGATTGAAATATGCAACTAGCTAAATGCCTGCAAATAGGCCTGGAACGCAAGAAGCTAAGGAAACAATACTGCTTGCAACGCTTAGTAGGAGGACAGAGCGGCAAGCGCCAACTATATATCTACCTCAAGAAGCACATTATACAAGTGCGACTCCATTGTACAAAAGCAGAACTAAGCCTAGGATGATAGAGGACAAACAGGCCAGGATTCATAAACTAGCTCAAAGTCAGATGAAAGAGCGGAATCGAAACTCAGTAAGAAGCAGCTCATGGCTAGGAATTCGAGGTCAACCCAAGGAAGGGAATAGAGCAGCAACTCCGAAGAATAGAAACTTAAGAGCATAGAAGCCTGCCCCGTGAAGGTCGAGATATGGATGCCCAGGCAGGTGGCGAGGCCGAACAAAGAATCAAATGCACAAATAGAGGGAAAATGAGAAAATGAAGCCGATTCACGATGTACTGACACGTGTACAGCCTGGTGCCGAGAGGTACCCACATCTGATGTCATCCAAACACAGAGGATGCCATAACTTTTCCGGATAAGAAGCTACAGTTCAGGCCACTCTCAGCCAACTAATTGACACATAGGCGTAAGGGTATTGATTGATGAAAGGGAGGCAGGGTGAATCTGGGTTTGCGTATGTTTCTTTTCAACAGGCTCCGCCTTGGTCGTACTGTCAGGCTGGGGAGGTATTACTGTCGCTGTCATCTGCGTCGCGATCTTGCCCTCTATATTTCTGAACCAATTCCGTTGGCTTGAGGCCACTCTTCTGTTTCTTTCTCCTCCCTCGGACGTGGGTGCCTGTGTGGCCGCGACTCTTTGGCAACATCAGCCTCGGATTCCCCTTGCAGTGAGGCACGGACATTTTAGCAAGGTAAGCCCCATAATACTGGGCTTCCCGAAGCGGCGCGTGACGGCGCATTGAAGGAGACTTTAATGAATACCCTGGCTTCTGCCTGCATTGGCACTGTTCACGTCCTACTTTGGGGTGCATTTTATTGGAATCCTTTGTTTGCTATTGCTGTGTGCCTTATTTCGTTTTTGCTAAATTCGCCATTCCAAGATGGCCGTGTTATCTGCCTGCACTGGAGTGCTGGGCATGGTGCTGCTGGGGGGCTTTGATTGGCTGTAGCCCTGTTCATCTGGGCCAATGGGAAGGCCAGCAGGCTTTGCCGGCCCTCCTCACAAGGCCCACTCCTGGGCCCTGTCTACCCCTGTGCACCACGGAACGCCGGATCGCCGACCCACGTGAGTTCTGTGTACCCCCATGCCCCCCTGTGAGTGTCTGTGTGCCCCCATGCCCCCCGTGAGTGTCTGTGTGCCTCCATGCCCCCTGTGAGTGTCTGTGTGCCCCCATGTCCCCTCGTGAGTGTGTGTGTGCCCCCATGCCCCCCGTGAGTGCTGTGTACCCCCATGCCCCCCGTGAATGTCTGTGTGCCCCCATTCCCCCCGTTAGTGTCTGTGTACCCCCATGCCCCCGTGAGTGTCTGTGTGCCCCCATGCCCCCCTGAGTGTCTGTGTACCCCTGCTGCCCCCCTGAGTGTCTTTGTACCCCTACTATCTTCCTACTCCCCATCCTACTTATTTCTCCCTCCTCTCAGCCTTCTCCCTCCTAGCACTTACTCCTATAATCTGTTCCCTTGACTTTTGATAGCAGCTTGTCTATCTCCCCTCCTCCCGCCCTTGTTCTTCTCCCTCCTCCCCCCTCCCTGCTTTTTAAATTTGTCACTGACAAATTTGCTCAGTAGCATGCCCTGTTCATCTCCTTCTCCCCACTCATATCCCCCGGTAGCCCCCTCCCACCCCTCCTCTTGAATACCACCTGCACTACATCAATTGTCGTCAGACATGGTAATGTTACTGCTTGCTTTGTTCTCCTTCTTTTCCATTACCGCTTGCTTTACTTGTTCCTATGCACTTGCACTATCAGAAATGTCGACAGGCCTACTACGATAGTTATTTTCACATTCTGTATTGTTTCAAGGACTTTAACTGAATGTAACTGTATTTTCCTATGTTCCCTCCCTCCTTGAAGCGCTTTGAAACACATTGTGTATAGGCGCTATATAAATAAACAATCAATCAATCAATCAATCAATCAATCTTGGGCCATCCCGCTCCTGGGCAACCATTCTGCATGCTGCTAATTAAAGTGGAGATTTATGTCTAGGAGTGTAACCGACCCAATCACAATGGACCAAATAATCTAGGGTCCTGTAGCTAGTAGTACCAATGAGACGTCGTACTTCTAGTTACGTCTATCACGAGTGATGTAGAGGGATGGGCATAGACGCCCACCCGATAAGAGTTATCCAATTCCCACACTCTGTTACCATATACAGATATAGTACCTATACTTAAGTTACCTTTCTGACCAATAGAATTGCATGACAAACTTATGAGTGTAACACGTCAACGATGACGAAAATCTGCTATAACTGTTGCTGTCTGAATGAAGAATTCGGGAGTTGAAGCGAAACAGGTGATTGCCCCACTGATGATTTCCATTTGTTTCCCCGTTTTTTGTACTTGTCATTAAACAGACTTCCCTTTGCCAAACCATTGACTTGTCCTTATTGATTGGTGTTGGAGTAAGAGAATCCTGCACCCCATCCTCCTCAAGGTGCATCTATCTCACCTTAAAGGTACTGGAGGGCGAGCTCTGAATCTCATGGGCCTGTTCAGAGGTCGCTCCGCCCTCCTGTACAGTTGGTAGCTGTGAGCATGGTTGTGACCATCAACTATTGAATTTTGATTATTGATGAGACACCTATTGACTGTCGACACAAAGTAACTCTAGGTCTTCGGCAATATCACAAGTCCTTTGCCATTTTGGCCGAGTAGACTGTGAAACTTCCCATGGACAATGACAGCTTAAACTTGTCCAAAAAACTGCAGTGGGTTGAAGGCACCTGTTTTACAAACATCAACCCTTCCATTCCCACGGGCAGTGGATCAGACAAAACACCAAAAAAGGCGGTAATGGAGGCGGTGATCCCAGGGATTCAGAGAGGAACGATGTGAGCGGTGAGTGGAACAAAAATGTAATGCTTTGGCAAATGTCTTTAGGCATTAGAACAAGTAAGGGAAAAAGTAACGGAGGGAGGGGGAAAAACAAAATAGTCAGAGAAGACTGTATATATATATAAGGGGATAATGACACTAGAATAACTGAATAAAAAGAGAGGATACCGGGGAGGACACCTAAAATAAAAAAGAGAGGATACCGGGGAGGACACCTGAGATAAAAGAGAGAGGATACCAGGGAGGAGAGCTGAGATAAAAAAGAGAGGATATCGGGGAGGACAACTGAGATAAAGAGAGAGGATACCGGGGTAGACACCCGATAGAGAGGATACGCCTTGTTCCTGCGCTTTAATATAGCGGTCAGAAGAAACGTGAACTCATAGTCCCACATAATAGGGAAAGACTAGGCTACTACGATGATTAAAGATGTCGTAAAAGGAGTTTGTTTAAACTCCATGTCGGGGTATTGATTAGAAGGCAGAGATATCTGTGTCCAGCTGGTGTCTGTCTAGTCTGTTTAACGTTTGTCAAACATGTTTTGTTGATGTGTCATCAGTAAGGAAATTCTATAGTTGAGAGGGAATTGCACGTGAATTGGTGAGAAAGAAAATTTGTCGGGAAAAGATTGGATTGGAGCTTGCAATATTTGGTGCTCGCTCATATTGTTGGGTGTGGTGAAGTTGCATGAAAGTATTACTAGAACAGATTTAAGCATGGAAGATATTACTCCGCTAGCACACTTATGTAAACAATTGCCTAAGCATGCACCCAAGCTTAAGAAATACAGTACAGAGTGGGTTAAGGGTACCGCTCACAAGATGTTTATGCCGTGGCCACAGAACGGGTCCTTATCTAAAGCCGTCTTACAACATATGACAACTTATTTGCATGCCACATATACAGGCAAAAAACTAGAGAAACGCCTCGCTGTTCTAGAACTTTGGAAAATGTTCGAACAGTCGAAAGAGGAAGAGCCACCTGCAGACTGGATATTAAATGTATGCACGGAGGGGGTGTGACGCCTACCGCACCACCTGCCCCGCCTGAAACAGAAACCGAGGGAAGTAAGTCAGAGGGACTCTACCCATTAAGAGAGCTCAAGGCAGCTACAGGGTACAGCAACCCCGCATATGAGTCACCCACGTACAGTAGTGATGAAAATAGAGGGAAGGTTCAGGATAAAAATCTTACCTCCGCAGTCCTGAAGGACAAGGAGAGACACGATGATAAGAGGAAGGATCAGGCACAGACAAGTGCACCTCTCGATAAAGAGAGAGAGGGAAAGAAAAGGAAAGGAGGTGAAGGTAGAACCGATGAGATAGCATTCGCAAAAGACGAATGGATGGGAGGACAGATATTGTTGAAACTCGATTGAAAAGGAAGTGTGAATGTGAGACCGAGAGAGAAGTCGGATGAGGCACAGGGAAGGGAGAAGGAGAAGGAAAAGGAAGTAAGAGACGAAAGGGTAAGAAGGAAAGATAGGCTAAGGAGAGAACAGCTATATCGCGAAGAGCAAGGAAAGCAGCTCAGTCGCAAACAGAGCACAGCCTATGACAAGTACAGGCAGAACCTGGAAAAACTGGAAGAAGAGCAAAGAGTACGTGAAAAAAGGATAACGAGACGAGAGGATGAGGAAGCTCGAAGGGCAAATGAACATAGAAATGAAAGGGGAAGGGAAGAAGATAAGGTCAGAGAAGAAGCGAGGAAGCACAAAGAATTTGATGATGATGTTGAACGTAAGTGTAGACAGAGAGCACGCGATCTCGGATATCTGGAGCGGGAAGTTAAAAAATCCAATCCCGGTGTAGAATGGGAAGACATTGAAGAATTCTTCCCTGCGTACGATTCAGTACCAGGCACGAATGAGGCCAATATTGAAGATGACTTCGAAACCAGAAGCATCGGGGAAACAATCGATAAGCTATATGGTGAGATGGGGTTAGAACGAATATCTCAAGGAGAGGGGGAAGATGAGCGCTTGGAAAGCACTCAACTGTATGCCACGGAGGACGTCACCCGAAGCAGTGGGAACAGGAGACTGTCTTTGGACAGACTAGAAATCAGAAAAACTGATGATGACGTGAATTGGGAACGATCGATGTCCGACTCCGGAGAGGATATGGAGACATACCGAGACAAATGAAGAATGGAGATGGCACGAAAAAAAATGGCTTGCAAGGGACAAAGGGCTGAGATGATCAGACGCTAGTGAGTCAGCACCAAAGGCATCAGAATCTACATCACAGTCTGACCGACACGAAGGAACACCCCATCGTCAGAGGGGGGTGTCAACGCCCGCCTATGTGGACAGGTTGAGGACATTGCCAGGTAGACGGCGATGCAGGAATATTACCCCAGCGGTAGACAGGAGAGCTATGGGGAAAGAGAAGGGAGTCTGCGCTTTCCAATTTCCGCTTCTAGAAAAGGGAGAGCAAGACCTTAATATATTCCATGGCCACACATGGATCGAGAGAACTTGAAAAACAAGCTTCCAATGCTGACATCGGGAGCTGGGAAGTGGAGACACGAGTTAGAAAAGATGACAGGCGGTGTCACGTTAGCTATAGGGGACATTAAAGGTCTCCTGATTGCTATACTCGGTGAGAGAGCAGACTATGTATGGGCACGGGCTGGGTACCTGGGTGTTACCATAATTAACACTGCCCACGACGGAGCGCCATTCAACAATTGCAGAGCAGCAGTATGGAAAGCGCTACAAGTGCTTTACCCAGACACTTCCGATATGGGAGCTATAATTACTCACAAAATGAAGGAGTCAGAAGATCTGTTAATTCATATCCAGAATTTCCAAGACGCATGGGTGCTTGAAACACATGAATCTTGGACAAAATCCATACCTGTGTTTTACCACATTTTATGCCAAGTGTTGCCAGAACCAGTGCAGAAACAAATCAAGAAATTGGTAGGAGTTGAGGCCAAACCTTGGGCTGAAATACAGCTAACTATTGCACACTACTTTAGATTGTTGCAAGAAAAGAATTGGAAAAAGGAGGCAACTCGAAAAGGTGAGGAAGCAAAGCTAGTGCAAAATAAATTATCCAAGTACACTCTTGAAGGAGTCATGCTAACTAGCCCAGGTGAACAGAACACACAACAAGTGGCTATCCCACAGCAGAATACCCAGGGTATCGTAGGACAATACCCAAGGGGAAGGGGATTTAGAGGAAGAGGATGGCAGAGTAATCATGGAGGTTTCCAAGGCAATCAAGGAGGTTTTCAAAACGTGCAAATGGGCAATACAGACATGGCGAATGGACAAATAGCCCGACCACCGCCGGTGTGTTGGCTATGTGGAATGACAGGGCATCTGGCGTGCTCGTGCAGAAGCCAAGGCACGTGGCAAAATAGCCAAGGAATGGGAGCAGGCACAGCAAACTCAACTGCCATCCCACTACAGGGCGGTGCACATAATCACACAGTGCAGCAGCAAGCACCAGACATGCAGCAGGGTGCGCAGCAGGGGGTTCAACCCCCGAGCATGGGGAATTTGCCACAAGGGCAAGTTCAACAGGCATCGCCGCAAATGTCTCAGGGCACAAACTCCACTAAGGGAGGCAACCCCGGGAATGGAGAAAATCCACAAGTGTACAGTGGACCGAACTTATACATGAACTAGGACAGCTCACTGGGAACCCTGATGTGCTCTATCCTATCAGTGACACCACACCCTAATAGGGAACCTAGGGGGAATGTTGCCATACGGGGTAAAGAATATTCCTTTTTAGTTGACACAGGGGCAACACGCTCGTGCATATGAGAAGGCAAGTTTTCCTTGTCCGGCGAGGCTATAGATACTCAGAGTTTTACAGGAGCTCACAGTCGAGTTCCCTTTACAGACGTATTCCCAGTCTCTATAGGGAAATGCAAAATTAATGTACCTTTGTTGTATTCGCGTCAGACCCCAGTAAACATTTTGGGTCGAGATTTAATGACAAAATTGAATATGACCATCTCATTTACAGAGGAGGGCATAGTATGCTCTACTCCGGGAATGCATTATTCGAACGTGTGTGATATGATCTGAGCCTATTCAGGACACAGAGCCATGAGAGCTATACCGCTGGAACCTGAGGTTTTCGCATATGGAATACGTGTACTTATGGCGGGATTACCAGGCCTTGCGGACAAGGTCAGGAGAACCCCTGACAAATTTCTATTCAGGCTGAGAATACCAATGCATGAAGAGGAGGGACAAATATTTACCTTGATGATACATGCTTCATCAGTGCGAGGTAGGATAGCATTGGTTGAAGGCTACGATGATGAAGACAGGCAATGGTGTGTGATTATCGTCATTGAAGAAGGGTATCGAGTGACTGATGTCACCGATGACGATCTGTTTGAAGAACAGCCTGACTCAGAAGAGACGAGGGTAGAAGTGAGTCTCATATTTTGGGTAAAAATGATCAAAAGAAAAGTGCCCCAGAGAATGATGTTGGCACTGATACGTCCGGAGTACTTTGATGACGACATGGCCCAGGCGCCTGTCTCAGTTTGGACTACAGGACCCTATGACGTAGGCCTCCTGGAGGGGGTGGGAGAAGTGAAAATTAAACTGAAACCAGGAGCAATTCTACAGAGACCCCGACAATATCCCATGTCCAGAGAGGCGGATGAAGGGATTGCAAAGACAATTTCCACCATGATGGATCAGGGCATCCTAGTGATGTCAGAGTCACCATGTAATACAATGATTTATCCGGTCAAGAAATCAAAGGGAGGGTCATGGCGTTTAATCCAAGATTTAAGAGCATTAAACGATATTGTTGAAGCCGAGTTCCCTCTAGTCCCTAATCCTTCTACAATTTTATGTAATATACCCGTAGTGTCATGATGCCTACCCCCGGAGCACCAGGCCAGGCCCGGCACCCCTGGGAGCAGGCATCATGCCCCCGGGTAAAAGCCCAGCGGCCCCTTTTGGGGGCTCTTTGGACTCTGTCCTGGCGCCGTTGGCGCCAGGCTCGTGTTGGACATCAGTCCTGGCGCCATAGGCGCCAGGCTCATAAAGGAAGGTGTTTTGTGCCCTTACCTGATGCAGACCATGCTGCAAGATTCAGGCCTCCCTGAGACCTGAAAGGGACTATTTTTTCATTGGGACTATTTTGCCACTCGGGCGTGGCCAGGGAAGGATACTTACCTGGAACTACTTTGGGGGCTATTTAAGCCACGCCCAGACAGTAGCTCACGCTTCGCTTTGTTCTGCATCCAAGCAGCTGAACGCTCACCGTGTCTGCTCCTGCATCTGGTCTCCAGCCACGCCCGCCTCGATCCTGGAACACCTGTAAGGAAAGAAGAGAAGAGAAAGGTAAAAACCAAGAATTTTATCAAACTTCTTACCTGCATCCGGAACCTTCACGCCAGCGTTCCTGAGAAAAGACTTTCATTTAAAAGCACCGCGTTGCTCGCTGCAGCGCCGCGCTTCACTCACCTGTCCTCGGGAGTTCTTCTGGCTCCACCGCGACTGTCTGCACCGGTCGTCACATCTCTGCGCCTAGGGGAGAGAAGAAGAGACAAAAGGTGAGCAGAAGGAACATATGAGGAAAGCCTAATTTTCCGCCATAACACTTACCGGTCTTCTGTTGGTGGACCATTCTTCATTTCGGGTCGGCGCCGTTTCGTTGGCAGGTACCGCACCCCGGCCCCTATGGGGAAAGGACAAAAGACATTACTGGAGGAATATAAAGACATTTAGAGGGATCGCCCCCATCGCTAACGCACCTGAGTTTACCATCGGCAATTCAATCCCTCAACGCATCGCCTTCATTCTGCACCTGAAATAAAGGACAGATCACAGGTTAGGAAGGCAACAGAAAAGGAGGCTCTACACTTGAACTTTTGTAATCTTCATACTTACGGCGTTCCGCTCGGAAAAGTCAAGTGGATTTTGCCAGCGCCATTCTGTAAACCAGTGAATTAACTGGACAAACACGCGCCCCTGCACCAGAAGCAGGATGGAGAGTTCATCCTTTCAAACCATAAGGTGAGCTTCAACCGGGGATTTCGGAGGAAGTTAGAGAAGAACGAAGGGGGGAAGGGTGGAGCAAGCACACTATTCTGCAGACTGTTAATCCCCTTTCTCATCTGCAGAAGGATATTCCTATGGGCCAGACAAGCAAGATTTGAGGGTCCTGTTCAGTCAGTGTTCCGAGTTCTGTGCATCACGCTCGAAGAGGCCACAGCAACCCAGACTAGACCAGCGCCTCCGTGGGAGTCAGGTGAGCGTTACACGTAGAGGCAACATATTTCACAGTGATTGACTTGAAAAATGCCTTTTTCTCAATCCCATTGCACCGCGAATCTCAAGATCTGACGTCATTTACATTCAGACAAATGTGTCTGAAAAGCATGAGGTTGCCACAGGGGGACTGTGAGTCTCCGTCCATATTTAACAGAGTCCTACAGATGGACCTAAGCAATATTGCATTAGATAGTGTCATCTTGCAGTATGTGGATGACATCCTAATCTGCAACACCACTGAAGAGCAATGCAGGCGCGATTCTGTCAAGTTACTGACTATATTGGCTGAGAAAGGATATAAGGTTGACAAGGAAAAGCTACAGTATTGTCAACAAGAAGTGAATGTACATAGGCCAACTCATCTCGCATGAGGGAAAAAAGGTGACCCCAGAAAGGGCTGAAGCTATCATGAACACGGAAAAGCCACTCACGATAAAGCAAATGCAGAGCTTTTTAGGCGTGTGCAATTATGTTAGAGCATGGGTCTTCGATTACAGCTTGTATACCAAGCCCTTTCTCCAGGCCCTGAAGAAGGCCCAGATGACAAAGGAAAAGATTGAATGGACCGAGGCAATGGAAAAGGGGTTTACGGAACTCAAGAGAGCAATTTGCATGGCTCCAGTTCTCGGGATTCCTAATTATGCAGAAGAATTTTACCTATTCTCACACACAGATGGCAGCGTTATGACGTTAAGCGTTATAGCTGAGCCAGTCACTGAGGGAGAGCCGATACATAACTGTGCAAACTATGAAGAATTCTATGATGAAATCCCCAGGGTGAAAGAAAATGCCCTGGCGGGAGGCGAGATAATTTTTATTGACGGTTCGTCAAGAATCGACCAAGAAGACGGGCAAAGATATACAGGCATTACCGTAATAAAACTCATAGCAAACAGAGAATTTCAAGTACTCGTCAGTGCATGAATACCATCTCACTATTCAGCACAGGCTGCAGACCTATTGGCATTGATACTCGCCATTGAGAATCACGCAGACCAGGAAGTTATGGTGTACAGTGACTCCGCCTATGTGATGTCTACAGTGGAAAAGGTGGGGCTACCTACGAGAGGACGGTACGCCAGTGCAGCACGCAGCCTTATTGGACAGGCTGATTAAGGCACTACAGCTCCCAGTGGGCATAGCGGTCGTGAAATGCGCCGCTCACACCAAAGGGACAGATTTCGTGTCACGCGAAACCATGCAGCAGACACGTAAGCCAAGCACATGGCATCCAAAAGTTAGACGATCATGGAAATATAAGTAGCGTGCACCCATGAACGAATGATGATAGCACGAGCCACACCAGAAGCCTATAGCAATATGAGGCAGACACAACTGATGGAGCTTCAAGGGGAGGCACATCAGGACGGAAAGAACCTGTGGAAACGTCGAGGGTGTTCATTAAAACCCTCTGACGGACTGTGGCGGCAAGACAGCACTGGTAAACCAGTAATACCTGTAGCCCTACTAAAGATAGCATTGGGGCAATTGCATTACCCATTTCACATGTCAAAAGAGAATCTAGCAGCAACGCTTGCAGAAGACTGGTTTATACCGAATTTAGCTGAGCATGTTGCATTCTTTATGGTGAACTGCATAATCTGCCAGCAATTCACTGCTGGACACACATTAAAAGAAGTGAGAGGAATCATCCCCCGGCCAAATGGGTCTTTTCAGCACTTACATATCGACTACGTCAACATGATCGAAGTGTGTAATGGGTACAGGTACTTAATTGTAGTGGTGTGTCCATTCTCTAGATGGATAGAAGCAGGTCCTTGTACACACCCAGACTCAACCTGTGCTGTCAAATTCCTGGTGAGGGAAGTGTTCCCTAGATGGGGGGTGTGTGAAGTGATGAGATCAGACAATGGGGCTCATTTTGTTAACGCAGTGTTTGAGCAGATCATCTTATTGTGTTGTATAAAGCACAAGTTCCCCTCGGCGTATCATCCAGAAGGTAATGGTGTTTGTGAGAGGCTCAACGGCTTATTAAAGGAAAGGATAGCCAAGCTGAAGCTTACTCTAAAGAGGGGATGGTCGCACTGCCTTCCACTGGCATTGTATGCTCTTCGGTAACCAATCAGGCTCCAACCATCATCTCACGCCGCACGGGAAGGAGAATGAATACCCCCTTACTCCTTGAAATAGAGCTAGATGTGATGCCCAGCCCACCCGAGAGGTCCTGGGAACCGAATTGTCAAAGTAGCTGAACTGTATGACATCCAGCCTTACTGTAATTTCAGACCAGCTGCAGCGGTGACGAAAAGGGTGAAGCACAGCACAAAGTATTGCAGAAGTCTCTGCAACAGACCCAGCTCAAGGTCTTTGTGTTCCATACGTTTTCCCTGGAGACGCAGTCCTAATCAAAAACCACATAAGGAAAAGGTGGGACGAGCCAAGATGCATTGGTCCTTTCATCGTAGAAGACTGCACCCCATCAGCAGTAAAATTGCAGGGCAGGAGAGCATCGATTTTTCTCAATGACATTAAGCCCTACATCTGAGAAAACCCTCTAGCTGCACCCCACCGCGAAGAAAATATAGACAACGGGGAAGAACCACAGCATGTGCAGACAAGATCCATGACGAGGAAGAAGGACACATGAGCAGCAAAACCAAGATATAAAGAACATGTTTGTAAATTGTGGCTTGAACTAGACAATTCCTCTAAAGAAAAAGGGGATAAGGACATAACGGACACTCTGTGCATCCTAGTTGCAGGGTGAAGAAGAAAATACGCATCTAAACCACAACACGTTTGTTGACATGAACTTGTAAATCAATCACACTGAAGTGTTGGTGAGAACATGACTCAAATAGATTGTGATCAAAGACTTTTGCCTAAAGAGCTAAACACAGCATCCTGACTCGTCAAAGAGCAAGACGTCGCTTTGCAGCATTTATGGTGTCTTCCAGCAGAAATATCACGAGGGATGTGCTGTCCTGTTTCCAATTAGTGCTACAGACATATCCGCCCCTTGTAGGGAGAGTCACCAGTGTCACAGACTTTATCCAAGATCCTGCCAACAAGAAAGTAATCTGGCAACAACTTACCGTCATCACGGAAGCCTTCATTGTGTTACCAGAATACAGTGATGAGGACACAAACGCTTCCACCGCAGGCAATTATAGAGGAACTCTCCAATACACTCCTCTATCGCATCATAGAGGAGTGCCCAGCTATTGTCGGAAGAACCACAGACACGCTAACTTTCATTAGAAATCCAGAAAACTCTGAACATTTGGGTCAACTGTGGACTAAACTAAACTACTTAGTAGCAATCCACGCGGCAGGAAAGTGGAAGGACTGTTCAAGTCAAAAGAAGGGCCTGTAATCTTGAACCCAGCAAAGCAAGACAAATGTCCCTGTCGCCTGAGGACAGCCGACTGGCGCACAACGTCCTGTTTCGCCTAGTCACTGACTTTCCAGAAATGGTGGGGAGACCTTCCGAGGTTGACATCATCACCTTCATCAGAGATCCAGCTAATGTCGTGCATATGGGAACACTCCTCCGGGGCATCATGCTGCAAGTGGAGCTGTCCAACTTTCAGAGAGAGTATCTGAAGAGATTCCGCCGAGGGACAGATCGAAGGAACAGAACCAACCAAGTCATCTTTCCGCCAAGGGACAGATCGAGCGAACAGAGAAAAGAACGGTGTGCAGTCAAAATATCGAGAAAAAAAATGTCGAAAGTCGAAAAAATCGAAAAAATAATGCTGAAAAAAAAAAGTCAAATGATTTTTTTTTTAATTTATATTTATTTTTTGGCTCTCGCTTGTAAAAGAAAAGTTAAAAAAATAAATAAAAAGGGGGTTGGGGGGCCCATTTCGAATAAAAAACGTAATAAAAAATAAATTTGACTTTTTTTTTACACTTTTTTTCGATATTTTGACTTTCGACTTTTTTGTTTTCGATTTTATGACTATAAACCGAAAAGAATTGCACTTTTTTTTTTTGATTAACTGCCATTTTTTCCCATTTTTGCATCACATTGAACAGATTTCATCATGTCCTCAGGATTGAAGCAGATTCGAGGGGTGGACTGGGAACTTACCTATTTTGAATATGCACAATGAATGTGACTCACCAAAGGTGTTAGTCTAACCTATTTTCCATAGTCTAGCAAGGGAACTGTATTCCACATCCAGAGACAATTGTCACCCGTAAGAGGGGGGACACTTGGGAAGCACCAGACACTTTAAGACACAAACTTTTCGAGAAGCAATAATGAGAATAAGTGAAAAAGAAAAAATAAATGACATTTTGTTATGACTGAAATGGGGCCCAGAACAGTAACTTGATCCTCCCGCAGGAACAAAGGCGCCCCCACTTCCCGGGAAGGAAATGCTGCCACCTTTCGTACCACGTGATGATGTGTATATGTATAGTGATTATCATTGTCTTTCTGTCATTGACAATCAGAACTGCATTCTTTATTGGTGCACGAAGCATTCCTATTTCAGTGCACCCACCGGAAAATGTCCACATAGGTCCAACAAAAGCACCCAGACCCTATATAGTTATTCCAGTCCCGCAAAAATCTGATGGTAAGGTAAATGAATTAACATTAAATGTAATTAGCAGTGATACATACACACATGAGGAGACGAATGAAGAAGAGAGTTGGAGACAGGGTCAGCACGGAATTAATGAAAACCTAGCACTGACCACTACACGCACCCACACAATGAATGCACACGAACCTGAGCAGGTGTCAATGGCTGCAGAATCTCAAGCAAAGGCAGCAGAGCGCACAAGACTGCCTACCGGACAATCAGTCCCAGTAAGTGATGAGAAGGATTGAAAGGAATTAAGTGAAAGGCCAACTAAAGTGGACATGCAAAAGCCCTCGAGAAGACAGAAGCGGCTACTGGAGAATTCATTGCAAAGACACAAATGATAATAGAACATTTACTCCTGTTCATAGCTAGAGCGAAGAAGCGACATGAGGAGCTGAGAACCAAAACCACAGAGACTAAAGTAACAAACACACAAGTTCCAACCCAAGGGACAAGCATCAGATCTACCATACAGCCATATACAGGACCAGTGTCAGGCTGGATAGCATGGACACTTGCATGCAGAAAAGAAAAGATACATGAGAACCAGGAAAGAGCAGACAGAATTGCATCCACTCGAATGGAACAAATTAAAAAGCCTGCACTATGGACTGAAATGCCTAAGAGTCCTCCAGCAAGATAAAGCCATACAAATGCTTTTAGGGATGTAGTCATAGCGAACTACAGGAAGACACTAAGAATCAAGAGAAGCCTACATGAAGATAACAATGAACTGAACGACTACTTGGACAGCACAGCGCATCTGGGGAACAACATTTGGTACCAGCACATGAAAGAAGTTGGAAGATGAAATTCAGAAGCAGAATGCTTCGTTTGTGCACTTCTACTGTACTGCATGGGGAAATCCAAGATCTTCGTGGCTGTAGAAATTGATGTCCCGATAGCACACTGTTTGTCACATGTGGCAATGTGCAACACCAGAGGACAGTTTATGGGAAGGAATGCCTCACAAGGTGACCTATACTACAAACAGTGGAGACCCAACCACCCCAATCCCGGATCTGCCAAAGATACCATTACTATCCCTACATTATCAGGAGCCCTTATTAATGCTAGGTCCCTTATAGCACACAATACTGAAATAGCAGATATACTGGCTATGGATAACTTAGATATCCTGGCTGTTTCTGAAACCTGGCTCCATGATGCTGCCGGCCCTGCCCTCATGACTGCCATACCGGACAATTACAACATCCTAAGAGTCGACCGGCCTAACACTAGAGGAGGTGGCCTGGCCATCATAACCAAAACGCAGCTAGCTGCTAGACTCACCCCACACCCAGCAATCACATCGTGCGAACTTCTCTGAGCCAAAATACCTATCTCAAACAATAGCACACTAACGATACTTCTAGTGTACAGACCACCAGGCCCATTAGGCAATTTTGAGGAAGACCTATCTAGTCTCCTTATTAAAAGCATTAAAGACTCCACCAGCTCCTTTTACTAGGTGACTTTAACCTGGGCTTTAATGACGCTGAAGACAAACAAGCCCAATCTATCCAATCCATTCTAGCCAACCACGACATCACTGAAAATGTCCTAGCTCCTACACACACAAAAGGACGCACACTAGACTGGATAGATAACCGTAACTGCAACATCACCATCTCTAGTATTCTACCTCAAATATGGAGGGACCACTATCTCATATGCTTTACAGCCAGCATCGAGCCTCCCAAACCCAAAAAGAATAAAATCGCACCCCCCATTCCAACGAGAAGCAAAAGAGAAATTACGGCTGAAAAATTACTCCCACTACTCCTACCAGCTCTCACCGCCAGATCCAATGAATCCAACCCTAGTGAGTTAGTTGAGTCATTTAACAATTCCATGACCAAAGCTCTAGACTTGATCGCCCCGATCAAACTTCATGAAAGTAAACGTGAAGCTCACCTGAATTCTTGGTTCACCCCCCAACTCAAAGAAATGCGCATCCAAAAACGCAAACTCCAAGCCATCTGGAGGCCTACTCCTTCTGCTGACAATAAAACTACACTTGCCAACTTTGCCAATAGATACAAGAAGGAAATAATTAAAACTAAAAAAGATTCATTCAATGATAGAATCAGTAAAGCCAACTCAAACTCCAAAGAGCTCTTCACTTTTCTCCGAGAATTGGAAAATCCAATTCCCCCTACAGACAATGTCCCCAAGGACAAATCCTGGTGCACTAGCATCCAAAATGCCCTAGCAAATAAAATCACAACCCTTCAATCTAAAATTGCTAGGAAAAAAGCCTCCTTGAGCCCTAGCGGAACTCATACCACCCCACGGAAAGAAACACTGAGCACATCCACCCAAAGCAACTGTAAACCCTTCAGGTTTACTAACATCTCTATATTGGAAACTGAAAAGGTCATTCGATCCCTTAAACCATCGAACTGCCAAGGCGACAGCTGCCCTGCGCAAATCATCAAGGATGTAGCCAGAGATTTAGCACTCTTCATCTCGAAACTTATCAACGCCTCCTTTAATACGAGCACTGTACCTACAAACCTTAAAGAATCTTGGGTATTGCCCCTACTCAAAAAACAGACACTTGACCCAGCATCCCCACTAACTACAGGCCCATTACTACGGTCCCATTTCTCCTTAAAATCATCGATAGAGTAGCCTACCTCCAAATCCAAAACTATTTAGAGACACACCAACTATTAGGTTCACGACAATCTGGCTTCAGACCACTTCACAGTACTGAAACGGCCCTTATTGACCTGAAGACACAAATCGACGAGCTGAAGGATAAAGGTACTACAGCTATGCTCCTCCTCCTTGACTTATCACCGGCCTTTGACCTGGTGGATCATGCAGTATTATGCAACCACTTAGCGTCTGCCGCCCATTTCTCAAGTGAAGCTGTAGCATGGGTACAATCCTTCCTAGTTAACCGTACGATGAGAGCGTTCTCCCCTGTAGCGGCAGCGGACCCAATCCATATCACCTGTGGTGTCCTACAAGGTTCAGTGTCTCCCCAACAATGTATAATATATTTACTAAGCCACTCTTCCACAAACTTGACAGATTAGGGGTAACCTACACTAATTATGCAGACGATACGCAGATTCTCATACCACTATCTGGCAACTTTGTCAAAGACACAGCTCTAGTAAACAAAATGTACCTCCTCATTCAGGCATGGATGGCCTCCCACGGCCTCTGTCTAAATGACGACAAAACAGAGATACTGATCTTGGGTTCCGACTCAAACCTAAAAAAACTGAGTCCCAACTATAGCAATTTCAACATAGATGGTAACATAATCAAGGTGGCAATCGGGGTAAAAACTCTAGGTTTTTACCTCGATTCCACTCTATCCCTCAAAAAACAAGTTAACTCCTTGGCATCCTCCACAGAGTACACCTGCAAATTAATCAGGACCTGCAGACCGTACCTCTCCAAAACTAACTGCATCACGCTAGCTAACGCATTAGTAATGTCCAAGCTGGACTATTGCAATGCCCTCTATGCAGGTGCCAGCAAATCCATCATAAATAAAATGCAAATCCTTCAAAATAACGCTATTAGAGCAGCCCTTGACATACCCCGTAGAGAACATATCTCCAACATCAAGAAAGACCACCACTGGCTCACAATTAGCGACAGAATCCTTCTCAAGACACTATCGGTCACCCACAAAGGGCTCAACAACACAGCACCCCCCTACATCTCGCCAGACTGACCAGAAAATCGTCCAGACACCACACTAGGGCTACTAACCACTTCCTGCTTGAAACCCCCAGATTTAGACGATCCAAAGCGGGCGGAGCTAGCTTCCTGGTCAGAGCTGCCCAGGCGTGGAACGCATTGCCTACTGCATTAAGGGCCAACCTACCCTACACCAACTTCAGATGTAAGGTAAAAAACTGGCTCTGGTCCAACGACAACTAATTTGCGCGGCACCTACGGCCATGATATTCCTGAAACCAGTCCATGACTATTCTGTTTTTACCCATTCACCTTTTGTATACACCTTCAATACTGTAACATGTTAGTTTTTCATTTCCAACTGCTTGTATTGACATGTATGCACTGTATTGTTATGCTTTTATCCTCTGTATGTAACCTAAGCTCAAGTAACCTTGTACCTGCTGCGCCCGGCTACCCCTGGGTTTTGTGCGCATTATCAAATAATAAACATAAACATAAACATATGGGCAACTGAAACGAATTACCCCGATGAAGATGACTACGTCCAGGACATTTAGACGAGAAATAGAGCTCATACCAGAAACCACGTGATCAGGTATGAAAAGCCAGAAGTCAAAGGAGCAGGAAGAAGATGGGAAATTAACCCACGACTGAATGTCCAAGGGAAAACTCCAGAAGAAGCTCAGTTGTGGAAGAACAGAGGTGAAATGCAGATCTGGGGAACAGTGGTGTCACCAGACGGATGGGAAGCAGGAGTAGTGATGTGCTGAGCATGGATGATCCATGGAGTCTACAAGGAAGCAGTAGAAAACGCACAGAGATTGTGCGAACCTCTATGGCCAAAACTCACAAAATTACTGACATGGGTCGAGGACAGAGAAGGACCCTTGCAGATAGTGCCACTGGAAAGCGCAAAATTATGCTTCGGAAACAATGGCACTAGGAAGATGGGAGAGAATCAGAACTGCGGACGAATCTTTGAAGCTCCAGGTATGGCTCACCGAACTGTGGTAATTATGGATCATTACTGGGCGTGTGGATCCAAAGCATACATAAGGCTGTCGAGAAACAGGGGAGGCAGATGCACAATAGTGAATGTCCCCGTTCCTGCACTAGTGATCCCGAAGAGTGACTTGAATATTGACAGTTTTCCGAAAGCAGATGCCCACCTGAGGAAAAGGAGATCTGCAGAACTGATATCCCGAATGAAGAGAGAAAATTACTTCTCAACCAAATCAGAAGAAGCATTCCATGCAATCCCATATGAACACAGGCTATTCACCCTCACCTCATCAGTTTTCACAACAATCATCATGCCAAGATTTCAAGTTGGAGCAAACACTAAATGGTTGCAGATAACCAGATGGGAGTTATTGCAAACCATTAACACTACCATAAAAGGATTCAATTCTATTAAGGAAGAACTAAGAGCAATCCGACTGATGACACTCCAGAACAGATATGTACTTGACATGATCACTGCTATGGATGGAGGTGTTTGTGCAAAAATCAGAGAATTGTGTTGCACATATATACCGTCGCATGACAAAGAAAATGGAACTCTAACAGAAGACATCAGTATGCTGACAAACCTACAGAACCAGATGATCAATGAAACTGACGAAGTTGATGATGACTACTGGTTTGGAACACTATTTTCATGGGTCCCACAATGGATGGCGGACATATTCAAGATCCTGGGAGCCCTACTATTGATGGTAGTGCTACGATTTTGTGTTATCAAAATAATCCTCACACAGTGCCAGCGAACTGCAAAGAAAGCCATAGGGATGAAGATTATGATCAATGTCAAACCAGGATGGAAACCAAGAGACCTGACAGATGAAGAGATAAGAGACTTTGTGAAGGCCAGCAAATATGCGCCAGAAGGAACAAAGTTCCTGTACCCCAGGAAACGAAGAAATTATGAAGGGAAATGGATTTATTGTAGCCCAAATGGACAATGTCAGCTAATGACATGGAATAAGGACGAACACGTGAAAACAGCAGGAAGCTTGAAAGGAGTGATAAAGATATGGACTCCAAAGGAACACACATTCACACCTTAATGTGCAAGCCCAGAAGATGAAGAATTGGATACAGAAGAACCAAGTAAATTGAATCCACAAGAGGGGGCAGAAGTGGTTGATGAACCGACCAGAGGGGGGAGTGTAGAGGAGGTCCCAGATAAGGCCTGCACTCCAGCCACCTATTTTGAAGTACCAGGAACATACACGCCAAAATATGTGACGTATGATGAGCAAATAAACCAGCAGAGAACTACACTAGGGCTCTCCCCAGTGCCCATCAGAAGAGTAATGCCAGTAGAAGTGCCAATAACGAGACAACCATGGGCGATGCGGTATCCATTGAGACAACCGTACCAGCAGCTGACATGAGGCGAAGACTGTTTACAAACTGTCCCTGAAGAGACCCAAAGGGCCTTAATCGAAGGCAAGTGGTGAACAACACAAGGGCCCGGACAGACGCAGAGACGAACAAAACGCTGATCAAAAGAAGTCACACAAAGATGAAATGTTACAAATAATGACATAATGAACATAGAAGAAGAGACGATATTGAAATATAAAGAGACGTAACCAGGATTGAAATATGCAACTGGCTAAATGCCTGTAAATAGGCTTGGAAGGCAAGAACCTAAGGAAACGATACTGCTTGCGATGCTTAGTAGGAGGATAGAGCGGCAAGCACCAACTATATATTTACCTCAAGAAGCACATTATACAAGTGCGACTCCATTGTACAAAAGCAGAATTAAGCCTAGGATGATAGAGGACAAACAGGCCAGGATTCATGAACTAGCTCAAAGTCAGATGAAAGAGCGGAATCGAAACTCAAGAAGCAGCTCATGGCTAGGAATTTGAGGTCAACCCAAGGAAGGCAGGAGAGCAGCAACTCCGAAGAATCGAAACTTAAGAGTGTAGAAGCCTGCCCCGTGAAGGTCGAGATAAGGATGCCCAGGCAGGTGGCGAGGCCGAACAAAGAATCAAATACACAAATAGAGGGAAAATGAGAAAATGAAGCCGATTCACGATGTAAAGACACGTGTCCAGCCTGGTGCGAGAGGTACCCACATCTGATATCATCCAAACCCAGAGGAAGCCATAACTTTTCCGAATAAGAAGCTACAGTTCGAGGCCACTCTCAGCCAACTAATTCACACATAGGCCTAAGGGTATTGATTGATGAAAGGGAGGCAGGGTGAATCTTGGGCCATCCCGCGCCTGGGCAACCATTCTGCATGCTGCTAATTAAAGTGGAGATTTATGTCTAGGGGTATAACTGACCCAATCACAATGGACCAAATAATCTAGGGTCCTAAAGCTAGTAGAACCAATGAGACGTTGTACTTCTAGTGACGTCTATCACGAGTGATGTAGAGGGATGGGCATAGATGCCTACCCGATAAGAGTTATCCAATCCCCACACTCCGTTACCATATACAGATATAGTACCTATACTTAAGTTACCTTTCCGACCAATCGAATTGCATGACAAACATATGAGTGTAACACGTCAACGATGATGAAAAACTGCTAAACTGCTATAACTGTTGCTGTCTGAATGAAGAATTCAGGAGTTGAAGCGAAACAGGCGATCGCACCACTCATGATTTTCATTTGTTTCCCCGTTTTTTGTACTTGTCATTAAACAGACTTCCCTTTGCCAAACCATTGACTTGTCCTTATTGATTGATGTTGGAGTAAGAGAATCCTGCACCCCATCCTCCTCAAGGTGCAGCTATCTCGACTTTAAGGTACTGGAGGGCGAGATCTGAATCTCATGGGCCCGGTCAGAAGTTGCTCCGCCCTCCTGTACAGAACTTTCTTGAACTTGGGGAAGGGGAGCTGAAAAGGATCGAAAAGATGGAAGAAGCTCAGAACATTGTTTTGATCACCATTTCTGACATACTGACATCCCTACACATTGTTTAGCATTAGTTGTGAGGGCAAGCATAGGTTTTGGACACAGACAACTTTTAAATTGAACTCTTTGACTCAGACTTTCCTTAGTTTCGTTCAGGTAGGGAAATCACACCTTAGCATAGGGCAAGTTAGGCCTTCTACCATCCTGACATTTGATTTAATAAACCATTTTTGTATGAACTTTGATTCTGTTGTCTGTGTCTTTATTCTTGATGCCTTCACAGTTCCCACTGACAGTCTCACCATGCCACAAGCCACAAGCTGATGTAGTCCCTGACCCATCACCAAATGAGCAGTGTTCTTGTGAGGATATCTTCTTACCTTACTTCACCCTTGCAAGGAAAGCCTGTGCCCACAGCGCCACATCTCCTCCCATTCAGCTATATGTTGGGGGATCATCTCTGGCTCCATCTTCTGAGGCTTTTCATCTCCTGAAGCATCACCTCTACCTCCCGCTTTATCCCCCTGCACCTCTGTGGCCATCTTTCGCTGTTGCTTCTGGATCTATTCCTCCTTCATGCAAATTGCCAGGTCATTTACTCATCCACCTTCTGCAGATACTTCTCCAGTGAATCTGTAGGTACCAGAAACTGCTTCCAATTTGGTAGCCATATCCTCTGCCTCACAGACCATTTTCATTCCTCAACCACATCTCCCCCTCCTCAACTAGCATCTCCCCTCCTCAACAACCATCTCCTCCTCCTCAACCCCCATCCCCCTCCTCAACAACCATCTCCCCCTCCTCACACACCATCTTCTCTCCTCAACCATCTTCTCCCCCACATCAACCACCATCTCCCCCTGCTCAAACACCATTCCCCCATCTCAATCACAATCCACCCTCCTCGCACACAATCTTCCCTCCTCAACCACCATCTCCCCTCCTCATACACTATATCCCCTCAACAACCATATCCCCCTCCTCAACCACCATCTCCCCCTCCTCACAAACAATGTGACAAATCAACTTCCGGGGCACCAGTGGTCCAGGGATGAATATCGGGTTTTAAATCATCAATGAACCCCACACATCTAGTACACCAGAAGGGATCTGAAACAATTGAAATACAAGTGAAATATAAGACCTCCTTGTCCAATTTTTGGTAAAGTGGACGGAACAGAATTCTTATCTCTGAAAGGTTGTGGATTGTTGGTTAGTTGCAACAGAGCGAAAATACAATTATTGCCCAATGATAAAAGGGACTGTCCAGTCAAGGTTGTATCAAAAATATCTACTTTATTATTACTACAACAGACAGTTCTAGCACACTACAATTACAACCCAAATTGTAAAGGAGCACAGAGGACAGACAGTTTCACAAAGGAAAGGGATGCACTCTGGATACTGACAGGATGACAGGAGGGTAGTTGGTAAAGTAATCAGTGTTATAGTTCACGATTATTTGGTTTCAGCACCAAAGGAGCAAAGGGTTGTAACTGTCTATAGGGGCCTTTGGAAAATGACCAGGGTGGCAGAACCACAATGTACCTGGTGCTGAAGTAGTTATTGGTGCTCGACATTGCAGAGGTGTTTCCAGGGCGCTTTGCAGCCCTTGAGGCAGAGTTATTGGTGGGAGACAGCTGCGGGGACCAGGCGGCAGGCAGTTCGGCAAGCGAGGCTGGACAGACACATTCAAGCTGTCCGGCGTGGCGAGTCGGGGCCAAGAATCATTGTCTCTGTGCTGGTTGGCGGATCTGGAATGCTGGTTGAGGCGTCCCGGATGGCTCTGCTGACTGCAGCGTGACAACAGTCAGTGGTGCAGACGGATGCGTTTTAAGGTCTCAACTGTCTCAAAATTGTCCTTAAAATGATGGATGCGTGGCAATCCTCCTAGCTTCTTCCCAGGGGTTGTGTCCTTTCAAGGTGGACAGCGCAAAGCTCAGTGTTAGCAGGCAACAGCCTTGTCCTTTGTCCAGAGACTCTCTGGCACTTCCCACCTATGAATCTTGCTGTCAGAACCTAGCAGGGCACGCTGTGTACTGGCTGGGTACCAGTTCTGGAGCTGCTAGATGGGTCTTCTGAGTCTGGTATCTCCCTCTGCTCATTGGGAGATGTTTAGGGGAGGGATATAGCTTCCCTCTTGGAACTCCTGGCCTTTCTTTACTGGTGGAAGATTTAATGTAGACTTTTCCTGAAGCTCGGATCCAAATGAGAACTTCTCACTCCTTGCAAAGTCTTCAGATGATCCGATCAGTGAAAGGCTCAACCCTCTTTGAAAGCCATACCGGGTCTAAGGATTGGTGTAGGCCAAGCCTAACTGAAGTGAGCCAATCCTGGGTTTCCACCAACAATCACTAGTGATGCTTCAGGTCAGAACCAGGGGGCTTGGCAACAGACAGGGTAAGGATTACAACATATACTTCTAAGTCTCATCCATCTTCCTGTCTGCCGTACATCATGTGTCTCCCTAATTAACTGAGCCCTATGCAGCGTTTGATCACAACATGGGCCTCTTTTGAAGTAGGGGGTTGCAGGCAGACCTTTGTCTCCTACAATTCACATACTTCCCTGCTCTGAAAGGAGTGGTTCCAGAGAGGACATTCACTGCCCTCTCATACCAAGGAGGGGTGTTAGTACCAAGTTGACACATTGCATTACAAGGAGGTATTGGCGTCTGGTCTCCATGGTCAATTCCTGCACCCAGGCCTTCCCTGAGGCCTGCTAATTTACATTCTTGAGTATTCGCCGCCACCCGCAAGGTTTGACAATGGAGATGCAAATCCATGGGGCCTTGAAATTCTAATCAGGCTGCCCACTACGAAAGGCTTTTGATGTACCCACAGCTGTCAGGTGTCAGCTACATATGACAGGGGAATGCGGCGCTGGTAAGCGGTGTCCTCCCAGAGTACAAGACTTTTTTTCTGCTGTGCGGTGAGCATGGAAAATATGTGCGGGAATGGCCCCACATATTTTCGGAGGTTGTTCTCCCATCATTCGTTCTTTTAAATAAACAAAAAGAGCCTAGGCGAGTGTACTCCTCCTGTGCAGATGGTCGAATCCCTCACACACATCTACTGCTCCACACACACCATCTCCCCTTTTTAACCGGCATCTCTCCTTCCTCAACTACCATCTCCCGTCCTGAACAAAAATCTCCCCTCCACAACCACCATTTCCCCCTCCTCACCCACCATCTCCCCTCCTCACACACCATCTCCCTCTCCTCAAACACCATCGCCCCTTACTCACACACCATCTCCCCCTCCTCGCACACCATCTCCTCTCCTCACACACAATGTCCCCCTACTCACAAACCATCGCCCCTTACTCACACACCATCTCCCCCTCCTCAAACATCATCTCCTCTCCTCACACACAATGTCCCCTACTCACAAACCATCGCCCCTTACTCGCACACCATCTCCCCCTCCTCAAACATCATCTCCTCTCCTCACACACAATGTCCCCCTCCTCACAAACCATCGCCCCTTACTCACACACCATCTCCCCCTCCTCAAACACCATCTCCTCTCCTCACACACAATGTCCCCCTCCTCACAAACCATCGCCATACCTGTAAGGAGGCCTAATGTAATGTATTGGCTCTCCTTGATAAAGGACTCAAGCGACTTTGATCTCACAGTCAGTAAAGAAACATAAATCAAAAGAGGGGTCAGTGTCAATGTATTGCTGTTAAGCCCCTTCTTGGTGGATTACACTATTTTGATTGCAAAGGGCTTCCAGTTAATATAGCCAAATAGTTAGAGATAAAGAAAGGATGGGACTGGCTCACACATTTGGTGATTGTAGTGCCTCAGCAGGACCCACCTACTCTAATGGGGAATGATTCACTTCAAAGGTGTTCCCCTTTGCTGAATTGTGTGACCCAAACAAATAGGCTGATCAAACTAAAAATAAATGTGAAAAAAGTAAGTCTCGATGGCAGTTGGCACTTGACTGAGCAGCGTCCAAACCAAGTGAAGGAAGAATTCCAAAACAGTCAGCCCTCTCATAGCAATGAATGAAGAGAATGATGGCAATGAGAATTAAACACAAACTCTGAATATTAAACTTCCACCCAACGTTGAGTGGAAATACAAAAGCAGGCGTAAATCATGAGCTCCAAGTGTGAAACTCAGAATGTGACGGCAGAGTGGTAAAACACCTTGTATTAAATAATGCCAGGCAGGGACATCATTTCACCAAATTGCCTGGGGTAGCGGAAGGGACATCACAAGACCCTTGACCCCCTGATGACCCCACCCCAAAGTGACATCACAGGAAGCGATGGAACACAACCTTTCACCCCTTGACAAAACAGGAAGTTGCATCACATATCATTGTTTCTAAGTACACTACGAAAAATATGGTTACAATATCACTGTAATGTGACATACATTTATACAAGAATGGATCACCATATGTAGAAGACATCCAAGGCCAAGCAATAATGATGTGTTATTATATAGCACTTGCGATTAAACGCTTCGTATAGAACAAACAGACATAAAATATCACCCAACCTGTGTTGGTACTCATTTATCAACCTTAGCAGGATGAAAGGCTGAATTGACTGTGCCAGGAGTCGAACCTGCAACCTGCAGATCACACGCGCATTGCAGCAGCGAGCGCTTAATCCGCTGAGCTATCTTAGCAGCTATAGCCATCAGAAAACCAGCCACTCCAGAAACAAAGAGCCACATGCTGCTGGCCACAGAGCAGGAGCTTCAATTTAATGTATTTAAAAAAAAAAGAAAAGTATGTTTTCTTTTTTGTGATTTTTATTTTAGGGGTAGCAAGGGAAACCACAGGGGTAGCAAGGAACTCCTCAGGGTCGTGGGTGCGACCCCTGGTGAACCCTAAATGATGTCCCTGATGCCCAGTGTTTTACCACAACTGCCAAACTCATGATCAGGCCCCATGAAACAGAAAAAGCTACTATCCCCCAGACACCGCACTTTATCATGAAATATCAGAAAAGCACAAACCAGTCTAATGAGGAAATTGTGCCCATTTTACTAAGCCTCTGTACATCCAACCCAAAGGGTGGACCTCAAAGATGACCCCATGTGTATATTGGGAAACTGTGATAACCCACAACCTTTCTGTGTAGTGACACGTCTATTGGAATGACTATTGATGCACAATACTTCTCAATGAACCAAGCCAATCCAATTATTGCTGAAATCCCTGAACATTTGTTTGATTTAAGTGATGCCATCAGACCTGAAACTCTCTACACTTGACAAGAGGGTTGGGGGGTATGGTTATATCCCCTGCGCCTCTATGGACTGGAAGATGTTAAATGTGCCACTTGGAGAATTAAAGGGTATGCCAAGTTACACATAACTATCGCAATAGCAGTACTGACAGGTACCAAAAAGAGAGTTCTTTCCATGCAAGTGATGAACACTTATGAAGTCAGCACCACTGAGGTGTTCCCAGGATTCCTACAGATAGTCAAAGAGTGTAATGGTCTGTGATGCCAATGCTCACAGACAACTTGAGGCAGGTTTCCTGTACTCAGTGTCAACTCCCTAGCGAGGTTACAGGCACTCAATCTAATCTCCAATCCCATTACACTTCCCATCCCTCTCCCTCAGCTTTCACAAGGCATTTTGATCAATCCCAGTCCATCTCCACATCCCCATGTCCAACAAACACTGAGACAAGGAAGATCCAACTAAGAGCAATGAGGATTTCCCATAGGAACAACATGGTGAGTGTACGGGAAACTGGCTGAAGAAAGAACTCAAACTGTCCCACTGACAGAGGCAGGCAGAGTCAGGTATTTAGTCATTATCACTCACACCTGACTCCACTTGACTATTTTCACAACTATAAAAGGTGTGATCTTTTTCTAGAGTTCTAAAAGGGAGAGCCTTTTCTCTAATTTCTTCCCCGTGCACGCAGCATGCACATATGTGGTCATGTGTTGTAATACTGCTTTTGACAATGGTCCCTTTGGTGGCCATGGCATGAACATTCTATTTGCTGTGCCCTTTACGCATTCTTCACTGTACTGTTTGAACTTGGACGCATGTCGTGGTAATGTTATGTTTTACAAAGGTGCATAAGAGGAGTGTGCTCCATAATGACAAGTCACAATTAACTGTCAGTACTTACCAGATTGTTACCTTGTTATATTTCATAAATCACTACTTAACTCGAAGTTTATTGCTCAACTTTTAAAATCTCAAAACCAACAAATATGAGCCAGCACCATCAATCATCGCTCAATCCACTTTTGCCTCAACAACCTATCTGTCCTCTGACTGGCGCCAGTCGTTTACTACACTTTATTCAAACCAACTTCACTTCCAACTTTCACAATTTATCACTTTTCAGAACTTCATACATCAAAATAACAATCACAATAATAACACAATACACATGAATAACCCCAGTGATCACCTTCTCTTTTACCTATATTCATTCATAGTAAGAGGTATTCTTTCTTCGCCTCCAATTATATTACCCCATACAGAGTTAAAGACGTCACCTTCCACAGACCTGACCATGTATATCTTTCTCTTAATATTCCGACTGGAATTTGAGATGCCTTCTTCTACTTCCCTTGAAATAGGATTACCTAGGTGTTCCTTTATCCACACAAAATTTGCTGTTACCCACTTATTTTCATAAAATACCACAATCCTGCCCCTCTATATTGCCATTTCCCCTAGTCTATTTACATCTGTTTAATCGACTCGAGGCCTTTGGTATCGACTCCTCCTCCAATCCGTGGAGAACCTGTGTAAACCGAGCATGGATTTTGTCAAAGAGGGACCTGCCCACGGCTACAATTTTTCTTGCAAGTTTATTTATGTCGCCCGCTCTGCTAAGGAAACTCCACGTTCTTCCAGTTAATGGCGGAAGATGCCTGATCGCCTGAAACTCTGAAGCCAAACTAGTATAGATCTGAAACCATCTGCACCACTACCTCATGAGTTTATGGCCCTTGGAGCATGCATCTATTACTGGATGGGATTACACCAGAGTAATTCTGAGTCCAAATAACCGGACAAACTCAAGAAGATGGCAAGTTGCGGTTTTATTAGCCATTGTGAGAAACCTGAAGGTGTCTTACCCGCTAGTTCCCGGAGATCTGTCGCACAGGTGGCCAGGCCTTGGCCATGGCCATTGCTATTGGATCCAGTTCCTGGGGGTGGACCAGTAGGGGAGGATCACCTGGGTGAGGGTTCTTCGGGGAGTGGAAGTGGGACACCGAGGGTTGAGACGCAGCTTCCTTTTCCCTATAACACCTTTTCCCCATCCTACTTTGTAGGAAATTTAGAAGCTCTGCCCTCCCCCTTTCCCACACAAACACGTTCTTACATGGTAACAGACAACGGACTAACACCATAGCCCTTTGCCTGACATGTCCCAAAAATAAGGTGAGGCAGAGTCAGGCAATCGACAATAACCATGCACACCTAATGGCGCTTTATCTTCTCCACAGGGATAAAAGTCAGAGCACGAAAGCACACTTCGAGCAAGGCAGAACAACTGAGGAGACAGCTACACCAAACCGGCAGTACAAAGAGAGAAGGAAAGCAGTGAGACCTGGAAGGAAGACGAAGGGGGAATTTCCCTTGCCCTTTTCAAACCAGCACTGTGAAGCCTCCGAAAGGGAAATTGTAAGATCAGGAGTTACAGTGTGTGGAGCAGCAGATGTCAATGGTACACGGCGGCCTCCCATATTGATAACTCAGGTGGAGAGGCAAACTGGCTACTGTAGTACTATCCTTGACTCGAGAGAACAAAGAAGCCAACAGGTTCAGCACAGCCGGTGAGTCAGAAGAAGCTGATAGCAAAACAAACTGTGTTGAGCCCAAGGTTGCGAGTAGCAACATTTTGAACGCAAGAAGAAAGAACTTGTGTATATGTTTGAACTTTAAAGAAAGCCCAGTTGAGGTTCAGGTGCAGAGGGTTCTGGCACCACGTGGGCGCCCATTCAAAAGGTTCTGAACGGGACCTGTTTTTGAAACTACACAAATCAGAAGGCCCGAGGAAAGGGCGGCATGAGGCATCAGAGTGATCCTACAAGGGTCACGTCAAATCCCTTGTACAATCGAAAGTGTCTGATCTGTTGCCAGAGGAACGTTAGCGGAAGGGAACCCTGATTTCAACTATGATTGTGAACTCTGATAATTGGCAAACGTAAACCTGACAGAAGGATGCCAAAAGAGCAATACATGAACTGTATTATGAATACGTGAACTGTATTAAAGAAAGGCTCTGTAAATCCGACAGAGGGAGGCCCATTTTTGCAAGGAGGATCCGAGCCCGGTGGAGGGAGATCCTAGGGGTGAAGAGCAATTGCCCAAGGTGCAAGATCACATAGAGAACTTTTGTTTGTTACTTTGAATCAGCAAACCTTCTAAGGCAAGAGACTTTTGCAGGAAAGAGACTTAGCCTCTGAATGGGTTTTGATATCGCTGAACTAAACTGTGAACCTCCTACTGTGGAGGCCCAGGAGTGTGCTGTTCTCAAGAGTCCCACCTTGTCCCGTGCTTCAAACGTGGGGAAGAGACTATTCTGACTTATCATTTTGAGAACACTTTTGTATTTTCTGTTGAACATTATCCCACACTCTTTTGTAATTTAGTTGTAAGGATTGGCAATAGGCTTTTTTATTATAGGCCCCTTTTATTTGACAAGACGCCACTAGGACTGTCTTATTATTATTTGATGGTCATAGCTTGCTCCCATCTTAGATTTGGGTTTAGATTAGGCGTTTATCTCACCCATTATAAAGTTCAATTAACACCCTTGAACTATGATAACTTGTGTCTATCTTTACTGTTGCCACTATGAGTTCCTTACATAATTATCTAAAACAGGGAGTTTACAACTATGTGACTAAATTGAAACAAATTGGTGAACCCTACAAATTCAGAAACCTAGTCAACAAACTTCTAATCATGCTGTTGCCACAAATTAATCAATAGGTTTTGATATTTGTAGCAGTAGGTAAGCTGTCATTCCCCCTAGAAAAAGAGGGATGATTCCTATTGATTTGGTTCTGATACCCCCCATGGTGATACACCAAGTTGGACCCAAACATTTGCCTAGCTTAGAAGTTCGGTATAGATGGCATCATTGACCCCGACTTCCAAGGAGATGTAAAGGTTCTCTTACAAAACAATGGTGCAGAGTCATTTCAAGTGCATCGTTGGGATCAAATTGCACAAGGAAGTTTGGAAACAGTTTGGAAACAGCACTATTACCTCGCTTTCCAGATGGCAAACATGACAAAACGGAAAGACATGCATTGAGCCTTGGGGAAGCTGATAAACCTTTTGACATTGAAGGCATGAAGTACGAGGAACCCATCATCTATCCCGATCAAGCCTTTGCTCAGCGAAATGATCCAGCTCTCGCTGAGGCCTATGTACATGCTGTTCTGGAAGGAGAAGGTATAGAAAAGGAGAGCCCCTTTTCTTCTCAAAACAGGGATTGTTATACATAAGGGAAACTTCAAGTGAAGGATTGATAAAAATACAGTTGGCGATTACCTGGACCCACCGAAAGGTTGTACTGGAGATTGCACTCTGTCATTCAGGACAAACAAAAACCCAAGCACGCATCAGTGGGAAGTTTTACTGGGCAGGTATCCATGCTGCTATAAAGACCTTTATCCAGATGTGTGAAATCTGTTAAAATAAAAACTAACACACACATCCCCCTACTTGTCCCTTTGAATCCTTTACCCATCATAGAAGTCCCTTTTTCAAGAATTGGAATGGACATTATTGGACCTCTAGAAACATCTGATTAGGCAACAAGTATGTCCTAGTGATTGTTGATAATGCCACAAGATACCCCGAAGCATTTCCAATGTGAAATAATACCATCCAGCAAATCCTTAAACACCTCCTACCGTATTTTTCCTGTGTCAGTTTTCCCAAGGAAATATTGACCAATCAGGGTTCAAATTTTATGAGTAAGCTCATAGCCGAGTGTTAGGGAGAATTCTCTGTTTAGGCTCAATCCCCTAACCTAGTGAGTCCCCCAGCAGCTTTGCTGGATTTTTGGGGTTTATTTGTTTCTCCTGCCAAGAGTGAGACTCTTTTCCCCTCACTCTTGGACATGATTTGAGTGTGTTCCTTAAACTCTAGATGTGTTTAATGGGCTATGGGGTCTTTTCCTCCTCAAGGCTTCGTGTGTTTTTGTGATGTGTGTTACACAGCACCCTCAGTGCAGTAACTGAGTCATAGTGACCCCCCAGAATAGACTCCATACCCTGGGACTGACTACTTTCTCCCAGGGCATGTAAAGTCACCATTGACTTTACTAGTCTTGAATTCTGAACAGAACCAGTACAAACCATCATATTGTGGACGTACTGGCCGGGGCAATTCGATTGCCCCGGGGTCTGTTAGTCGAGGGGGCACGTCTCCGTCCCCCCTCATCGAGTTTTGGCTGGTGGCAGGGATTCTACTTTTTATATTCAACCGCGAATATTTCTCTATGGGATTTTCCCATTGTTCGAGGCTACTATCTTTATTTATTTAATTACGATAGCCTGGCACATACCGCTGGTTTATTTATTTATTATTAATTCTCCGGTTGGTATTTTTTACCAAAACTCGGTTCTAAAATGGCGTTTGTGTTCTCTTCTGTGACTCCAACCCAAGTCGAGCCCTTTGTTCCACTTTTTGGCGGGCTTCTCCACAGAAGCCCTCCAAAGTGGTGCCACTCTGTCTGGGGTACTTAGGAGGGTTGGAGGGGGATTTAGGCACCCTGGACTGAGTTGCCTAGGCAACTCAAGTCACACTCCGTCCTGATTGGCCCAAGTGGTGAGCCGGCCGGCTCACCACTTAGCATGTTTGAGTGACAGCTGGGCTGAGTGAATGGGGGTTTTCTGCATAAAAGCAGGGCTTTGGGGACTGGAACTTCAGAAGTCGCCACAGGACCTAAGAATCCGACGAGAGAGAAGCTGAGCCGACCTGCCACGACGACACCACCGGTGGAGCCCTGCTGGACCGTCTCACCACTTTTCCCAACGGCAGAGGAGATCTCCCGCCGGAGAGTCTTCTTCCTTTGACTGGTGGGGATAACCAGCTTCACCGTCTTTTCACCTTCCCAACGCATCTCGTGGCCGCCTTGCCTGTGCCAAGCACCCCAGCAACCGGAATACCACGTTTTACCACGACCGCGAAATAAAGGGTAATACCTTTAACTGGAAAACTCTGCGGCTGGTTTCGTCCCTGGCAGTGCAACAACCTTCATCTTTCCTCCAAGTCGAGATCTTCTCTTCCCCTGGACGACGCCGAGACTTGCACTCACTGCCAGGACCAACTGCCACCGCTGGAGGATCCTTTGTACTTAAGGTACCGTGTTCCGCCTGGCTTCCCTTGCCACCGACTGTACGGGGTAGATTTAGCCCCCGGCTTTCGAACCTGGGTTAGCCTGGGACACCCTGGCTAAACTTTTCTGAGCCTCTCTAAACTCTTTTTGAACTCTCTGCAAGACTTTCAAAGCCTAGTGTAACTGTGTGATCTTGGGCGCATTTGTGCTCTGCTCTCTCTAAGAGGGGGCCCAGCCTATGGACTTTGGCTCACAAGTGACTTTTGCTCTTCTGCCTTGCTAAAAGTGTTCCTAAATCTTAGAGTGGTGTATCTTCACAAATTCTGCCTTTTTCCCTCCCTTTTTCATGAACTTATTGGAGTGTCATCTATAGTTAAGCGCTCACCTCTGTCTGGAAATAAGTGGTGTTAACTAAGACTTGTCTGATAAGGAATAAGGGTTGTATATATCATAATAGTAACTGTGTTTAGAGTGTTTTACAAATAAGAGTGCTGGAGTGTTTCAAACAGTGTGTGTTTAAATAAATAATTATATACTTTGATACCAAAGCTCTGGTCAGTGTTTGCTTGTGCTATTGTATCTGAGTGCCTATTGTGTATACTTTGCATACTGCCTAACTCTTCTTGAGGGAAGTCTGACTGCTCAGCCACAGCTACCAGGTACATCTGGGTGGTACAGACTGCTACCAAGTGGGTTTACTGCTAACACCTGTAGTCCTAAATCTTTTGCAGTGTTCCCAAAGGGAACTGCATAGGTTTCTGCCTAACACTGGTGTACAGCGGTGGGATTTGTATTGAGTATACTTTTTAGTGTGCTTTAGGATACCATAGTGCAACTAACCACAAAGCTTAGCACTGAAAAAGTAATCTTTCTAACATGTTAACTATGGAAAGTTATAGTCAAGAGTCCCTTGCTACAAAAACTGCTGATTGTTTAAGAGTTCTGTGTAAGCATAAGAATCTCCTGACTAGAGGCAAGAAAATGGAGCTAATAGAAAGGTTGTTAGCTAACCAAAGCCTGAATGATGGTTCAGAGGAACCTACCACTCCAGCAACTGTAGATAACAGTATTGAGATTGAAACTGAACAAAATGTTGATAATCTTGAGGAAGAGTCAGAAGACGAGGGTGAGGCTGCTGTGACTGTCCCCCCTAGGCATCTGTCTGCTCTACCTGCAGTACCTACTGGGCCTTTGCCAAGTCCCACACTTAGTCCTCAATATCTTGAACTAGAGAAGATGAAACTTGAATTAGAGTTTAAAAAACTTAATACTCAGGCTGAACAAAGACACCAGGAACTGAACCAAGAACTAAGGCTAAGGGAAATGGAGCTCAAGCATGAGCTAGAAATGAAGAAATGGTCTGTTGAAAATGCTTCTCTCTCTGGCTCCTCTAGAAGTTCCAGTCCTAAAAGATCCCGGATGCCTAAAGAATTGGTTGGTATGTATGAGCCTAAGTTGGATGTGTTGGATTGGTTGTCTCTGTTTGAATATAATCATGGGCTCCAGAACATCACAGGAAATGACTTACTCGCCTGGTTGTTCTCTAGGCTTCCCCCTGTTGCAACTGATGTGGTAATGGAGTTGGGGGAGGAGGATAGGAAAGAGTATGAATGTGTGAAACTAGCTTTGCTAGATTTGGGAAGACCCCTTCCCAGTATCTTAAGAGGTTTAGAACCCTCAAAAAGCATGATGGTACCCCTTGGGCTACCTGGGTGAGTGAAAGGTTGAAAAACTTAGAGGGATGGATTAAGGGTTACAAGGTGAACACTTATGAAGGTATGAAAAATCTTTTTATGTTGGAGTCAATTTATGATGCCTGCTCTCCTGAGCTCAGACAGCACTTGGCTGATTCAAAGGAATTAGATTCCAGAAAGCTAGCTAAGGCTACTGGCTTGTGGGTTGCCAACAGGGCCACTCACAAGGATTCTGGGGTAACTCAGAAGAAGGATGAGGGGAAAAAGCCTAAAAAGGACTCCAAAGAGAATTCTAATACTGCAAATTCCAAAGAGGGCCCTAAACAAAACCATAAGGGTAAGCCACAAGGGAAACCAACTCAGGATAGTGTACCTTCTGGTGCAAAACCAGAAGGAGGTCAGAACAAGCTTCCATTCCTGCGAGCCTTTGGCTCATGCTATGTTTGTAAGGCCACTGACCATGTGAAAGGAGATCCCAGATGCAAAGGTAAACTTCCAGGGATCCAGCTTGCCTCCTTAGCTTTCGCTCCAGAAGAGGAAGTCCCAATGGCAAGTGGAAACTTTCTACTGCTGGTTGATGAACCCATTGGTGTCTCAGCCAGTGTTTCTTTAGTCTCTCTGGGGTTGTGGGAACAACAGAATTTAGATGTGTATAATTCTATCTCAGATTATACTAAAGAGTATTATAAAGACAGTGTCCAGGTGAATGGTCAGGAGACTCCTGCCATTAGGGACACTGGGGCCAGCATAACTGTGGTGGATGAATCATTTTTCAAGGCAGAGGATGTTGCTAAGGCACCCAAATGCCTCACCAAGTTAGCTGGAGGGCCTGTGCAGATGTGTCCCCAGTTACCAGTTCTCATCCAGTGTAATGATATGGCTGTAAAGATACCTGTCAGTATACAATGTGAAGTACCAGGTAGGGTTCTGTTGGGTAATGACCTGAAAGCTCTTGGAGTTGTGTCACATACCCCCAGACCTCCTAGTAAAAGGTTACAGGAGCTCACAAAACCTGCAAGAGAGAAAACCCTGTGAGGGTTATCTCAGGAGATGATGACAGAGATCACCCCTCTCCCACTGGAGCAACTTACTGCAGTAATTACCAGATCAGGAGCAAAGGGGCAACCCAAGACTCCTAGGAAAAAGCCAGCAGCAATCACTCCAGTGCTTCCAACAAGGACTTCCCTCAGTTGTCCACAGTTACACCTGTAACTCCACCTCCAGCTTTGGCTGAGAGAGAGGTACAACCCTGTGTGGTTGAACTAGACTCTGAAGAAGAGCTAGTAGGAGGCCAAGAACTTATTGGAGATCTGGACCCTGAGGACCATCCTGAGCTGCTGTCTTTACTGGCAGAAGGTGGTCCCAGCAGGGCAGCTTTTCATAAGGGACAAAGAGAATGTCCAACTCTGGAGGGTCTCCGCCACCAGGCAGCTTCTCAGGCTGATGGGCAAGAGCCTGGGAAGTATAGGTTGCACTGGGAAGATGGCCTCTTCTACAGTGAACCAACTGAGTCTGAACCTGGAGCGCCTTGTAGTACCTCAAGAAAACAGACAACAGTTCTTGCACTTAGCCCACGAGATTCCTTTGGCTGGTCACTTGAGTTTCAAGAAGACCAAGGAAAGGCTCTCACTCTACTTCTATTGGCCAAAAATGGGGGCTGAAGTAGATAAGTTTTGCAAGAGCTGCCATACCTGCCAAACTTCTGGTAAGGTTGGCTCCAAGAATGTGGCACCTTTAGTGCCTCTCCCAGTTGTGGGAGTCCCATTTGAGAGGGTAGGGATTGACATTGTTGGTCCCCTTGATCCCCCAACCTCCTCAGGCAACAGGTTTATCCTTGTTGTAGTAGACCATGCTACTAGGTACCCTGAGGCAATCCCTATGAGGACTGTTACAGCTCTGGCTGTGGCTAAGGCCCTCCTTGGTATTTTTACCAGGGTTGGGTTTCCTAAGGAAGTAATATCCGACAGGGGGTCAAACTTTATGTCCCACTACATGAAAGCCATGTGGAAAACCTGTGGAGTTAATTACAAGTTCTCAAACGCATACCACCGCCAGACAAATGGATTGGTAGAAAGGTTTAACAGAACCATGAAGAGCATGATAGGTGCTTTGGAGGAACCCCTGAAAAGAAAGTGGGACCTTCTACTGCCATGCCTTCACTTTGCTTATAGAGAAGTCCCTCAGGAGGGAGTAGGCTATTCTTCCTTTGAACTTCTCTATGGCCATCCAGTCAGAGGTCCATTGGCCCTGATTAAGGAGGGATTGGAAGGTGCTCATCCCCTCAAGCCAGTCAGAGTGACTGACTATGTGATAGGTTTCCGGAGGAGAATGTCACACATGATGGCAGAAGCTAGTGATAACCTGAAAGCTGGACAAGCTTTGGTCAAGCGTTGGCATGTTCAAAAGGCTAACATGGTTGAGTTCACTCAAGACCAGCTAGTTCTCGTTATGCTCCCAACAAGGCAGAGGGCCTTGCAAGACAAATGGATGGGACCCTTCAAAGTTGTGGGAAAACTTGGGGAGGTCAACTATCTGGTGGATCTGGGCAGACCCAGGGAAGCTCCTAGAGTCTTCCACACCAATCGACTGAAAGCGTACGTCTCCAGACCTGAAGTAGGAGCCTTGCTTCTAGCTTCAGCAGCAGAGGAAGAAGAGAGTGAATCTCTCCCTGATCTCTTCAGAGGTGTACCTTTAGATGAGAAAATTGAAGGAGTCAATCTCTCTTCAGATCTGACAACTGAGCAACAAGAGGAGTGCAAATCTATGTTAAATCAGTTTGCCTCCCTGTTCTCGCTTTCACCAGGCTTGACCCCTTCGGGACAGCATGAGATTCTCACTGGTGACTGTCTGCCAGTCAAAAGCAGAGGATACAGAATGTCAGAAAATGTAAGAACCCATATCAAAGGGGAGGTCAAGAAGATGCTTGATCTCGGGGTAATAGAGCCCTCTACTAGTCCATGGTCTAGCCCAGTTGTGTTAGTACCAAAGGCAGGATCCAAAGACTTGAGATTCTGTGTGAACTATAGAGCTCTTAATGCAGTCACTAGGACTGATGCCCACCCTTTGCCAAGGACAGATTAGTTGGTGGATAAACTTGGTGCAGCCAAGTACCTCAGCACATTTGACCTTACGTCAGGCTATTGGCAAATAGTCTTCACAGACCATGCCAAAGAGAAAACTGAATTTTGAACCCCAGTTGGCTTGTACCAGTTTAATGTCATGCCTTTTGGATTAAAAAAAATGCACCTGCTCCATTCCAAAGGATGGTGAATCAAGTACTAGCTGGGATGGAGGACTTCTGCATGGCATACTTGGATGACATTGCCGTCTTCAGCCACTCCTGGGAGGAACATGTGAACCACCTAGAACATGTGTTGCAGGCTCTTGAACAGGCCAATTTAACAATCAAGGCAAGTAAATGCCAGATTGGTCAAAGTAAAGTGGTCTACCTTGGGCATGAGGTAGGAGGTGGAGAAATAAGGCCTTTGCTCAGCAAAATTGAAGCTGTGCAAAATTGGACAACACCTACTACTCAAACCCAAGTGAGAGCCTTCCTAGGTCTCACTGGGTATTACAGGAATTTCATTCAGAGCTATGGGACCATAGCTTCTCCACTGAATGTAATCTCCTCCCCAAAATTCCCTGAAAAGGTCAAATGGAGTGAGGAGTGCAATCAGGCCTTTGAAAAACTGAAGAAAGCTCTTTGCCAAGCTCCAGTACTGAGAGCTCCTGACTGCGACCAAACTTTCATTGTACAAACTGATGTTTCCAATGTAGGTATAGGTGCAGTTCTAAGCCAACTGGATGAGAAGGGTAGGGAGCACCCCATTTGATTCATCAGCCGTAAGCTGAAGGATCCTGAGACAAGGTGGGCAAAAATCGAAAGAGAATGCTTTGCTATTGTGTGGGCACTGAAGAAGTTTAGGCCATACTTGTATGGTTCTACTTTTGTCATTCAGACTGACCACCAACCCTTGAGATGGTTAATGCAAATGAAGGGAGAAAATCCAAAACTATTGAGATGGTCAATCTGCCTGCAAGGGTTTGATTTCACCATTGAGCCCAGGTCAGGGTGTCACCATCAAAATGCTGATGGAATCTCTGGGATGTATGTCATCGACTAGAGGTATGAGGTTCATCCAGGAGTGGATTAAATCCTCTTGTCCTTTAGTCTGGGGGGGAAGGCGAGTGTTAGGGGGAATTCTCTGTTTAGGCTGAATCTCCTAACCTAGTGAGTCCCCCAGCAGCTTTGCTGGATTTTTGGGGTTTATTTTTTTCTCCTGCCAAGAGTGAGACTCTTTTCCCCTCACTCTTGGACATGATTTGAGTGTGTTCCTTTGACTCTAGATGTGTTTAATGGGCTATGGGGTCTTTTACTCCATAGGACTTCATGTGTTTTTGTGATGTGTGTTACACAGCACCCTCAGTGCAGTAACACAGGGGTGTCATAGTGACCCCCCAGTACAGACTCCATACCCTGGGACTGACTACTGTCTCCCAGGGCATGTAAAGTCACCATTGACTTTACTAGTCTTGAATTCTGAACAGAACCAGTACAAACCATCATATTGTGGACGTACTGGCTGGGGCAATTCGATTGCCCCGGGGTCTGTTAGTCGAGGGGGCACGTCTCCGTCCCCCCTGATCGAGTTTTGGCTGGTGGCAGTGGATACTACTTTTTATATTCAACCGCGAATATTTCTCTATGGGATTTTCCCGTTGTTCGAGGCTACTATCTTTATTTATTTAATTACGATAGCCTTGCACATACCGCTGGTTTATTTATTTATTATTAATTCTCCGGTTGGTATTTTTTGCCAAAACTCGGTTCTAAAATGGCGTTTGTGTTCTCTTCTGTGACTCCAACCCAAGTCGAGCCCTTTGTTCCACTTTTTGGCGGGCTTCTCCACAGAAGCCCTCCAAAGTGGTGCCACTCTGTCTGGGGTACTTAGGAGGGTTGGAGGGGAATTTAGGCACCCTGGACTGAGTTGCCTAGGCAACTCAAGTCACACTCCGTCCTGATTGGCCCAAGTGGTGAGCCGGCCGGCTCACCACTTAGCATGTTTGAGTGACAGCTGGGCTGAGTGAATGGGGGTTTTCTGCATAAAAGCAGGGCTTTGGGGACTGGAACTTCAGAAGTCGCCACAGGACCTAAGAATCCGACGAGAGAGAAGCTGAGCCAACCTGCCACGACGACACCACCGGTGGAGCCCTGCTGGACCGTCTCACCACTTTTCCCAACGGCAGAGGAGATCTCCCGCCGGAGAGTCTTCTTCCTTTGACTGGTGGGGATAACCAGTTTCACCGTCTTTTCACCTTCCCAACGCATCTCTTGGCCGCCTTGCCTGTGCCAAGCACCCCGGCAACCGGAATACCACGTTTTACCACGACCGCGAAATAAAGGGTAATACCTTTAACTGGAAAACTCTGCGGCTGGTTTCGTCCCTGGCAGTGCAACGACCTTCATCTTTCCTCCAAGTCGAGATCTTCTCTTCCCCTGGACGACGCCGAGACTTGCACCCACTGCCAGGACCAACTGCCACCGCTGGAGGATCCTTTGTACTTAAGGTACCGTGTTCCGCCTGGCTTCCCTTGCCACCGACTGTACGGGGTAGATTTAGCCCCCGGCTTTCGAACCTGGGTTAGCCTGGGACACCCTGGCTAAACTTTTCTGAGCCTCTCTAAACTCTTTTTGAACTCTCTGCAAGACTTTCAAAGCCTAGTGTAACTGTGTGATCTTGGGCGCATTTGTGCTCTGCTCTCTCTAAGAGGGGGCCCAGCCTATGGACTTTGGCTCACAAGTGACTTTTGCTCTTCTGCCTTGCTAAAAGTGTTCCTAAATCTTAGAGTGGCGTATCTTCACAAATTCTGCCTTTTTCCCTCCCTTTTTCATGAACTTATTGGAGTGTCATCTATAGTTAAGCGCTCACCACTGTCTGGAAATAAGTGGTGTTAACTAAGACTTGTCTGATAAGGAATAAGGGTTGTGTATATCATAATAGTAACTGTGTTTAGAGTGTTTTACAAATAAGAGTGCTGGAGTGTTTCAAACAGTGTGTGTTTAAATAAATAATTATATACTTTGATACCAAAGCTCTGGTCAGTGTTTGCTTGTGCTATTGTATCTGAGTGCCTATTGTGTATACTTTGCAAACTCCCTAACTCTTCTTGAGGGAAGTCTGACTGCTCAGCCACAGCTACCAGGTACATCTGGGTGGTACAGACTGCTACCAAGTGGGTTTACTGCTAACACCTGTAGTCCTAAATCTTTTGCAGTGTTCCCAAAGGGAACTGCACAGGTTTCTGCCTAACACTGGTGTACAGCGGTGGGATTTGTATTGAGTATACATTTTAGTGTGCTTTAGGATACCTTAGTGCAACTAACCACAAAGCTTAGCACTGAAAAAGTAATCTTTCTAACATGTTAACTATGGAAAGTTATAGTCAAGAGTCCCTTGCTACAAAAACTGATGATTGTTTAAGAGTTCTCTGTAAGCATAAGAATCTCCTGAATAGAGGCAAGAAAATGGAGCTAATAGAAAGGTTGTTAGCTAACCAAAGCCTGGATGATGGTTCAGAGGAACCTACCACTCCAGCAACTGTAGATAACAGTTTTGAGATTGAAACTGAACAAAATGTTGATAATCTTGAGGAAGAGTCAGAAGAGGAGGGTGAGGCTGCTGTGACTGTCCCCCCTAGGCATCTGTCTGCTCTACCTGCTGTACCTACTGGGCCTTTGCAAAGTCCCACACTTAGTCCTCAATATCTTGAACTAGAGAAGATGAAACTTGAATTAGAGTTTAAAAAACTTAATACTCAGGCTGAACAAAGACACCAGGAACTGAACCAAGAACTAAGGCTAAGGGAAATGGAGCTCAAGCATGAGCTAGAAATTAAGAAATTGTCTGTTGAAACTGCTTCTCTCTCTGGCTCCTCTAGAAGTTCCAGTCCTAAAAGATCCCGGATGCCTAAAGAATTGGTTGGTATGTATGAGCCTAAGTTGGATGTGTTGGATTGGTTGTCTCTGTTTGAATATAATCATGGGCTCCAGAACATCACAGGAAATGACTTACTCGCCTGGTTGTTCTCTAGGCTTCCCCCTGTTGCAACTGATGTGGTAATGGAGTTGGGGGAGGAGGATAGGAAAGAGTATGAATGTGTGAAACTAGCTTTGATAGATTTGGGAAGACCCCTTCCCAGTATCTTAAGAGGTTTAGAACCCTCAAAAAGCATGATGGTACCCCTTGAGCTACCTGGGTGAGTGAAAGGTTGAAAAACTTAGAGGGATGGATTAAGGGTTACAAGGTGAACACTTATGAAGGTATGAAAAATCTTTTTTATGTTGGAGTCAATTTATGATGCCTGCTCTCCTGAGCTCAGACAGCACTTGGCTGATTCAAAGGAATTAGATTCCAGAAAGCTAGCTAAGGCTGCTGACTTGTGGGTTGCCAACAGGGCCACTCACAAGGATTCTGGGGTAACTCAGAAGAAGGATGAGGGGAAAAAGCCTAAAAAGGACTCCAAAGAGAATTCTAACACTGCAAATTCCAAAGAGGGCCCTAAACAAAACCATAAGGGTAAGCCACAAGGGAAACCAACTCAGGATAGTGTACCTTCTGGTGCAAAACCAGAAGGAGGTCAGAACAAGCTTCCATTCCAGCGAGCCTTTGGCTCATGCTATGTTTGTAAGGCCACTGACCATGTGAAAGGAGATCCCAGATGCAAAGGTAAACTTCCAGGGCTCCAGCTTGCCTCCTTAGCCTTCGCTCCAGAAGAGGAAGTCCCAATGGCAAGTGGAAACTTTCTACTGCTGGCTGATGAACCCATTGGTGTCTCAGCCAGTGTTTCTTTAGTCTCTCTGGGGTTGTGGGAACAACAGAATTTAGATGTGTATAATTCTATCTCAGATTATACTAAAGAGTATTATAAAGACAGTGTCCAGGTGAATGGTCAGGAGACTCCTGCCATTAGGGACACTGGGGCCAGCATAACTGTGGTGGATGAATCATTTTTCAAGGCAGAGGATGTTGCTAAGGCACCCAAATGCCTCACCAAGTTAGCTGGAGGGCCTGTGCAGATGTGTCCCCAGTTACCAGTTCTCATCCAGTGTAATGATATGGCTGTAAAGATACCTGTCAGTATACAATGTGAAGTACCAGGTAGGGTTCTGTTGGGTAATGACCTGAAAGCTCTTGGAGTTGTGTCACATACCCCCAGACCTCCTAGTAAAAGGTTACAGGAGCTCACAAAACCTGCAAGAGAGAAAACCCTGTGAGGGTTATCTCAGGAGATGATGACAGAGATCACCCTTCTCCCACTGGAGCAACTTACTGCAGTAATTACCAGCTCAGGAGCAAAGGGGCAACCCAAGACTCCTAGGAAAAAGCCAGCAGCAAGCACTCCAGTGCTTCCAACAAGGTCTTCCCTCAGTTGTCCACAGTTACACCTGTAACTCCACCTCCAGCTGAGTCTGAGAGGGAGGTACAACCCTGTGTGGTTGAACTAGACTATGAAGAAGAGCTAGTAGGAGGCCAAGAACTTATTGGAGATCTGGACCCTGAGGACCATCCTGAGCTGCTGTCTTTACTGGCAGAAGGTGGTCCCAGCAGGGCAGCTTTTCATAAGGGACAAAGAGAATGTCCAACTCTGGAGGGTCTCTGCCACCAGGCAGCTTCTCAGGCTGATGGGCAAGAGCCTGGGAAGTATAGGTTGCACTGGGAAGATGGCCTCTTCTACAGTGAACCAACTGAGTCTGAACCTGGAGCGCCTTGTAGTACCTCAAGAAAACAGACAACAGTTCTTGCACTTATCCCACGAGATTCCTTTGGCTGGTCACTTGAGTTTCAAGAAGACCAAGGAAAGGCTCTCACTCTACTTCTATTGGCCAAAGATGGGGGCTGAAGTAGATACGTTTTGCAAGAGCTGCCATACCTGCCAAACTTCTGGTAAGGTTGGCTCCAAGAATGTGGCACCTTTAGTGCCTCTCCCAGTTGTGGGAGTCCAATTTGAGAGGGTAGGGATTGACATTGTTGGTCCCCTTGATACCCCAACCTCCTCAGGCAACAGGTTTATCCTTGTTGTAGTAGACCATGCTACTAGGTACCCTGAGGCAATCCCTATGAGGACTGTTACAGCTCTGGCTGTGGCTAAGGCCCTCCTTGGTATTTTTACCAGGGTTGGGTTTCCTAAGGAAGTCATATCCGACAGGGGGTCAAACTTTATGTCCCACTACATGAAAGCCATGTGGAAAACCTGTGGAGTTACTTACAAGTTCTCAACCGCATACCACCGCCAGACAAATGGGTTGGTAGAAAGGTTTAACAGAACCATGAAGAGCATGATAGGTGCTTTAGAGGAACCCCTGAAAAGAAAGTGGGACCTTCTACTGCCATGCCTTCACTTTGCTTATAGAGAAGTCCCTCAGGAGGGAGTAGGCTATTCTCCCTTTGAACTTCTCTATGGCCATCCAGTCAGAGGTCCATTGGCCCTGATTAAGGAGGGATTGGAAGGTGCTCATCCCCTCAAGCCAGTCAGAGTGACTGACTATGTGATAGGTTTCCGGAGGAGAATGTCACACATGTTGGCAGAAGCTAGTGGTAACCTGAAAGCTGGACAAGCTTTGGTCAAGCGTTGGCATGATCAAAAGGCTAACATGGTTGAGTTCACTCAAGACCAGCTAGTTCTCGTTATGCTCCCAACAAGGCAGAGGGCCTTGCAAGACAAATGGATGGGACCCTTCAAAGTTGTGGGAAAACTTGGGGAGGTCAACTATCTGGTGGATCTGGGCAGACCCAGGGAAGCTCCTAGAGTCTTCCACACCAATCGACTGAAAGCGTACGTCTCCAGACCTGAAGTAGGAGTCTTGCTTCTAGCTTCAGCAGCAGAGTGTCACGGCTCGCTCCCTTCGCTCCCGTTCCTGCCACTTGGGGGCATGTTTTGGGGTTTATTCCCTACTGGACATTTCCTCCGAACCTTATGCTACAGTGTCCTGATGAATTGGGAGCGCTAAAACCTTATTTCCCAAATGACTTCCCTTCCGGATCCATTCCAGGTTTTTGGCAGCCAGCATGCTACTGCTACTTTAATCAAATGACTATGCTTCCCAGAATGCCTGGCTCACTGCTTCACCTCCTCCCTTGCAGGACAAGGCTGGGTGGAGGATAGGCAACACCTGTGGCTGCAGGTGCAGCAGGCGGCACGCCTGAGGGGTGTGCTCGTTAAGCAGCTTTAAAAGCCTCAGTTTGCTTCAGTCCAGCGCTGGTCATTGTTGCTGTGTTCCTGTTGTGACTCGTCCCTTGTTCCTTGTTCCTAGCTTTTGTGCCTAGTACCTAGTTCTTGTTCCTTGGTCCTAGCTTTTGTGCCTAGTACCTAGTTCTTGTTCCTTGTTACTAGCTTTTGTGCCTAGTACCTAGTTCCTGTTCATTGTTCCTAGCGTTTGTGCCTAGTACCTAGTTCCTGTTCCATTCCTAGCATTTGTGCCGAGTTCCTAGTTCCTGTTCCTTGTTCCTAGCTTTTGTGTCTAGTGCCCAGTTCCTGTTTCTTGTTCCTCTGCCCTGGATTTCGGATTCTTGTGCTTAATTGATTTCTGCTCACTGGATTTCCCTTTCTGTCTTCCTCTGTCTGCAGGCAGCCTGTCTCAGTGCTTTACCCTTTGATGCTGCCCAATTCGCCTGTGTTTTCTGTTTCTTTGTTGCTGTCCTTTGCTACTGAAAAACCTGATGCTTTAGTCTTTCCCTTTATAGATTTAGCTTCCTGCCTCAAGGTTTCCTTTTGTGATATCATTTTCCCTGCTCCTGATCCTTACTTTCTATTGGGATCCATTCCATGTTTTCCATCTCACTTCTGCATTCATTTCCCATGGATTATTAGGTGTGGGTGTTATTGTAACTAGTCCCAGTGTAAATGCCCTTTTGTTTCCTCACTATTTTATATCACTATTTCTACTCGCCCCTTGACAAGGGTCTTATGTATTTAGTTTCCTCCACCCATTGCTGTTATAGCCTTCAGGGTTCCTGTTTGATCAACTGGGTTCGTGAGTTTACTGACATTCAAGTGGTCTTTCCGGTCCTCGTGAGTACAGTTTCTAAGTTCCTTATTCTGTATCATCCAGAGTGTCAGCTCACAGATCATGTCCTTGCTTGCCCTCTACGTGGGTTTAGCGCTGTCAGTATCTGTAATAGCATAGTGGGTAAGGAGTTTGCCGACTTTCCTTTCAGTCATAAGGAGGTTCTAAATGCTTACCCCACATTCCTTTTCATATATAGGTATTATTGTTTCTCCTGGGTTTTAGTATACCCAAGTCTTGGGTTTTGTATGCACATATTTAGATTCAAAGTTGTACACTGTGAGATTCCGTGCACATTGCCTTCTTCCTTTCTTAGCAGAATGACCAGCCCTTATTCCCGTCTGAATATGCCAGTTTAAGAAAGAAAGGCAGCAAGGTCACTAACAAGTTAGTACAGAAAGTTTCCCCTAAGTCTACCTGTGACAATCATATCATTGATCCTGACTTAAAGGAACTCCTTGATACAAATGGGTATTTACGTGCTGAGTATTTTACCCACAGGATGGCCCATCGTACATTGCCTGATCCTAGTTCTGTCTTTAATTTTGATCCAGATTCTATGTCCGCACAAGCCTTAGCAGCGGAAAACAACACACTGTTAGATTTTTTACACACGAGAACGTCTGTTGTTGAACCCCATGATTCCGGTTGTGCTTTACCTCAGATTGAACAGTTTCATGATTCAAACATAAAGAATGGAGGGGTTCATTGCATATCTTCTGTTTTCAGCCCTCAGTCAACTGCTTACTCCTCTGCACAAGTACTTACTGTAGTCCCTAATGTCAAGAGGTCTGATGTCAGTAGTCTGCTTAAGGGTAACACAGACCAAGTCGGTAAGAGTGAGTATAGATCACAAAACCTGCAAGCAGCAAATGACAATGTACAATCAGTGCACACCCGGATGGTTAGGGCAGGATCCAGCCCAGATGCCACCATGCCTTCCCCTGTGACTACTGATAGGGATGTACAGTTAAGGCGGGGCATGCTAAAAGCTGAACTTGAGGAGTTAAAACAAGAATACATTACTTTACTAGAGGAGAATAAGACTTTACGGTCTTTTCTGAATACACCTCAAACTTTACCCGTTGATGAAGTGAATACTGTTCAATCCCTGAGTGCGGAGGTTTTTGTAGGTCATGATACTTGTCAATATGAAGATTCTATTGGGAGTGAAAGTTCTCTTTCTAGCACAACACTTATTCAAGGCACAGGTTCTGACAATTGTTCTACCGTTTGTCAGGAATTGCCGTTAACTGAAGATTTACAAGCCACTCCTTTACCTAAGATTTCCTGTTTAGCAGTCAGTCATAATTCTGAGCTTGAACACATACATGCTTCTGATTCCCAAACACAATCCACAATGGTGGAATACACAGAATCAGTCACTACTGTAGGCTTAGGTTCAGCCCTTGATCTAGCTGCTGAGACTGAAGTAGACATTCAAGCTGATGTGGAAAACGATGCTACCTCTGTGTTCGCTCATTCTTCTGCCAATTTTTGTCTCAATGAACAGTCAAAGACAGTACAAAATACATGTTTTGATGGACTCATTCCACAGTATACTGAACCAAAGACCCGGCAGGCAATTCCTGAACTGTTGATTGTTAATATGCCACTTTCAGAAGCTAAGTCAGAGGAATGGACATTTGATGAAATCCTGATTAACAGAGACTTTACTATGGTGATTCCTCTGGTTGATTTTGACTTTTACAAAGGAAGAGACTCTGTGTCATTCACTAAGGAGAGGGACGGCATGGTTACAGCTCAGTCTTTGGTTACTGGTGCCAAGGAGTCAACCGCCCTAAAGGTGCATTCCATTCCTGAGCCACAAATGTGTCTGTTGACTTCTGGGACTTCTGTTTGTCCTCCTACAACCATTGACTCTTCGATTATCCAGTCCACGGCTCTGCAGTCATCATTGTCTAACGTGTCTTCAATCAATGAACAACTGCTATGTCTGCCAATCACTCAAGAGCCTTCACCATGTACGTGGTCAGAGTCAAAGACCTTGACAAGTTTGTCATCAGCTAACGAGACGGCTCCAGCTTGCATGCCCTCAGCCTCTGAATTTCCTCTGGCATGCCTGTTTTCGGCTACAGTGACTCATCCAGCGGATTATCCTTCAGCCATGGAGCCTCCGGTAGCACATCCTGAGTGCCTGTCTTCGGTCCCAGAGCCCACTGCTAGTTTGGCTTCAGTTCATGAAAAACCTGTATCCTGTTCAGCCTCGCTGCCAATATCGGAGGTGCACCTGTCTGCTCTGTTTGATCGTGTTGCAGATTCATCTACTTCAGAGCTACCTCCTAAATCACAACCATTTATTACGGATGAACGTCCAATCTGCCCTTCTTATGCTTCAGGAGGATCACCAGAAGGCCTGCCTCTTACACAAGTTAATTCTCCCAACTGCTTGACTGTAGAATCAGCACCTCCCGCATATGCTACATCTGAGTCTGAATCTTCTGCCAGAAACATCAAGCTGGATCACGACTCGGGAGGGCCTTACATGCAAGGCCGTTGGACTTGCCTGGAGTGTTACAAGTGGGAGACGGATACCATCCGCCATGGCCCAGACATCGAACAAGTAGCCAACCAGGATAACGGGCTGGACGGTTCACATTTGGGGGCCGGTTTGGATCAGCCGCTTGACAGCCTTTTTGTTGCCGGATCCCACATGAGCCTGAAGGAAGGGACGGGCACGGCCCCCCAACTGCTGCACCATTCGGGTGCTAGTAGCCAAAGGAAGGATATGACTGCTGCAGTTCAAAATGTGCCCGTTATTGCTCCTGCTGCGAATGTGCCTGATGTGCCAAGTACTACGTCTATCACTCCTATCGGTATGCCAAACGTTCCTGCGGTTGTATTCCATGTGCAACAAGGTGGCTACATGACTGACACCAGGAGTGCCAACCTCGTACAACCCATTGGACTTCCAGGCCCCCAAGGCGTGGGACAGATGCAGTCGAACCTTGGTCACCCTCAACCACAGGCCTTTAATCAAATGGATGATGAGAGAAGATCCGAACCTCTACATCGGCCGCCACCTTCTTTGTCTGAACATGAACATTTCCTGAAACCTGCTGATTTCTCACCTCCTGTGTGTCCGCTCTCAGCAGGGGGGCTACCAGAGCATCAATCATTGTCCAAAGCATGTTGCACCAGCCTGCCTCCCTCCTCAATGATGTATGAGTGTTCGCTCCCAGAGACTGAGCTTCCTGGACCTTCCAAATCTGCTTCAGGTCCTGCAAGTCCTTCATGCCTTTCTTCGACCCATGAGTCTCTTCCTCACCGAAAACCTGCCTATGGCTCTTATAGACTGCGGCCTGATTCTATTCATTCCAGTCCTTCTGCTTCTGCCCGTGGGTCATTGTTTCCGTCAGTGGCACTTCTGAAGACAAAGCGCTCCTGTCATGGAAAGAGGATGTTTTGTGCGAGTAACGGCCGCCTGGAGTCGGCCGTGGGAGGGGGTATAGTGTCACGGCTCGCTCCCTTCGCTCCCGTTCCTTGGGGGCATGTTTTGGGGTTTATTCCCTACTGGACATTTCCTCCGAACCTTATGCTACAGTGTCCTGATGAATTGGGAGCGCTAAAACCTTATTTCCCAAATTACTTCCCTTCCGGATCCATTCCAGGTTTTTGGCAGCCAGCATGCTACTGCTACTTTAATCAAATGACTATGCTTCCCAGAATGCCTGGCTCACTGCTTCACCTCCTCCCTTGCAGGACAAGGCTGGCTGGAGGATAGGCAACACCTGTGGCTGCAGGTGCAGCAGGCGGCACGCCTGAGGGGTGTGCTCGTTAAGCAGCTTTAAAAGCCTCAGTTTGCTTCAGTCCAGCGCTGGTCATTGTTGCTGTGTTCCTGTTGTGACTGGTCCCTTGTTCCTTGTTCCTAGCTTTTGTGCCTAGTACCTAGTTCTTGTTCCTTGGTCCTAGCTTTTGTGCCTAGTACCTAGTTCTTGTTCATTGTTCCTAGCTTTTGTGCCTAGTACCTAGTTCCGGTTCATTGTTCCTAGCGTTTGTGCCTAGTACCTAGTTCCTGTTCCATTCCTAGCGTTTGTGCCGAGTTCCTAGTTCCTGTTCCTTGTTCCTAGCTTTTGTGTCTAGTGCCCAGTTCCTGTTTCTTGTTCCTCTGCCCTGGATTTCGGATTCTTGTGCTTAATTGATTTCTGCTCACTGGATTTCCCTTTCTGTCTTCCTCTGTCTGCAGGCAGCCTGTCTCAGTGCTTTACCCTTTGATGCTGCCCAATTCGCCTGTGTTTTCTGTTTCTTTGTTGCTGTCCTTTGCTACTGAAAAACCTGATGCGTTAGTCTTTCCCTTTATAGATTTAGCTTCCTGCCTCAAGGTTTCCTTTTGTGATATCATTTTCCCTGCTCCTGATCCTTACTTTCTATTGGGATCCATTCCATGTTTTCCATCTCACTTCTGCATTAATTTCCCATGGATTATTAGGTGTGGGTGTTATTGTAACTAGTCCCAGTGTAAATGCCCTTTTGTTTCCTCACTATTTTATATCACTATTTCTACTCGCCCCTTGACTAGGGACTTATGTATTTAGTTTCCTCCACCCATTGCTGTTATAGCCTTCAGGGTTCCTGTTTGATCAACTGGGTTCGTGAGTTTACTGACATTCAAGTGGTCTTTCCGGTCCTCGTGAGTACAGTTTCTAAGTTCCTTATTCTGTATCATCCAGAGTGTCAGCTCACAGATCATGTCCTTGCTTGCCCTCTACGTGGGTTTAGCGCTGTCAGTATCTGTAATAGCATAGTGGGTAAGGAGTTTGCCGACTTTCCTTTCAGTCATAAGGAGGTTCTAAATGCTTACCCCACATTCCTTTTCATATATAGGTATTATTGTTTCTCCTGGGTTTTAGTATACCCAAGTCTTGGGTTTTGTATGCACATATTTAGATTCAAAGTTGTACACTGTGAGATTCCGTGCACATTGCCTTCTTCCTTTCTTAGCACAGAGGAAGAAGAGAGTGAATCTCTCCCTGATCTCCTCAGAGGTGTACCTTTAGATGAGAAAATTGAAGGAGTCAATTTCTCATCAGATCTGACACCTGAGCAACAAGAGGAGTGCAAATCTATGTTAAATCAGTTTGCCTCCCTGTTCTCGCTTTCACCAGGCTTGACCCCTTGGGGACAGCATGAGATGTCTGCCAATCAGAAGCAGAGGATACAGAATGTCAGAAAATGTAAGAACCCATTTCAAAGGGGAGGTCAAGAAGATGCTTGATCTCGGGGTAATAGAGCCCTCTACTAGTCCATGGTCTAGCCCAGTTGTGTAAGTACCAAAGGCAGGATCCAAAGACTTGAGATTCTGTGTGGACTATAGAGCTCTTAATGCAGTCACTAGGACTGATGCCCACCCTTTGCCAAGGACAGATTAGTTGGTGGATAAACTTGGTGCAGCCAAGTACCTCAGCACATTTGACCTTACGTCAGGCTATTGGCAAATAGCCTTGACAGACCATGCCAAGGAGAAAACTGCATTTTTAACCCCAGTTGGCTTGTACCAGTTTAAGGTCATGCCTTTTGGATTAAAAAAATGCACCTGCTACATTCCAAAGGATGGTGAATCAAGTTCTAGCTGGGATGGAGGACTTCTGCATGGCATACTTGGATGACATTGCCGTCTTCAGCCACTCCTGGGAGGAACATGTGAACCACCTAGAACATGTGTTGCAGGCTCTTGAACAGGCCAATTTGACAATCAAGGCAAGTAAATGCCAGATACGTCAAAGTAAAGTGGTCTACCTTGGGCATGAGGTAGGAGGTGGAGAAATAAGGCCTTTGCTCAGCAAAATTGAAGCTGTGCAAAATTGGACAACACCTACTACTCAAACCCAAGTGAGAGCCTTCCTAGGTCTCACTGGGTATTACAGGAATTTCATTCAGAGCTATGGGACCATAGCTTCTCCACTGAATGTAATCTCCTCTCCAAAATTCCCTAAAAAGGTCAAATGGAATGAGGAGTGCAATCAGGCCTTTGAAAAACTGAAGAAAGCTCTTTGCCAAGCTCCAGTACTGAGAGCTCCTGACTACCACCAAACTTTCATTGTACAAACTGATGCTTCCAATGTAGGTATAGGTGCAGTTCTAAGCCAACTGGATGAGAAGGGTAGAGAGCACCCCATTTGCTTCATCAGCCGTAAGCTGAAGGATCCTGAGACAAGGTGGGCAAAAATCGAAAGAGAATGCTTTGCTATTGTGTGGGCACTGAAGAAGTGTAGGCCATACTTGTATGGTTCTATTTTTGTCATTCAGACTGACCACCAACCCTTGAGATGGTTAATGCAAATGAAGGGAGAAAATCCAAAACTATTGAGATGGTCAATCTGCCTGCAAGGGTTTGATTTCACCATTGAGCACAGGTCAGGGTGTCACCATCAAAATGCTGATGGAATCTCTGGGATGTATGTCATCGACTAGAGGTATGAGGTTCATCCAGGAGTGGATTAAATCCTCCTGTCCTTTAGTCTGGGGGGGAAGGCGAGTGTTAGGGAGAATTCTCTGTTTAGGCTGAATCTCCTAACCTAGTGAGTCCCCCAGCAGCTTTGCTGGATTTTTGGGGTTTATTATTTTCTCCTGCCAAGAGTGAGACTCTTTTCCCCTCACTCTTGGACATGATTTGAGTGTGTTCCTTTGACTCTAGATGTGTTTAATGGGCTATGGGGTCTTTTACTCCATAGGACTTCATGTGTTTTTGTGATGTGTGTTACACAGCACCCTCAGTGCAGTAACACAGGGGTGTCATAGTGACCCCCCAGTACAGACTCCATACCCTGGGACTGACTACTGTCTCCCAGGGCATGTAAAGTCACCATTGACTTTACTAGTCTTGAATTCTGAACAGAACCAGTACAAACCATCATATTGTGGACGTACTGGCCGGGGCAATTCGATTGCCCCGGGGTCTGTTAGTCGAGGGGGCACGTCTCCGTCCCCCCTGATCGAGTTTTGGCTGGTGGCAGTGGATACTACTTTTTATATTCAACCGCGAATATTTCTCTATGGGATTTTCCCATTGTTCGAGGCTACTATCTTTATTTATTTAATTACGATAGCCTTGAACATACCGCCGGTTTATTTATTTATTATTAATTCTCCGGTTGGTATTTTTTGACAAAACTCGGTTCTGAAATGGCATTTGTGTTCTCTTCTGTGACTCCAACCCAAGTCGAGCCCTTTGTTCCACTTTTTGGCGGGCTTCTCCACAGAAGCCCTCCAAAGTGGTGCCACTCTGTCTGGGGTACTTAGGAGGGGTGGAGGGGGATTTTGGCACCCTGGACTGAGTTGCCTAGGCAACTCAAGTCGCACTCCGTCCTGATTGGCCCAAGTGGTGAGCCGGCCGGCTCACCACTTAGCATGTTTGAGTGACAACTGGGCTGAGTGAATGGGGGTTTTCTGCATAAAAGCAGGGCTTTGGGGACTGGAACTTCAGAAGTCGCCACAGGACCTAAGAATCCGACGAGGGAGAAGCTGAGCCGACCTGACACAACGACACCACCGGTGGAGCCCTGCTGGACCGTTTCACCACTTTTCCCAACGACAGAGGAGATCTCCCGCCGGAGAGTCTTCTTCCTTTGATTGGTGGGGATAACCAGTTTCACCGTCTTTTTGCCTTCCCGACGCATCTCGTGGTCGCCTTGCCTGTGCCAAGCACCCCGGCAACCGGAATACCATGTTTTACCACAACCGCGAAATAAAGGGTAATACCTTTAACCGGAAAAATCTGTGGCTGGTTTCTTCCCTGGCAGTGCAATGACCTTCATCTTTCCTCCAAGTCGAGATCTTCTCTTCCCCTGGACGACGCCGAGACTTGCACCCGCTGCCAGGAACAACTGCCACTGCTGGAGGATCCTTCCCACTTAAGGTACCGTGTTCCGCCTGGCTTCCCTTCCCACCGACTGTACGGGGTAGATTTAGCCCCCGGCTTTCGAACCTGGGTTAGCCTGGGACACCCTGGCTAAACTTTTCTGAGCCTCTCTAAACTCTTTCAAAGCCTAGTGTAACTGTGTGATCTTGGGCGCATTTGTGCTCTGCTCTCTCTAAGAGGGGGCCCAGCCTATGGACTTTGGCTCACAAGTGACTTTTGCTCTTCTGCCTTGCTAAAAGTGTTCCTAAATCTTGGAGTGGTGTATCTTCACATATTCTGCCTTTTTCCCTCCCTTTTTCATGAACTTATTGGAGTGCCATCTATAGTTAAGCGCTCACCTCTGTCTGGAAATAAGTGGTGTTAACTAAGACTTGTCTGATAAGGAATAAGGGTTGTATATATCATAATAGTAACTGTGTTAGAGTGTTTTACAAATAAGAGTGCTGGAGTGTTTCAAACAGTGTGTGTTTAAATAAATAATTATATACTTTGATACCAAAGCTCTGGTCAGTGTTTGCTTGTGCTATTGTATCTGAGTGCCTATTGTGTATACTTTGCATACTGCCTAACTCTTCTTGAGGGAAGTCTGACTGCTCAGCCACAGCTACCAGGTAAATCTGGGTGGTACAGACTGCTACCAAGTGGGTTTACTGCTAACACCTGTAGTCCTAAATCTTTTGCAGTGTTCCCAAAGGGAACTGCACAGGTTTCTGCCTAACACCGAGGTCAAAGAGCTACTCCATATTACCACCTTATAAACTTCTGTGTACCACCCCCAAACCGATGGCGTGGTAGAAATATTCAACAAAACCTTAAAATTAAAAATGCGGAAACTAGTAACTAAAGACGGGAAGCATTGGGACCGAATGATCTCGTGGGCATTATTTGCAGTGAGGAAAACCCCACAGGCCTCTACAGGGCTTTCCCTTTTTTTATTGTTTATGGTTTTAAAAAACCTTTACAAAAGGAAGTAACAGGACAATAAAAACTTCACAGTTCATAACATATTTTCACAATCTCAATACATATAAAAACTCCTTTCTGTCAGCATCAAAGCATCATAAAACAAAACACAACATAACGTGTTTTCCTCAACATCTCTATACGTAAACAACATCAAATTGCGTTTCATTCCACCTAAAAAATCGTTACACGATCAAAGACAACACACAGATGGCCTGCAACGTATGGAAACAGGAAAAGTCAAAGGAATGACGTAACGACAAAGAAAATGTGTCCGGCTCTAGCTAACTACAAAAAGTACAAAATCAAATTGATAACTCGTTGCACATTCCAATATGAAGTACTCCCTCCCAAGCACTTTGTAAACAGCTCAAATAATCCTCCACACTAGTATCATCGATTACTTATGTTGCCTAACAATAAGAGGGGCACCCTCCCAATCACTTAATGTCCAACTCAGTTATGCGTCCAAACGGACGTCGACTGTCATCTCCTCTTTAAGTCCTTTGTATTTTAGGGACAGAACACACTCAAGAAGGACTAACAAATTGATCAGACTAAGAATCAGCAGTTGGCTTGAGCCCCACATACACCTTTCCCACAGTGATTCTTTCTAAGTAGAGGAATCGTTATACAAAAAGGACCCAAATGACAGCTTTCTTTGAGAATCAAAAAATGGGAAGAATAGAATTAGATGTTTCAAGGTTTCCAATATGTTGCCCTTAGTACAGAAGCGACAGCTACCACTCAAATTGTCAGGCACATCCTGTCCCCAAAATTGTAACCTTTCATCCGTAATTAATTGATTCCATTTAAACCATAAATAGACCTTTCTTGCCATGTTACAGGGAAATATTTCTAAATAGCGTGCACGGTCACCAAATTTCCTAATAAATTTCGCATATTCATAGTACATTTTGCTTTTCCCAATGCGGTTGACCAAAAATACAAATGAAATTTCTTTTCTCATGCTGGAACACCCAAAATTAAATTCTCCTTATCGATCATGGTGTCGATCAAAATTCTGTCCATTTTTTTAAAAAATTTGACCATTGAGGGTGACCGGCCTTCTTTAAGTAGCTTTGCAATATCTTCATATGGAGACTTTTTTGGTGGAGCAACATTATGACATAACCATTAATGCGTCACCAATGCCATTTAACCGACAGAGGTAGGATGCCTATTTCATGACAGATCAACATATTCGGAATAGACAGTGCCATCCCAAGGACCTGTTTCCACAACCTCCCCTGCACATAGTCAAGGAAGTCTTCCATCTCGCAAATGCAGATGTCTAGAGTATACAAAAGTATTGGTTCCACTTTTAAAAAGTAGAATTGAATCGTTGGCAACAGTGAAAATTTGCTATACCGATGGTAGACAATTTTCATTTGTGAGGTAAGAGGTTTCAATTTGATGTGTATCACCTCTTTCCACATCCCTATAGAATATTTAGCAGAGAGTTGATAGCCCAAGTAACGTATCACTTTTGCTTTGGGTATTATAGTCTCATTTAGAGACCAGTTAAATTTGGCAGTTTTTTTATTTCCATCTGCAATTACGATGATGTAAGACTTTGTTGGATTAACTTGAAGATTGCTTTTGTAGGCATAGGACTGAAATGCTGCAAGTTTGGCCTGCAGACCAAATGGGGTTCGGTCCATAAACAAAAGGTCATCGGCAAAGGCCAGCCAATTGATAACCAAACTACCCAACTTCACCGGAAATATCACAACATCTGCCCACGCTGATTCAAGATCGGCTAAATATAGATTGAAGAGCACAGCTGCTAAGTTACAGCGCTGCTTAAGGCCAATTTCCGTCGTTATTTTATCTGTCATGGCACCCTCCTTAGTCAATCTAATTCTGTATGTAATGTTTTGGTGGAGGAGCGCTACCATGGCAACAAGATTTATCAGGAAACCATAAGCAATCATCTTCTCCCAAAGTACAGATCGAATGATCGTGTCAAATGCAGAGGTTAAATCCAATGCAGCCATGTATATAGGCCCAGTCTGATCACCTTTGGTTTGGGCATATAGATGCGCAATGATGAATGCATTCAGCGAGCACCCTAGTTGTTTACCAAAATCCACCTGGAATCTGGGCAGCACGTCCTGATGGGCTATGATTTGAAGGATGGATTCCAGCAATAGATAGGTGAAAATCTTTGCTGAGGCATCCATCAGCGCGATGGGCCTAAAGTTGTTTGGATCGTCCCACCTCCCTTTTTTATAAATAGGAATAATGGTTGCTGAACACCAGGAGGGGGGAATGAAGCCTGAAAGATAAACACTATCAAATTTGTTCTCCAAGATCTTAGCCCAGAAAATCAGGTCAGCCTTGATCAGACATGGAGGAATGCCGTCAGGACCAGGCGCACGAGAGCTCTTTATCTTCCCAATCGCCTGGATGATATCGTCCAACACCCAGGGAGAGGATCTCAAGATCAGACTTTGGTAATTGGGAGATACAATGTTATCAAAATGTATGGGAAGTGCATATTTAGTTTGAACATATGTTACCCAAACCGTGGCAGACACAGCTGCTTCCTTCAATGTCTCCCCCATTCCAGTAAGAATGGGGGAGACATATTTGTCGGGAACCATGATTTAACAGATGGCGGAGCATTCTCTGATTGTCTGCAATCATTAAGTCATATTTCAAAGCCTTGAGCATTTTGCGATACTTTTGATTAATTTTAGATTTAAGCAGGGTATACCTAACCCCGTCAAGGTACGGTGGTCCAAGAGCACGTATGGCATTTCGCTTTTCTTTACGGAGGTTTACCACCAGTATGTTATATGTATGCCGATGTTTAGGTAATATGGTTCGCTGTTTGGCTGTAAGCATCAGATTACTAACATGAATCTGGATTCTACAACTATTTGTCCATTCGGCTAATAGACAATCAGAGCCACCTCTTGCCTCCGGCAAGCAAATCATAATATCATCCCTTAGACAGGCCATCATTTTCTGACACAATTTGAAATCCCACCTTAAGCTGATATTAGGGAGGTCAGGGACAACCAAGGTAAGAGCCGGGTCATGTATAAAGCGCCTAGTACAGATATTTAAGGTAAGGAGCAGGGCCATATGATCCCCCAGGGATAGATCACATATGGCCAGTGTATCCACATTGGCCAGGAGTGTACTGGAAACAAAGAAATAATCGATCATTGAGGACACCGCTCCGCGAGACCAAGTATAAGCAAATAGGTCAAGGTTAGGAGGTACCAGTTGGATGTCAAATGAAAGGAAGTAATCTACCCACCTCTTGCGATGCATTGTTGAGGGGTTCGCAGGGCGGGTGCCACTATGCTTTATCGTTTCTATACAGATAGCATTAAAATCACCACCCAGGATAACCAAAATACCTGGGTCTTCAGATATGGCATCTTCAAGAATTTTATCAAGCAGGTTAAGGAGATCAGACTGTCCAGTAATAACGTTTTTCCAATATAAACAAACCACCAGAACGTTCTCCCTGCACAACCTAAACAAGTTAATTTGACTGCTAGGACAGAATAGTCGGCAAAAACCAATTCAGAAGCGATTCTACTTGCCTTATCTATTAGGACCGCAAGGCCTCCAGAAGGGCGGCCTTGGAAGCCTTTGATGGCAGGCTGAACATATGTAAAGTATCCTGCAACATCAAAGTGGGCCAGGTGCATAGATTCTTGAATTAAGATAATCGCAGGGCGAGACTCTGCGTCGAGATGCGAAATCCATAGCCTAAGATTCTTCAGGCCACAGGCATTCCACGACATCAGAGTGAGCCCCATTCCCTTACTCTATTTATCTGCCACTTATTTGAAAGCCATATTCTGCAACCCCAGGTTGTTGGACTTAGCACCAGAAAAAGCTGTAGCAAAGGTCAGGAATTGCCTGAAAAGTTCCTCGCTGAGTGGGGCAGGGAGATTACCCTCTGACCCACCCATTTGCACCACCATCCTAGCAGGGGTTTTCCACGAAGGTTCTAGCTTGCTCTTCGGTCGAGAATATAAATGGGGTCAGACCAATCAATTCAAAATCATCTCGCTGGGCCCAGATCATCTTCATGATGATATGTGAGTGATACCCACATATCATCCTGTTGTTATTGTTAGAAGATAATCTGACCCAATCAATGTCGTCGGATCTGATGGTTCTCAAAGCTGGTATTGCCTGAAACGCCTTAAGAATGGCAGATCGATTAAGGCTCAGGTAGGTAGAGGTAAGGTAGAGGGTCCCAAAGAAAACCTCATTTGTTTCCCCAAAACTGCCTCTATTCCCGGGGCTATCATAGAAACATCAGAGAACTTAGTCCTGATCGAAGTACCTCCTAAAATAGCAGGTAAGCTCACCTCATCATGTGGTGCCTGTGTAGAAGGAGGAAGATCTAAAACCCCCATCTCGTCGCTTTTATTAATTTCTTCCATCTTAAAGCTGCCAGTACTTGCCGGGACCTCGATGGATCCCTCATGACCCACCCCATTCAGAGGACGGGCAATAGGGACGCTTCCCAGCAGCACACTGTTATTCAGGATTACAAAGCACAGGGAACGGAGCACACCGTCACATATAGATCTCCCAGCCGTGGGCAGCCCCAAGCTCGAGCTAGCAGATAGGGAAGCTCCCCCAGTACCATCAAGATTGATCCTGACTGGATAATTGCGAGATTCCAACGGGGAGTCGCTGAGTTTGCGCCCACTATGCAGGCCGTTAACCATGCTTGAGAAGGTCTAGTTGACTTCCCCACCAGTATTAGAAAGATCCCCCGGCAACCCTACCGGTGGCAGCAGTACTTATGGAGTTTCATATACCAGCCCAGCCCGTGTCCCGTCTAACAGTCCAACAGTCCATGCACTTTCGATTGCACTTCCGGGATGCGCGCGCAGGATGCGCGTGCTCCCGCACTATAAGGACTGAGAAGGCTTGTCAGTAGGTGTGGACTAGGAAGGACCAATCACAGACCCTGCAACAAAACAGAAAAAGCCTTATTCAAATAACGACGTTACCACCGTCCTGACTCGTCCACTCCGAGCGTTAACCCAACACAACAGCGCAAAAGTGCAACCCAACACACCTAGCCCTAGCCCCAACACAAACCCAACACAAGTCCAAGTGTTTACTTGTAGTCCTCCTTAGTTCTGCACAAGCCGCGTTTCACGGCTCGCGTTCGTTCCTCTTGCCGACGGGCACTCGTGGAGCGAGCGGGCTGTCGCAGGCAAATCCAGAAACAAATCCCAGGGTGTTTCAGCAGTATCGGGCAGCAAAAGGACAGGCAGTCCAACAGTCCGTGCACTTTCGAATGCACTTCCGGAATGCGCGTGCAGGATGCGCCTGCACCCGCACTATAAGGACTTAGGAGGCTTGTCAGTAGGCGTGGACTAGGCAGGACCAATCACAGACCTTGTAGTCCTCCTTAGTTCTGCACAAGCCGTGTTTCACGGCACGCGTTGTTTCCTCTTGCCGACGGGCACTCGAGGAGCGAGCGGGCTGTCGCAGGCAAATCCAGAAACAAATCCCAGGGTGTTTCAGCAGGACAGGCAGTCGAGTAGTCCGTGCACTTTCGAATGCACTTCCGGTATGCGCCCTTTCCCTTTTTGAATTACTATATGGAGAGAATCCGAGATGTCCTAGACATGCTCTGGAAACCTGGGAAGAACAAGAAGAGGCACCCATTCCCATCCCTCAAACTGCTACCCGAATGCGAGAATATATGACACCTGTCCGAGATCTTGTCAGGACTCATATGGGAAAGGCCCAAAGTCAACAGAAATCTAACTATGATAAGAAAGTAAGCTTGAGAGCATGTTCTATAGGGCAGAAAGTATTGGCCCCTTTACCCACCTCAGAAAACAAGCTTGTCTCTAAGTGGCACGGTCCATATGAAATAGTAGAGTGACCGGGAATCTGTACTTATAAAGTAGCCCATCCAGACCGAAAACAGAAGTTCCATTTATATCACATAAATCTGCCACCCATGCCAAAGTACTAGCTTGTTTGGTTTCAGAAGATATAGACATCTTTGAACTAATCCCTTCTGAGTTGTCTGCCCAAAAGCAAGACGATCTAAGAGATTTAATCACATCCTTCTCGATGTATTTTCAGACTAACCAGGAAGAATTAAAGGCGCCTACCACTATATTAGACCACCTGAGGGAAAAGTGGTACATTTAAAACCCTATCGACTCCCAGAGGCCCGTAAACAGAAAGTGGTCGAGGAAGTAAACAAAATGCTGCAAGCTGATATTACTGAGCCCTCATCGAGCCCATGGTCCTTCCCTATTGTGTTAGTCAATAAACCTGGTCGTTACTCAAAGTTCTTTATAGACTTCTGTCAAGTCAACGAGAGATCCGATTTCGATGCATATTCCATGCCACGCATCGATGACCTAATCGATGGCGAAACCGCCACCTTTCTATCCACCCTAGACTTAACAAAATGATAGTGGCAGGTACCAGTATATGGACCAGATAAAGAAAAGACAGTGGGCCTCATTACATGTTTGCTGGTCCGGTAACAACAGTGCTGGTAAGCTACCAGCACCATTGTTACTGGACCGGCAAACTATGAGTTCTACGAGCGCGCACCCTCCCGCCCACCAGGTCTGACCTGGCAGGCGGAATGGCACCTGCCCGCAGACACTGACGGTAGCACCGGCACCATTGTGTACCATTCTCCCTATTCCCATTAAGTCCTATAGGTCCCCCAGGGCTGTAATGCTCTGGAAATTGCCCATTGCCGGGCACCAGAAAAGACATTACTCCAACGGCAGCCGTGCCATTTTTACCGGCAGGGCTACCACCGAACTCATAATGAGGCCCAGTGTTTTCAACGCATTAGGACTATTTCAATTTAAAGTCCTCCCTTTTGGCTTACACAGCGCACCAGCCACTTTCCAACGCCTAATGGATAACATCTTACGTACCTATTCTGACTTCTGTGCAGCTTACATTGGCAATATCGTCATGTATAGTCAAACCTGGTAAGACCACCTTTTTGACCTTCATACTATCAAGAGAGTTCTTAGAGACGCCGGCCTAACTGCTAATCCATCTAAATGCAGATTGGCACAGACATCTGTAAAATATCTTGGGATTTTTATAGGGAATGGGAACGGACAGCCCCAGCATGAGGAAATGAGAGCTGTCCTAGATACACCTACACCCAAAACTAAATGGGATCTTAGAGCCTTTCTAGGGTTAATAGGATATTACCATAGGTTTATCCCCAAATTTTTCTGACAAAACAGCAAGGCTGACAAATAAACTTAAGAATGCCAAACCCCAGAAACTTTAGTTGCCTGAAGAGGATGATATATGCAATAACAACTTAAAGCAAACTCTGTGCCAGAACCCAATCCTAAAGGTAGTAGACTTCTGCGAAGACTTTATATTGCAGACGGATGCCTCCCTGTTGGGGAGAATTCTCTTTTTTGTGCTAATGTCCTTCAACCTTAGAGACCCCCAGCTCTTTTGCTGGACTCTAGGACTTTTTAATCTTAAACCTGGAGTGAGTGAGCTCTTTTTCTCACTCTCTCATGTGTTTTGACCTGATTTGGATTATGTGTTTTTACTGTTTTTGGAGACTGACAAACTCCATAGGCATCTACTTTTTGTATGGTGACACACAGCACCTTCAATGCAGTGTCACAGAGAAATCCTTTAGATTTCTCATAAGGTTTAACTACCTTTTCTTGTCTGAACTACAGTTTCCAAGAATAGTAAAGTGAAATTGACTTTACTTACCTTTTCTCTTTGTAGGTCCAGCACACACCATTTTATGTGGAGTGCTGGGGGTTACCTAGTAGCCCCTTATCCTACCTTCTCAAGTAATATTTGCATGTCTCGGGAAGATAGCTCAGGGCCAACGTGCTCACCTTGGAATTATGACAAGACAGAGCACCACAGGTTCGATCCCCGGGTCCGCGCTTAGAAACCTCTGGGTATTAAGTGTGTTATAAATAACCTATCATATCATATAATGTTAGCCTGACTACTTTAAATGGCTGGTGGCAGTGGTTTAATTTTCCTACCATTGTGCTTTCCTACCGCAGGTTGAATCCTCAGAAGCAGTACAGCATCCATGGGTATAACGCTCACCTGGTATCCACGGGGACGTCACTCAGCCTGTTCTGACCTCTCACAACCTCGAACCCTTCCCTGGAGGCTATTCGATTGGAGACTGGGCCTTGTTTTCTTGGATACTGTGCTCTCTGTCCTGTTTTCAGTGCAGGGGCACGTTGATTGATGCAGGCTCGTTGCTGCCTACTTACTTCACTGGCAAGAGTCCGACAGGTAAGTATAATGAGTCTTTTGAACAGTTCTCTAACTTCGTTCCTTTCCTTCCTTAGATGATGGCCGGCGTCCGGGGATGGCGGCGTACTGTTGAGATGAGTAGCGCTGAAGGTGAGTGAGAGCGCGATGCACCCCTTTCGTAATTGCATTGAACTGAGTTCTTTTTCTCTGTCTTTTAGGTGCCGCGACGTTTTCAGCGTGGATACCGGTAATGAAGAACAAATGCGGTGGGTAAGCGCGGTATGCAGCGCCTCTAAATGTTTCCACGCTAACCTGGGGTGTCTTTTCCCTCTTGCAGATGGATGAGAAGTTCGAGAGACAGAGTTCCCCCAGAGCGACTGGGAGCGTTTGAAGCTCGTACAGTATTTTAAAAATAAGCGAAGATTTGCAGAATGCTTACTAATGCCTTTTTTCTGTTCTTTTCCCTTTTCCTTAGGAAGCGGCGTGCCGGGATGGGAATGACACCGCCGAAGATGCCCGCAGAACAGAAGGAGCTATGAATGATGGGCAGAAGCGCCGCAAGGTAAGGCTGTTCCTAACGGTGTTCTTGTTCTTGCAGGAGATGAGCGTAGAAGAAGGATGCAGGCCTACTGGAGACCGATCCGAACACGGTGAGTGTCACGCTGCAGGTGCAGAAAACGCAAAGCATGTTTCTCAGCCTGGGTGTGGCTTAAATAGTCTCTGGGTATCCCAGGTGTCTCTGGGATGAACCACACCCAAAAGACTAGACCGCACATGCAGTTCAGGGAACTGAAATATGTGGGGGTATCCATCTTGTCCCCATCAATGCACTACAAGTCCAATCCCCAATGTTATCCTACGGGAGTGAGTGAGTCTGGTGCCACAAGCGCCAAGTCTGACTCCAAGTGGGTCTTTGGAGGGATGGAGAGGCCCTTGAGGGCCATGTAGGTGATTGTGGCCTGGCTCCAGCCTGACATCTTGGAGGGCTGGGGACATGAGGGGCAGGAATCATGACAATGGGTGACCATTTCGTCAAAATGGCCCCAGTCTTCTTTTTTCGCCATTTTCTGTTTGTGAGGTCTTTCTTGAGTTTTACTCTGTGTTTTGAGCCAGGTTTGAGCCCTTCGTTCATTTTGCCTTTGGCGGGCTCCAGTGTGTCTGGAAAGGTAGGATGTGAGGGAGGTTCCCGAAACTCCCCTGTCCTTTGTCTCTACAAATGCCTTAATGAAACCAATCCTGATTGCTTGGCTGGCTGTCCTTTTAGGACAGCCACCCTGCTGTATGATTGACAACCTAGGCTGTGCATAAATGGGAGAAACCTGCTTAAAAGCCGAGAGTTTTAGGACTAGAGGCAGAGTCGACCACTGGGAGAAATACCCAAGGAAGAAACCATGAACAAAGCTTGCTGCATCCTTCTGGATCTTTGAATTGCCTGGTGAAGCCCTGCTGCTGTGCTGAAACTTCTTTTTCAATTTGCCAGAAAAGCTCCAGAAGGGACGACTTCTTCCCTTGAGTTAGTGGGACCAACTAACCCCAAGACGAACTCTACTGGACTATCCTCCCTGACTTGCTGTACTTCTTTGCTGCTGCAAGAACTGAGTGCCAGGGGTCGAGAACTCAGTAGTCGAGTGCAATGTCTGAAATCTGGCCAGGTGCTCCAGGAGTCTCCTAATGACCCTCCAGAAGCAGGAGTGACCAGAGCTTGAGTCCCCTCACCAGGGTGCAGGACCCAAGGAGTGAAGGAAGCCCAACCGGTATCCAAAAACCATGACAGTGCTGTTTTCTAAGTACTGAAACCGCGAAGTGCCGCTGAAACGAAAAGAGCCCGTTGCTGCAGACGACCTCCTAACTACCGACTCTTGTCCCCATGACTGAGACTCGGGAACACGGTGTCTGCACCGCTGTAGCAAGACAGAATACAGCTGGGCCACTCTTCTTCACACCAGAGATACTGTTTAGACTTGGGGTACTTACCTCATTGTCTTGTAGCTGTGCTTTTCTCAGTTGGGAATTACAGTGGCTCTCCTTTAGAGTTGATTCCAACTCTCCTTTTCACAGGCTTAATAGCTTGTGACCCTACAAGTGATTGTCTAACAAACTCTCTAACTTTGTGCAAGACTTTGATTCTAAGAAGTGCCTCAGCTCCATAGACTGTTTAAAATTGACTCTGGCTGTCCTGGCTCCCTGCAGGCTCTTCTAGCGCATTGACTTTGATGTTGTTTGTCCCTGGAAGGTGATCATTTGTTTTAGATTGTTACTGCTGGGAAAGGCTTGTCTAGATTTCATTGGAAGATTTAAGTGTCCTCAGATATACTGAGAATCTGTTTACCTTTTTCCATCCTTAAACCTTTCCTTTTTGCAACCTCAGAATCTGCAAAGTATAACTAGTGAAATATAAATGCCATTACTGTCCTTGTGATTGAAGTCATCTAAGGGTGTAGGAATTGTGTAAGAAGCATATTGAAAGATTATCCACTAACTTGTTTTGATTCTGAAAAGTAATTTTAAAGTATATTTACATTTTTACATGAATTGCCTTTTTAAAGAATGCTTATTTAAACATTGATGTTAATGAAATAAATAACTATTTATAACAAAAACCTTGTGTGTAAGTGTGACTTGGTTACTTGTATTTACGAATTGTATTGCTACAGCTCTACAGCTCACATTTACCCCTCTTGAGAAAGGCCTGGCTGCTCAGTCACACTACCAACTTGTGTAGTACAGACCTATACCAAAAGGTGTGTTACCTAATGCCAAGCAGATACATGTTGTGTAGTCTCACCCAGTGTGACTACACCAATTTTTACCTAACACTGGTGGCAAGCGGTGGGATTGGCGTAGAGTGGGTACATTGAATATTTGTTGTACTTGTGCCCGACTAAATCAGCCACAAGCCTAAGCTCCACCATAAGGTTAAGCAAATGTAACATGCCAAATACGGATAACTTTAATGAGTCAGCCCTGACTTGCCTGACAGTAGGACAAATGAAAGATATGTATAAAACCAGGGGTCTGACTCTGAAAAGGAAAAACATGTGAATTGATTGTAAGGTTGTTAAATCAGCAAAGCTTGCGTAGTAGGCCTGTAGGTACGACATCCTTTCATCACCTGCATGTTAATTCCCAGGCATTTCAACAGGCACATTCCATCGAATGTTGCTCACATAATTTTATAGGGGGGTGGGAAATGGCAGATAAGGATTTGGGTAGGTTGGCAATATGAAAAATAAGTGTCGGAGTGTGGCTTGGGGAGAACCCCACAAAAAAAATTAAAAAATTAAAACGATGCACATTTTCGATGAAAGTGCACGTTAAAATGAAAGGGAATGAAATTACAGGCAATTAAATGACATGGAACCGGCCTGTAACACCTACAAACCAAAATAATGTGGAAGATAATGATGAGGATGCTCGTTTAGAGTCAAACTCTAATCTGCAGAAGGAGTCAGAGGAGGGAGAGGAGTCTCCAGAAGGGAGCCACCCTCTCCCACAGCCTGCCCCTGTACCTCAGTGACCTCCTATCGGGACCCCACAAGGTCCACATGTCAGCCCAGAATATATTTCTCTTGGAAGTCTGAGATTAGAATGGCAGTGCAAGAAAGTACATGTCCAGGCTGAAACCAAACATCAAGAGGGGAAACTAAGAGAAAGAGAAATGCAGCATGAAATGGAAATGAGAAAGATGTCCCTTGATTCTGCTTCCCATTCTGGGTCTTCTATGTCTAATTGTCCCAAGAGGTCTCGCCTTCCTAAAGAAGCATTGAGTATGTATGAACCTAAACTTGATGTGTTGGATTGGCTGGGTACGTTTGAAGACACTTATCGTCTACAAGGAATAAGTGGGAATTATTTGATTCCATGGCTCGTGTCTAGGCTCCCCGTGAACGGCTGTGATGCTGTTATGGAGTTGGGTGCCAGTGATAGAAAGGACTAGGAGTCGGTTAAGCTGGCTTTAATAGCCAGATTTGGCAAACCTCCTTCCCAGTACCTTAAGAGGTTTAGGACCCTCAAAAGAATTTATGGTAACCCTTGGGCTACATGGGTATGTGAATGTTCGAAAAACTTAGAGGGTTGGGTTAGGGGGTACAGAGAACACACCTTTGAGGAATGAAAAATCTTTTTTTGTTTTTTTGCTTGAATCTATTTTTGCTTGAAGCACTTGGCTGACTCAAAGTAAATTGATCCTAAAAAGCTAGCTCAGGCTGCTGATTTATGGGTAGCCAACAGGGCCACTCATAAAGACTCTGGGGGCACTCACAAGAAGGAAGAGGGGAAGCAGCACAAGAAAGAGGGTAAAGAGAATTATTATTCCCACCATCCAAAAGAGGGCCACAAACATAGCAAGGGTAAATTCCAATGCAAACCTGGTAGGTCTAGTGAACCCTCTGGTGCCAAACCAGAGGGAGCTCAACAGAAACCCCCATTCCAGAGAACAAACGGAAAATGTTTGTATGTGGGTCTGTAGATCATGTGAAAGGGGATCCCAGATGTAAGGGTAAACCTTCAAGATTTCCACACTGCCTCATTAGTCTTCATCCCTGAGGGAGAATCACAAATGGCAAGTGCACACTTTCAATTTCTGGCTGAAGACCCCATTGGAGTTGAAGCCAGTGTATCTTTAATGTCCCGGGGGCCATGGGAACAGCAGAATGTGGATGTGTACAACTCCACTCCAGATAACACCAACGAATATTATCAGGACAGCGTTCTTGTAAATGGACGTGAAGCCCCTGCCATCAGAGACACTGGGGCAAGCATTACAGTGGTAGATGAACGTCTTTTCAAGCCTGAGGATGTGATTAAGGCACCCAAAGGTCCTACTAAACTTGCAGGAGGCACTGTCCAAATGGTTCCTATTCTGCCAGCTCTCATCCAGTGCAATAATATGACTGTTAGAATTCTTGTTAGTGTACAGATTGAAGTGCCAGTGAGAGTCCTGTTGAGAAATGACTTGGACACTCTTGGAGTAGTGTCTAGTACCCCCAGGCCTCCCAGCAAAAATAAGCAGAAGCAAAGAAGATTGGCAGATAGGCCAGAGAGGCAACTTTGAGAGACTCTCAGTTTGAGGTTAAGGAGATTTCCAATACCTCCAGTCCACAGGAAGGCCACTACTCTACTTCCAAGACAAGGAAAGAGACAAAGGAGAAATCAAAGATCTCTGGAAGAAAGCAAGGTTTGAAACCTAAACCTGTTCATAAGACAAGGACATCCCATAGAGAACTGTCCTAGGCCATTCCAGTGACCCCTTCCCCAGCTGATGCTGAGCGGGAGGACCAACCAAATTATGTGGAATCGGCTACTGGTGACACAGAGCTGGAAGAGAACCTTCCCTGCATTGGAGATCTGGATCCTAGAGACCATCCTGAGCTGCAGACTTCACTTGCAGAAGGCGGACCCTCTAGGGAGACTTCATTGAGCAGAAGACAAAGAGAGTGTCCCTCTCTAGAAGGTCTGCACCAGCAGACAGCTTCCCAGCTGGAAGGGCAAGAGCCAGGGAAGCATAGGCTTTACTGAGAGGATGGCCTCCTCTACAGTGAACCTACTGAGTCTACCCCAGAGGACTACAGGAGGCTGGTAGTGCCCCAGGAGGTGAGACAAAGGTTTCTACAGTTGGCACATGAGATCCCTTTGTCTGGTCACTTGAGTTTCAAGAGCACCAAAGAGAGGCTATATCTGTACTTCTACTGGCCCAAGATAGGGGCTGATGTAGATACATTCTGTAGGAGCTGCCACACTTGTCAGACTTCTGGCAAGAGTGGATCCAAGAATGTGACACATTTAGTTCCCCTCCCTATGGAGGGAGTCCCTTTTGAGAGGGTGGGGATTGACATTGTTGGTCCCCTAGACCCTCCAACTTCCTCAGGCAACTGATTTATATTGGGTGTGGTAGACCATGCTACTAGGTATCATGAGGCCCTACTTATGAGAACTGTTACTGCCCAGGCAGTGGCTAAGGCCCTCCTTGATATTTTTACCAGAGTCGGTTTTCCTAAGGCTGTCATCTCTGAAAGGGGATCCAGTTTTATGTCCCACTACATGCAAACCATTTGGAGAAACTATGGAGTGAATTACACGTTCTCAACAGCCTACCATCCCCAAACCAATGGATTGGGTGAGAGGTTTAACCGTACTATGAAGAGCATGAAAGGTGATTTAGAGGAACCCCTTAGAAGAAAGTGGGACCTTCTACTGCCATGCCTTCTATTTGCTTATAGAGAAGTCCCTCAACCAGCGGTAGGTTTAAGCCCCTTTTACCTTATTTATCATGATCCAGTCAGAGGCCCTTTGGACCTGATCAAGGAAGGGTTGGTGAGTGCTCCTCCCCTACAGCCAGCGAGAGTCACTGACTATGTGCTAGGCCTCAGGAAGAGGATGGCACTGATGATGGCAGAAGCTTGAGAAAACCTGAAAGCAGGTCAGACTCTGGTCAAGCATTGGCATGACCAGAAGGCCAACATGGTGGAGTTTACTCCAGACCAGCGTCTATTGGTTATGGTACCTACAAGGCAGAGGGCCATACAGGACAAGTGGATTGAACCCTTCAAGATTGTATGCAAGCTTGGAGAGGTCAACTATTTAGTGGACTTGAGCAACCCCAAGAAGGCCTGTAGGGTCTATCACACTAACCTTCTGAAGGCGTATGTTTCCAGACCAGATCTAGGAGCTTTGCTTCTAGCCTCTAATCAATAGTAGGAGGAGAGTGAACCTCTCCCTGATCTCCTCAAGGGACAACCTTCAGATGAGACAATTGAAGGAGTGAAACTCTATTAAGATTTGACTCTGCAGCAACAGGAGTGCAAGGCTCTGTTGAATCAGTTTGCCTTCCTGTTTTCACTGAGACCAGGCTTGGCCTCTTGGGGCCCACATGATATTCTCACTGGTGATTGTCTCCCTGTCAAAAGCAGGGGTTACAGAATGTCAGATCATGTCAGAACTCACATAAAGAAAGAGGTCAACAAGATGCTTAATCACGGGGTAATACAGCCATCTACAAGTCCTTGGGCTAGTCCACTTGTGCGAGTGCCAAAAGCAGGAACCAAAGAGTTGAGATTCTGTCTGGACTATAGAGCTCTTAATGCGGTCACCACGACTGATGCCCATCCTTTACCCAGGACAGATGAGCTGGTGGACAAACTTGGTTTAGCCAAATTCCTCAGTACATTTGGCCTGACCTCAGGCTATTGGCAAATAGCTCTGACAGACCACGCCAAGGGGAGAACTGCATTATCCAACTCAGGATGCTTATATCAGGTCAAGGTACTGCCTTTTGGACTCAAGAATGCACTTGCTACATTTAAGAGGATGGTGAATCAAGTTCTGAATGGGATGGAGGACTTCTGCATGGCATACTTGAATGACATTGCAGTGTTCAGCCCCACTTGGGAAGAGCATCTTCACCACCTAGGTAATGTTTTGCAGGCTCTGGAACAGGCCCATCTGACCATAACGGCTAGTAAATGTCAAATTGGCCAGAGTAAAGTGGTCTACCTAGCACATGAGGTAGGAGGAGGTGAAATAAGGCCATTGCCTAGCAAAGTACAAGCTGTACAATACTGGGCCACCCCTACTACTAAAACCCAAGTGAGAGCCTTCCTAGGTCTCACTGTGTATTACAGGAACTTCATAGAGAACAATGGGTCCATAGCTTCTCCCTTGAATGTGATTTCTTCACCCAAATTCCCCAAGAAGGTCAGGTGGAATGAGGAATGCACTAAGGCCTTTGAAGGACTAAAGAAAGCCCTTTATCAAGCTCCAGTCTTGAGAGCTACTGACTGCAACCAATCCTTCATTGTACAAACAGATGCTTGTAACACAGGGATAGGTGCAGGTTTGAGCCAACTGTCTGAGAAAGGCAGGGAACACCCTACCTGCTTCATCAGTAGGAAAATGAAGGACCATGAGACAAGGTGGGCAACTATAGAACGTGAATGTTTTGCCATTGTGTGGTCTCTGAAGAAGTTTAGGACATACTTGTATGGTTCTGCTTTCATTATCCAGACAGACCACCAACTCTTGAGATGTTTAATGCAGATGAAGAGGGAAAGTCCAAAATTGTTGAAATGGTCAATCAGCCTCCTAGGGTTTGATTTTACCATAAAACACAGGTCAGGGTGTAATCATCAAAATGCTGATGGTCTCTCCAGAAAGTATGACCGACTGGAATAGGAGATTCGTCAAGGAGTGGATTAAATTCTCCTGTCCCTTACTCTGGGGGGGGAGAGTGTTAGGGAGAATTTTAATTTCTATGCTAATTCCCTTCAACCTTAGAGACCCCCGGCACTTTTGCTGGACTTTACACCTTTTTAATTTTAACCCTGGAGTGAGTGAGATTTTCTTCTCAGTCTCTTGTGTGTTTTGACCTGATTTGGATGATGTGTTTTCACTGTTTTTGGAGTCTGACAAACTCCATAGGCATCTACTTTTTGTACGATGGCACACAGCACCTTCAGTGCAGTGTCACAGAGAAATCCTTTAGATTTCTTATAAGGTTTACCTACCTTTTCTTGTTTGAACTACAGTTCCCAAGAATAGTAAAGTGAAATTGACTTTACATACCTTTTCTCTTTATAGGTCCAGCGCACACCATTTTATGTGGAGTGCTGGGGGTTACCCAGTAGCCCCTTATCCTACACTCTCATGCACCATGTGTATGTTACCATCACTACTTTAAATGGCTGGTGGCAGTGGTTTAATTTTCCTACCATTGGGCTTTCCTACCACAGGCTGAATACTCAGCTGCATCCCTGAACTTCACTTTTTGCCATTTCCTGTTTGTGAGGTCTTTCTTGGGTTTTACTGTGTACATTTAGCCAGATTTGAGCCCTTTCTTCATTTTGCCTTTGGCGGGCTTCAGCGCTGAAGCCCGCCTCTGGCTCCAGTGTGTCTGGAAAGGCAGGATGTGGGGGAGGTCCCGAAACGCCCCTGTCCTTGTGAAGAGAAGGAGCCAAGTACCCCCACCTCAACCATCTCACACATATTGCCTATATGTTGGGAACCAGTGTGTGAAACACGTGCAGTACCATTGAAACTACAGATACTGAGGAGAATCCTGGAAGCAAGGTTCCCATTGAGAAAGCCATACCTGCATACACGACAGTATGATGGCTATTTGAATGAAATCCCAGAAGAGACTGAGCAAATGTCCGGAAGAACAGAATGGTGATGTCACACACGAAGCTGGACTGACGTACTTAGAAGAGATGCAGAGACAAGAGAATGAAAATATTCCATAAGGCATCAAGAAAGAATCAAAGATAAGTGATGTCTTGGGCTCAAGATGAAGAAACTTATGCTACAGAAATGATGAACATATCAAGTCATTTTACACGTGTACATATGCAAAGAAATGCAAACAGACAAAGTATTCTTGAGGCTAGCTAAGTAGTGAATAGATTGCGGCATGCGCCAATGTATACATATATAGGAGCAAGTAAAGAATGGATAATTCCACTATGTGTTATAGCAGTGCTAGACCAGAGAAAGACGGCCTTTCCAGTGTGTCGCAGTTGAAAAAGCAATTGAATTACAGAAGCATATCTCAAAAAGGCAAGGCTGGATGAGCCCTAAGAAGCCAAGGTTGTATCGTACTAGGATGCACTGACATTAGTTACAATCGTGTGAAAGAACGAAACTCCTGTTCAGAAGACATGGACAAAAACAAGGAAGACGTCAGAGGTCTATTAAAAAATAGTATTTTAAACACACTAGAGATCAAATTGGTGGTCTTCAGTCTCGTGGAAGGATCAAGTTGGATAAACATGACGAATCACACCTACGCATGAAGGCAGAGCGTGCCTTCACTCCCCTGAATTCTCCAGAGCAAAGAACATTTCCAAGGACAAGTTCAAAGCCTTAATTGACAGCAGACCACTGAGGTGATGATGGATGATATGCTAATTGTTGGGGAGCAATGGTTATGACCAGCGCTCCAGCACCTGGAAGTCTAGCCTGCATGCTACTAACATAGGTGGAAAAGTACTGACAGATGTAAGAGTGCCAACCAATTGTAGGTGGCCACGTAATTAACAGCCCTATAGTTTGTGTAACCAATGGGACGTTGTGTATTCAGTGACGTTCATAGTGACCTGTTTAAGGGGAGGGCTTAGTTGCCCCGCCTGATGTTAGGGAGCATATAATTTTCTTAGACTGGTATGCAACGTATACTTAGATGTACCCTTAGAACCAATCACTCTCTTCAATAGGTTTTTGTAGTTTGCCACGTAGGATGACTTTAGTAAATACGTAGGTTAACATTTGTACTATAAAGTAGGATGTTTTTCTGAAGCAAATTGAGAGACCATGCGATGAGATGCCCGTTGATGTCCGTTGTACTCCCTGTTTTAGATAATTGATATTAAAACAGTCAACCTATTTGCCAACTACCTGAGTCGTTTCGATTATTGATGTTTGAGTGACTTCTGCATCCCCATTCATCTCATAGTATTGCCACCTCATCTTAAAGGGCTGGGTCGAGTCCCCCAGTTCACTTGGTCTCTAGGAATGAAACAAGTCCTGACTTGCTGGCTGGCTGTCCCACCCTTTTCTGTGCATGAATGGGAGAAACCTGCAAAAAGGTGAGGGTTTTGGGAATAGAGGCAGAGTCGACCACTGGGAGAAATACCCGATGAACAAACCGTGAACGAAGCTTGCTGCATCCTCCTGGACCTTTGAATTGACCGGTGAAGCCCTGCTGCTTTGCTGAAACTCCTTTTTCAATTCGACAGAGAAGCTCCCGAAGGGACGACTTTGTCCCTTGGGTTAGTGGGACCACCTAACCCCGAGACAAACTCCACTGGGCCATCTTCCCTGAGTGGCAGTGCTTTTTTGCTGCTGCAAGAACGGATGCCAGGGGTTGAGGAATCAGTAGTCGAGTGCAACGTCTGAAATCCAGCCAGAATTTCCAGGAGTCTCCTAATGACCCTCCAGAAGCAGGATGACCAGAGCTTGAGTGCCCTCACCAGAGTGCAGGACCTAAGGAGTGAAGGAAGCCCAACCGGTATCCGAGATGGTGCCATTTACCAAACGCTGAAACCACAAAGTGCAGCTGAACTGAAAAAAGCCTGTAGCTGCCAACGACCTCCCAACTACTGCCTCAGGAGCCCTCCAGACATCCTACCTCTTGTCCCCACAACTGAGGGTCTGGAACACGGGGTCTGCACCCCTGTAACAGGACAGGGTCCAGCTGGACCACTCTTCTTTACAGCAGAGATACTGTTAAGACTTGGGGTACTTACCTCATTGCTTTTAGCTGTGCTTTTCTCAGTTGGGAATTACAATGGCTCTCCTTTAGAGTTGATTCCTACTCTCCTTTTCACAGGCTTAACAGCTTCTGACCCCACAAGTAATTTTCTAACAAACTCTCTAACTTTGTGCAACACTTTGATTCTAAGAAGTGCCTCAGCTCCATAGACTGTTTCAAATTGACTTTGCTTGTCCTGCTCCCTGCAGACTCTTCTAGCCCATTGCCCCGTGATATTGTTTGTTCCTGCTAGGTGGTAACTTGTTGTAGACTGTTACTTCTGGGACAGGCTTGTCTAGATTTCATTGGAAGAGTTAAGTGTCCTCACATATACTGTGTTAGGCAGAATCTTGTGCAGTGCCCTTAGGGACCACTACACACAATTAAGACTACAAGTGGTATATAATTTCACCTTTGGTACAGGCCCGTACTGCACAGAAAAAGTGGTAGCAATGGCTGAGCAGCCAGACCTATCTCAAGAGCAAATGAGCAGTAGTAGAGATTACACAAAGGACTACAATTACTGTGACTCAAGCAAATACTGACTCAAGGTTTCTGGTTAAAAAGTATAAGTACATTTATTTTTGAACCATCTGTTCACAAAAGACTTCACTTCTATTTAAATTAAAACCACGCTCCAAATACACTATACACAACCAATTCCCCTTGTGCAGATCAATTCAAGGAAAGTACATTAGGATTTGACAGACCGGTGTTGTGAAACAAAGACGTTACCGTGGGTTACTATGCAATCACTTTTTGACAGTAATGACAGTTCGGTCTTACGAAAGAAAGGCGTACCCGCGAGAAAAAATGTTATCGAAGTCAAATACTGTTAGCCCATGAATTAACACAAGAGAATTGAGGATAAAAATCATAGGCAAAACTTTTGTCAAGGCAAATAGAATCAGAGTATACTTTCTAAAACGTAGATAAAAGTCAATAGGCCTGGGCCAGTGTCAAATGGGACAGGGGTCCTGTTGTCGAGGATCACAAGGTTAGAACAGTTCACGATTCGAGTTTGCCAGGAGTACTTGGATATTGTCAAAAGGGAAGCAAAAGTTATAAGGGGGGAAGGAAGACAAGGACAAGCCTATGGTGAGGAAAAAGGGGTTCACCCCAATTCCTCGAAGTTGGACACAGTAACTTATTCGTTTGCAGAAAAGCTGGTGCTATGGCAGTTGTTCCTGGTAGTCCCTGCAGACTCACAGTTCCTGGAGCTTCAGTCGTGGGGACAAGAAGGAGGACGTCTGGAACAATCTGCACTACCCAGGGATGAGGCCAGCAGCAGCGAAGCAATGGTGAATAAAAGGTGTGCTCCTTTAAAACAGGAGAGGCTCTTCAGATGGCTTCCGGACCACTACAGCTGTGTGCAGCAATTTCGACCAAGAAGAGGATCCTCTGGCTGTGGAAGGTGAGCTGGTTGATCCCACCAGGCTCAAGGGAAGAAGACTCCGGACTGGATCTTCTCTGTCGTTGAAGGGTAGATAGCTCAGGACTGCAGCAGGGCTTCACCGGGACTCGGGAGTTGCAGCAGCTGTCTTCCTCTCTGCTTCTCTTCGGTTCTTGCAGTTCCAGTGGCGACTCTGACTTCTAGCCCAAGAATCCTGCCTTTTATGCCAAAATCCCCCATTCACACAGCCTGGCTGCCAATCACTCAGCAGGGGGGTTGTCCGGCCCGGACAACCACCTCTGCCAATTGACCCAAAGTGCGACTTGGGTCTCCAAGGAGACCCGGTGCAGGGGGTGACTAAACCCCTCCCTCAGATTCAGCCCACCTAGACACCCAGACGCCAAAGGAGGGCTTCGGGACAGAAGCCCGCCAAAGGTCGGCGAACAAAGAAGGCAAACCTGCTTTGGCGCGAAAAGTAAAACACAAGAAGGATTTTGTTATGTCCGGCTCTTGGTCATAGGGTTCACTCCAAGGGACACTCAGGATACACAGGCCAGGTACGCATAGTGGTTACTTTATTAAGGTCCTTCTGTTACAAGGATCAGATGTCATCATAGTTATTAGGAGATAAAGAGGAAAGGGACAGGAGCCCACTGGCTCCCACCGCCCAGGCTCACATAATCTAACTGCCTGGGTTAGAACCCATTCAACCCCAAACATTCTAATCTCACACTCCAGACTCACAGCCTACATTCTGATGGTGACATCAATCCTGGCTCAGCACACATGCAAGTATAAGAGCCAACCCTAACACCTCCTTTCCTACAACAGACAAACACACCTCAAACACACACTTAGAGAAAGCAACCCTAACACCTCCTCCTCTTGCATAAAGAGCAACACACACTTTCACAACAGCAAGACACACCTCACTCTCAGCAGAGTTCCGCTAACCCCAGAGATTGAACAAACAGGCGTAACTAACATCCTATGACAGTCCCAGCCGCCACAACTAACATTCCTAACCAATCAAAACATCACAAATCGCCTTCCGTTCCCGCCTGCCACAAAGGAACCTCGAACTGCCACTTTCGAGCACTAACCGCCCACCTCGGCAAACAAACCACAATACTACCAAGACCAACCAACACAAAGCTCCTTCCGTTCCTCTCTGCCACAAAGGAACCTCGGACTGCCACTTCCGAGTACTAACTCCCAAAACCGGGAAAAACCAGGTACTGTCATAACTGCGCAAGATACTTACTAACAACCCAACAATCTGCCTGGGTCACCAAGAAACCACAGTCACAACTCATGCCGCTGTCAAATCCATTCCAAAATTCAAGCAACACAGACACACCTAATCACCAGTCACTCACCTCATCACACCAATAAAGAAACGCAACCAGCTGTCACTAAACAACCACCACCAGCATAACGCTACAAATGTTGGCCAGACAAATGAGCCCTTCAAAACCAAATAAACACCCCAAAGTGAACACAGCTGCAGATGAAACGTTGCCAGGCTTCTGAAATTAATCAAGAGCGGACTCAAGAACAATTCCAAAAGTCACCTAAAGTTAAAAGAAAACACTAAATGCAATGTAACTTGCATCTCCAGAATTCCAAGCAATCCCTGGACCTTAACAACTCCAGGGTCACCAAAAACATCAAAGCTTCACACAGCTTCAAGTAAACTCTGCAGAGCTAGACACCTTCAAAAACAACATAGAAGCTTCACACAGCTTCAGGCACTAGTCCCCTGCTAGATGCCTCTGGACTGCTCCGCAGAGCCACAATCCAAAACAACATAAAAGCTTCACTAGGTTTCATGTGAACTCCTCAGAGCCACCAATCATCACAAAAACACAGCTTTGCAAAGCTTATGATACTAGTCTCCTACTAGGTACCTCTGGACCCCTCAGAGTCACTTACCAATTAATCAAAGTTCCAACTAGCTTCTATACTAGCCTACCACTAGTAACATCACTAACCACACAGGGCCTCAAAACACCAAACACCTCCAACTCCGCAGAGCCCCCTGACCAACCCTGGTCATGTACATCAATTAAAACATATTCCAAAAAACAATTAAAAAAAAGATTTCAAAACCCAACACTGGTCATGCACCAACACTAAAACATTCACATACTGCTACAACACACACACAAACACAGGATGTTCAAAATACAGACAACCCCGGCATAGAATGTTAACTGCTAAGGAGAGCTGCAGTCACTCTGGCAGTCATCATGGTTTGCACATCCATACACGCACAAACAGAACATCACGCCTACAATGCCTCAAAAATGGTTATAGTAAGCATTGCAATGACATATCAATAATCACATTATAAATTGCAGATCTCATTTCCTAAAAGTCCATGTTGCCAAAGCATGGGCAACTCTAAATGCTGAAATGACTCAAAGATTGTGGTAACCATTAATGACCAACATCACTCTTATTGTGCTTTAAGATCACAAATCTCACACCACACACACACAAGCAAAACATAGTCTTAGGATGATCAGAACATTGAAACATAGTACATCCAAATCACATTTTCTAAAAGTCCATGTCGCCATTAAACAGGTAACCTAATATGCTAAAATGCCTCAAAACGTTATACTAAGCGTAATAGGATCAACACCCTTTGATTGTCCACCTCAATCAACCTCATATGTGCCACTCACACACAACCCCTGTCACAACACAAATGTGGAAACCAACTTTAAATGAGACCTAAACGTCCATGTTGCCAACTGGGGCCAACTCTAAAACCAACCTGCAATGCCTCAAAATGGTTACATCTAAAATAAAATGCATCTCCTATTCTAAGTGCAACATCATTCTCACTAATACTTCTCATGGTAATTCACTACTAATGCACAACAGTACTCTTCAGTCACTGCTTGCCACATCGTTGCTCAATCCATTATGACATTTTACTTTTAAATGAAACTCCAAAATTTCTTCTGCAAGCATAAACTAATCATCCCCAAAAACTACTATCATACCCAAACCCAAACAGTAACCATTTTCTCATTGCATGGTCCCCACCTCAGACCAAATCAGCATAGCGTCTATTCTCATTAAAACCTTTAGCCTCCAGGTGCATAAAAGGCACAATTACGCTTACTTGGCATGGAAATTACACTTCCCCTTTTTAAATAATGCTGGCATAGTCACTCAGGAAATGGTGGCACACTTCGGCAGCCTCATGGAACCCTGCCAATGTCTCCTCATGTACCAGGGGGCCTGTTCCTGGCAGACTCCAACAGGCCATCCTTGCCCCAGGCTCCATGGGGCAGGATGCTTCTGACACCCCTGGGTGGCCGCCTGCAACAGCCCTGGGGGCTGACTAAAGCAGTACTTGGTGGCTGACTCAAACAGCCCTGGGTGCTTTCCATACCTGGCCTGTGTATCCTGAGTGTCCCTTGGAGTGAACCCTATGACCAAGAGCCGGACATAACAATTGGCGACGAGGATGGTCCAAGGTATGGTGAAGGAGGACCTTGGAGTGGACACCAAGTGAAGCAAAAGGAGATACAGGTACCTGTGTGATGTCATGTGAGAGAGGAGAAGAGACTCTGCTGCGGGGGGTGCAGGCAAGAGGACAAGTGAATGAAAGGAGAGAGGGAGAGCCCACTGCCCCCCATAGACTGTTTGCGCCCACCACCCAGGGCTGTTTGAGCCAGTCCACCCAGGGCTGGAAGGGACAGCCTGTCAGAGGAGACCCCTGGGAAGAAGGGAAAGTGCCCTGTTTGAGGCCAGGAGTCATTAGTGGCTGTCCAAGAGTCTGGAGAAATGGAAAGCATCCAGGTCTAGAAGAGACAGCCTGTCAGAGGAGACTCCTGGGAAGAAGGTAGAGTGCCCTGTTTGAGGCCAGGAGTCATTAGAAGCTGTCCAAGAGTCTGGAGAAATGGAAAGCACCCAGGGATGGAAGGGACAGCCTGTCAGAGGAGACCCCTGGGAAGAATGGAGAGTGCCCTGTTTGAGGCCAGGAGTCATTAGAGGCTGTCCAAGAGTCTGGAGAAATAGAAAGCAACCCTAACAGATTTTAACAAAAAGAAATGGCGATAAAACCCAACCGGAGCAAAAAATAAAAAGTATTTGGTCAAACGGGTTTAAGTTTGAGGCTAATACAATAGCCTATAACAGTACCACGTTTATATACTATAATCGCAGTAGAAAAGATAGGATAGGTACCACTGCCACCAGCCAAGTCATAGTGTTGAGGGAGCGAAACAAATGCTCCAAGAGGCGCAGACAAAAAGGAGTAGGCATTAACCCTTTCCAATACTCCATGTAAGATGGGGTGTATTTGGTCTGCAGTTTAAATGACTACATGAAGTAAATGGCAACTTTACCTGTTTCTGGGAGACAGTAGTCAGCCCCAGAAAAATGGAGTCAGTGGGAAGTCTTAGAGACAACCTTGTGTCACTGCACTGAAGGTGCTGTGTAACACACACAAAATGTTCGGCTCATGGAGTGGTGTGGCTCCAGAACCCAAGATCACACAAACAGTAGAAATACACATGGCAAAACACATGTAAGAGTGGGAAAAAGATTCACACTCTTACCAGATGGAATAAATAAACCCCAGAAATCCAGCAAAGCTGCTGAGGGACACACTAGGTAAGGGAAATTAGCCATAAATGAGAATTCTCCCTAACATACTGAGAACCTGTTTAACCCGTTTCCTTCCTTAAACCTTTCCTTTCTGCAACCTCAGAATCTGCAAAGTATAACTATTGTGATATATACATGCCATTACTGTCCTTGTGATTGAAGTCACCTCAGGTTTTAGGAATTGTGTAAGAAGCATAACCAAAGATTATCCACTAACCTGTTTTGATTCTGAAAAGTATTTTTAAAGTATATTTACATTGTTACATGAATTGCCTTTTTAAAGAACACTTATTTAGACATTGATGTTAATTAAATAAATAACTATTTATAACAAAAACATTGAGCCCCTGATTCATGGATTATTTGCGGCAAAAAAAACTGGATTTGTGCACCATTCTGCCCGCAAATCCCTGTTTAACTAATGGGGATTTGCGGGCAGAATGGCGCACAAATCCAGTTTTTTTGGCGCAGACAATCCATGAATCAGGCCCTGAGTTTGTTACTCGGTTGCTTGTATTTACGAATTTCTTTGCTACAGCTCACATTTACCCCTCTTGAGATAGACCTGGCTGCTCAGTCACACTACCAATGTGTGTAGTACAGATTTATATCAAAAGATGGGTTACCTAATTCCATGCAGATAAGTGTTGTGTAGTCTCATACATTGTGACTGCACCAATTCTTACCTAACACTCCCTTACTGGGTTTGGGGCAGTCCTGTCTCAAGTTTGCGATGGATTAGAACACCCCATTCTCTTTACAAGCCGCAAACTCTTCCCACATGAAATAAAATTACTCTGTGCTGGAATTGGAGGCCCTCGCCATCAAGTGGGCCATTACCCACCTTATCTTGGGAAGAAAGTTTACAATAGTCACTGACCATTCTCCCCTAGTTTAGATTAGCCCATGCAAAGACTCAAACCCATGTGTCGTGCAATGGTTTCTAGACCTGCAGCCATACTGCTTCACGGTGGAACATCGGAAAGGAGAAGACCAGGGGAATGTAAATTTCCTGTCCTATACGGGGGGAGGCGTAATCATAGAGTACTCACCCTAGATTGTAAAGTGAGTGATGTCATTGGTGCTATATAAGGGGGGACTGTACTAGGTTAGAGACAGACACACATACAAAGAATCCAGGGAGACAGGAGAAGAAGGGTGGAGAGGAGGCCGCTGAACCATACCAAGGAGAGTGCAGAGACCAGACCCCTTGCCTAGCTCTCCAGAGTGTCCTGAGATCCAGCTGGCTGTCCAGAATCTCATCTAGGAGAGTGCAGAGACCAGACCCCTTGCCCTAGCTGTCCAAAGTGTCCTGAGATCCAGCTGGCTTTCCAGAATACCAAACCGAGGCTTACTTTGTAAGTTGCAAATAACCCCAGCCCTAAATTGCTTAAACCTTTCCTTTTTTGTAACATTGCATCCAATATTTCCCCCCATTGAAACCCCATATTAAATCCCATTGAAACCCCATTGTAATCCCATTGAAAGCCCCAAATTGACAGTATAATTCATTCACCTTCCCATATAAGAATCTGTATTTGCCTGTGTATGTTAGCGTATTCCGTTGATAGATCTCTCAGTTGCCTGTATAAATCCTTAGCATTATTTTCAAGTAAATCAATTAATTCCCCATTAAAATTCATGGTACAAGTTGGTTAATATTCAAAATTAACCACTGTGTCTCTAGTGTCTTTCTTTAATAATGATAATCATCGAAGTATAGCCTAAAGAAATGAGTCGGCATGTAACTGAACACCAAATTTACCCATGTATTGTGTGCATTACCCCACAAACTCCTAACTTGCATCTCTCCTATAAAAAAAACCAAACTGTAGTCCCATTGAGAGCAAATCCTTTTGCCTAGAATCCTATCTGTTACGTGCCTTTGCCCTTGTCCTTGAAAACCGATTTCGGAGTTTGAAAGCTAAACCCCTTCCCTAGCTGCCTGTCATTGCAAATGCAGTGTAAAATGAATTTCCGTTTGCCGTTTGTATATTTCCTTCTGCATTTGATTTCTCCCAAAACCGATTGTTCCCTTTTCTTTCTACTTTGCGCTGGTGTGCTGATTAGTAGTCCCTAAACTTCCCTATTTCTTCTAGTGTAGGCAACACGACTTGCCTTTTATTCTGTCTCACAGCAGTTGTTAGTAGCCGTGTGAGGAATAATCAAAATCTGATTCTGCCGTTTTGCTCCAAAAACAGGTTTTCACTTTCTTTTCTGGCTTCCCATCTTGGGGTGGTGGGCTTTAACCCAAATCCGATGTTTCTCTCTCTATCCTTACTCCTTGCCCCTTCCTTCCATTCAAAGAAATTAAGTTAGCTGATGTTTGGGGTGAGTGTTGCAGGGGGGAGTGCTAAAGGTTGGTGCTATCACTTGATTAAAAACTGTTATTTTTCCTGCTTTGCCATTAAAGATCTGTGTAAACTGTGATAGGATATCTGAATTGTTTTGTAGGAATCATTGCATTTGTGTTGCCACATATTGGTGGCTGCTGTATTTTGAGTATTTTTCCTTTTTCATTCAATAATAAATTAATAAATATCTTATTGATACCCAGCGGCCTGGTTCCTAGTCCACTGTGACACAGGGTGTTTGTGAAAGTTGGGTGTGAGACGGGGTGGAGGCCTACTCAAAAGAATCAGTGGGTTATTAAAAATAAAAAGCGCGTTATTGTACGCCACATTCATTGTCGGGGAAGGAGTCCCTGGCTGGAGTGTGCCATGTAGTAAAACCATGACAAAGTGGAGGCTTGTGCCATGATTGAGGTTAGAGTTTTCACCCATGACAGTCCAACACAGCAGACTAACCCATTGAAGGTAGTGTTACTTTTGGTGGTTAGAATGCTGTGTTACACTGTAAAGGCACCATCTAAAAACATGTACCATAGGTATCAGGCCTGTGTATCAAAATAAAATATTGTAACCATAAACTAGGCAAGAGGTGGGTAGAGATGTTGTCCTTGCACAGATAACCATAGAACAAACACTCTTCATAATGAGCACCGTGGAAATTCACATGGCTAGGCAGCACCTTCTGTCCAAATTATTCAGTAAGGGGGAAATGGCAGAGCAGGGGCAAAAGGCCTGGCTATCCAGTATGATGCAACAGGTGACCATGGATGTGTGGCAGGAAAGTGGCCTGTTACATCAAGCCCTGACTGACTTTTACATGACACAGGCCACCAAAGATGAACAGATGGTCCAACTCACTGCGTGCATATAGTTCCACATGATAGTCATGAATGAAAAGTACCAGGAAAGTGTAACCTCTGTGCAAAATCAGTCTGAGCTTTTAAAGCAGACTCAGAGTGAGTTAAGGCAGGTAGAGGAGAAAATGCAAGAGAGCCAAAATTCTGAGTTACAGTTAGGAAACCTCATCGAGCAGTTAAAGGAGGAGTTGGCAGTACAGCAACAACATAATTCTGAGCAGGAGTCCCAATTATCTGCAATGAAAGAGGAGTGCCAATAAAGGGTGGATTCCCTGAAACAGAGTCACCTAAATTTGGACCAACAAGTGATATACAATAGAACCTGCTTAGAGGATGTGATTGCATTGCAAAATCAGATCAAGCAACTGGAAGAGGAGAATAGTAAGTTAATCATTAAAGAGGTCCATTCCCAAGCATAATTTGAACAGGAAAACCAGAATTTGGGTGCTATAAAACTACAGAGAGATAACCTGACTGAACAGATTGGCACTCTGTATCAGGAAAAAGATGCCCTATGCCAGAAAATGTGCAAATTAAAGACAGACCTGGAGAAAAGTGAGTCATGGGTTCAGGAACTGACTAACATAAAGTTAGAGAATGAAAACTTAATGGGGCACACAAGGCAAACAGAACATGATCTAGATCAGACAATACAGACAGGAAATGCTCAGAGTGAGGAGATGTATCTCCTGCAACATAAATGGTTTGAGTACTCCCAGACAATACAAAAAGCCCAGAAAGTAAATGAGGCCCTTTTTTGATGAGAACAGGGGACTCCAAAGCCATGTAGCAGCACAAGGGAAGGAAGGTCATATAAACCAGTCAAGCCCTGATAGCAGAGAACAAAGCCCAGGCCTTTGCAACTGGCAAGAAATAGGGGTGAGAAAGAGAAATCCGAGAGGTTAGAAACAGAGTGTGCTAGGTTAAATAAGGACTTGAGGAACACCAAACAGCTAGAGAGTGGCAGGGCAACCCCTGATCACAGTGTGATGCCCTCTATACCAAGGGCCTCAAGCCAACTTAGTACCCTGTATGTGCACGGCACTGCTAATTTTATGTCCACAGGTTAACAAGAACCGGGAACCTTGAGGCAGCCAGACTCAATTAGGCCCAGCATAATTGAGCTGGCAGACCAGCATCCATCAGAGATTGATGGGAGTGCTTCCTGTTCAGGTTAAAAAATATTGTTGCCAATGTATCTGACCAGGAAGACTCATATGAAGAGAAAATCAGGGAGTTATTCTGGCAGAAACATCAGCTACAAAGGAATCACCTGGTCCGCTTTGCAGATAAAAAGGAGTCTGAGATTAGGCCCCAAAAGAGCATATTGAAAACTTCCACCCAATCAGGGAGATGGGAGGAGTTCTCCACCAACCCCGGAAGATGAGTACTCCCCTGTGCGAAAGAGAGAGTCCAGGGGAAGTGACCCAGAGAGCCTACAATACAACAGGGGAGAAGAGACTAGGCCCCATAATTCTGAGGAGAGACTCTCAGTCTCCAAGAATCAGGGAGCGCCTAGAGGAGAGGGATGGGACCACAAATAGCAGCAGCTCTGGTTCTGAGGGCGAATGGACTCAGGTGCAGCGGAAAGAGAAGGCTTCCAAACAAAAGAGAACTCTTATGAAAGACCCCATTAGACAGATAAAAGACATAGAAGTTTCATGACCCTCTACCATAAAAATGCCAAGTACACAGTCTGGGAGCATCTGGAGCTGTATGGCCAGATGGTGATGTCATTTGGCATTAAAAATTACCAGAATTCAGTGGAGTTTACCAAATGGACATTCTCCCCAGAATACTCCAGCATATTTGCTAGGCTGGATGATCAGAACCATTCAAGGTGATCTACCTATAAGGTGGCCATTTTAAAGCACTTCTCCATGCACCGAAAACCCCCAGGAGGCTCGCAAGGCGGCCTACAACCTGCATTGTGCAGAGGATCAGGCCCCAAGAGAATTTGTCCAAGAATTGAAGCGGGCATTTGCACAAACCACTAGGCGGGTGCACACAAACAGGGAGTTCATATCTACCTATTTCCATGCATTCCCTAAGTACATTAACCCTTTAAGTGCCACCGCCGAGCCGGCTCATCAGTGGAAACCACTCCAGGTTGCCACCGACGAGCCGGTTCGTCGGTTTTGGCACTCTGCTTTGCTCTATCGCTGCAATGCAGGGATCGAGCAAATCTCTAATCCAACCCCCAGGCTATGTGAGGGGGAGGTCCCCTCACATGGCCCGGGGGTTGGATTTCCTTCAATTTCACGTCGGCGTGTGTGACGCACGCCGACATGAAATTGAAAGTAAATTCAATGTGGCAGCCATTTTTGGCTGCCTCAGTGAAAGCAGAAGGTGAGTGTTCACCTTACTCTGCCTCGATCTCCGGCTGTATTTCAAGCCGGAGATCGAGGCAGGTATCGTTGGAAAGGGGAGATCCTCCCCTTTCCAACGATACCGTGTGTGACAGCATTGCTGCCCGGGGATCAGGCGCAGAGCTCGATCCGCGGGCAGCAATGCGCACTAGACCACCAGGGATCTGTTTTGGAAGAGGTGGGAGGGGGGCTGCTTACTAGGTAAGTGGCCCCTTCTCCCCCAAACCCCCAAAGCATGGCGCCACGGCTGTGGAGACCCCTGGGGGCAGAGATCATCTGCCACCAGGGGTAAAAATAAAAATTAAAAAAAAACATTTCGAAGAGAGGTGGGAGGGGTTTGGGGCCCTGCGGCCCACTAGACCACCATGGATTGTAGACAAATGGTGTCTTTGGAAAGGGGAGATTCACCCCTTTCCAAAGACACCATTTTAGAAGCATTGCTGGTCACGGATCGGCGCAGAGCGCTCGATCCATGACCAGCAATGGCCACTAGACACTAGGGATTCGTTTGTGACGTGGGGGGTAGGGGGGCTGCTTACAGTAAGCAGCCCCCCCCGACCCCCAAAGCATGGGGGCACATATCTAATAAACCCTGGGGGCAGATGGCTGATAATCTGCCCCCCGTGAAGGGGAAGACAAAAAAATAAAAAAATAAAAATTCGTAGGGAGGTGGGAGGGGGTTTTTATGGCCCTGGGGCCCACTAGACCACCATGGATTTTAGAAAAAATGGTGTCACTGGAAAGGGGAGATTCTCCCCTTTCCAAAGACACCATTTTTGAAGCATTGCTGGTCACCGATCAGCGCAGAGCGCTCGATCCGTGACCAGAAATGCCCACTGGACCACCAGGGATACGTTTGTGAGGTGGGGGGTTGGGGCGCTGCTTACAGTAAGCAGCCCTCCATCCCCGGCCCCCAAAGCATGGGGGCACATATCTAATAAACCCTGGGGGCAGATGGCTGATCATCTGCCTCCAGGGAAGGGGGCAAAAAAAAAAGACAAATTTGGAAGGGAGGTGGGAAGGGGTTTGGGGCGCTGGGGCCCACTAGACCACCATGGATATTTGAAAGAAATTGTGTCTTTGGAAAGGGGAGATTCTCCCCTTTCCAAAGACACCATTTGTGACACATTGCTGGTCACGGATCGGCGCAGAGTGCTCGATCCGTGACCAGCAATGGCCACTGGACCACCAGGGTTACGTTTGTGATTTGGGGGGGTGGGGGGAGCTGCTTACAGTAAGCAGCCCTCTCCCCCCCGGCCCTCAACGCATGGGGGTACATATCTAATAAACCCTGGGGGCAGATGGCTGATCATCTGCCCCCAGGGACGGGGGCAAAAATAAAAATAAAATAAGGGACTTTTGGGTGAGAGTGGGGGGTGGCCACTAGCCACCAGGGATTTATTTTACAGAAAAGGGGGGTGGGCTTCTCCCCCTCACCCCAAGGGGAAATGGGGGCACCCCTTGTAGCCCTCCCTGGGGTCAGATATCTGGTTTTAGGAAGGGGCATGTGACCCCAGGGAGGGCTGCATGAGATGCCCCCCTCTTATCTGCCCCCAGGGAGGGCTGAATGAGATGCCCTCCCCTGCATTTGGTGTGGGGGGTAGAGGGCCACCCCCCATTACATTAGAAAATTACCTGGCAGTTTAGGGTGCCCCACAGCCCGCCCTAAAGTGTAGTGTACCATTTTCCATTTTTTTTCTTTGTTTACAAAACTTGCCTTGGCGCAGAGGGGCACATTGGTGTGCCAATCTGGCGCCAGGGTGCCCAAACCTTACTGCCCCACCCACTGGGGGGCCTGTGGGGGCACCTCATGCAGGCCTCCCTGGGCCTCCTACAAACGGCTGTGTGAGGTACACCGCCCCTCCATTTGGGGTGGCGGGGGAGAGGGCCCCCAAAGGGTCGGGGAATTTTCTAATGGGATGGGTCATTGACCCCCACCCGCAATGGAGTGGTTGCCATGTCATGCAGCCCTCCCTGGGACCAGATATCTGCTCCTAGGAATGGATGCCTGAGCCCAGGGAGGAGTGCAGGACAGCCCCCCTTATCTGCCCCTGAGGAGGACTACAGGAGATGGGCCGCCCCTTCAATTGGTGTGGGGGTGGAGAGGTGCACCCCCCTTCACATTATAAAATTCCACAGCTGTGTAGGGGGCCCCTCCACCCCCGCTAAAGGGCAGCCTGCCATTTTGAATTGTGTTCTTTGTTTACTATACCTGCCTTGGCGCAGAGGGGCACATTGGTGTGCCAGTCTGGTGCTGGGGTGCCCAAACCTTACTGCCCCACCCTGTGCGGGTCCTGTCCCACCATTTTTGGGGGCCCTCTCCCCCCCCACCCCAAATGGAGGGGGGGTGTACCTCACACAGCCATTTGTAGGAGGTGCACCTACTGGGGGCGCAAAAGGAAAAGGGTAACCCGCTGGTAACCCCAAGCCTTTCGCCACAGCACAATTTGTTCATGTGGGCAACCTACAGATTTGGGCCTAGGGTGTTGAAGCCAGCAAGGAAAACAGGGAACCCCAAGCATTTCCCAAAAGAGGACACCCGTGGGAATGCACAGAGGTCTGCCTTGCGCAAAGCGGCCCAGAATTTATTATCCAGAACCCCAGACAAAGTGAACATTGTGTTTTTTCCCCACCAAATATCACACTTTGTCGGGGATTGTGGCTAATAAAAACTGGGGCAATTTGCACAAGGCAGACCTCTGGGGATTCCCACGGGTGTCCTCTTTTGGGAAACGCATGGGGTTCCCTGTTTTCCTTGGTGGCTTGGACACCCGAGGCCCATATTTGTATGTTGCGCTTGTCTGGAGCAAGTGTCAAATTCAGATGTGAAAACAGACTTGAGGTTACCTGTGTTTGAGGGTTTCCCCTTGGCGCCCAGGTAGGTGCACACACACGTGAGGCACCGTTTTCATCGGGACACCTGCGGGAACGCGGGACGGTAGGCCATGTTTTGTTGGCGGCGTGTTTCGATGGTGAGACGAGTGAAATGTGTGGAAAATGGGTTTTTTTCCCACATTTCGGACTTTGCGGAGGTGTCTGGGTAATAAATTCTGGTCCGATTTGTGCAAATCATACTTCTGGGGATTCCAACGGGTGTCCTCTTTTCGGAAATGCATAGGGTTTCCTGTTTTCCTTGTTGGCTTGGAAACCCGAGGCCCATATCTGTATGTTATGCTTGTCTGGAGAAAGTGTCAAATTCAGGTGTGGAAACAGACTTGGGGTTACCTGTGTTTTAGGCTTTCCCCTTTGCCCCCAGGCAGGTGCACCCACACATGTGAGGTACAGTTTTCATCGAGACACCTGTGTGAACGTGGGACGGTAGGCCATGTGTTGTTGGCGGCGTGTTTCGATGGGTGAGCCGAGTGAAATGTGTGAAAAATGTGTTTTTTTCCCACATTTCGGACTTTGCAGGGGTGTCTGGGTAATAAATTCTGGGCCGATTTGCGCAAATCATACTTCTGGGGATTCCCCAGGTGTCCTCTTTTTGGAAATACATGGGGTTCCCTGTTTTCCTTCGTGGCTTGGACACCCGAGGCCCATATCTGTATGGTGAACCCGTCTGCAGAAAGTGTGAAATTCAGGTGTGAAAACACCCTTGGGGTTACCTGTGTTTTAGGCTTTCCCCTTGGCACCCAGGTAGGTGCACCCACACATGTGAGGTACCGTTTTCATCGGGACACCTGTGGGAACGCAGGAAGGTATAACATTTGTTGTGTTTGTGTGGTTTTCATAAAGTTTTGACCCATTTGCTGGTGCCCTTTGTCACACAACCCTTTCATTTCCCAAATGTGACCTACATTTAGTCGCTGCTTTAGGCACCATACACTTTTGTAACCTGCACAAGTCACCTACCCTTGAAAAGGTCTGTCTGTGCTCTTTCAAAAAATGGATGCTTGCCATTCCTCACCACATTGGTTTTCCCCATTTACACATGCTAAGTGCGTTTGTTCAGGCTGTGAGCATAAAACTCTTGTGTACCATGGCTCAGTGTTTGGCTTGTGGTTTTGCTTGTTTTGTAAAACACTACAAGAAATGTGTGCTCTCCTAAATGCAAGAGTCTGGGGAATGTAGCAGAACATTGCTTTTCTCAAAATTCATAGAAGCCATTGCCATACCAAGCTAACCATGTCCAACACATACCTTTTTTTTCGGTCATTTTCCTACTCTTCCCCAATCTATGGCATTTTCCCCTACCTAGTTGTTGCCTGACTTATGCAAATCACCCCTTCCTAAACTTGGAATTTTGTCTACTTTTCAGAAATATATGCCTTTCTGTCCTCCAATTTGGCTTTTCTACCCTTTTCTTCCAATCCGTCCATGCATGTCCCATTGGCAAAAATAGCCAAAATCGCTTACCTCTCACAAAACGGTTGATAACCACATCAAAATAATTTCTTTTTGTTTCCACTCAACCTGTTCTTGAAAGCCAGGAAATTTGGGAATTCAGCACAGCAAACCATTTGTTCCTAGCTCTTACAAGGAAAAAAACACAGGCTTCTTTGTACATCATTTTATTGGCATTTTTTGAAAAAACCCAAAATGTTCCCACTTTTTGGTTATTTTCTCTCAACCCCCTACAGCAACCTAGGATTCCTGGGTGGCGCTATGACCGCCTACATGTGGGAAAAAAAGGAGCCAAATTTGGCCGAGATATTTCATGTAACAAAAAAGATACAAGCCATTGAATGGCCACATACTGAAATCACCAAACAAGGCCTTGGCACTGGGGGGAAATACCCAGGGCACTTAAAGGGTTAAGACAAAGTTGGTTAGGGACTTCCATGATGAAAGGACCCTGAACTGGGTAATAGAGCCAGCTAATCGGATCTATGAGGTCCAAAATCCAGTAGAAAATAAGAATTCCCTTAAAAAATCTCTAACCAACCAACCAACACCCCTGCTGGTGCCTAGGTGGCAGAGGCGAACGTTATCCCCATTTTGGACCTAGAAATGGGGACACCTAAAAATACACCTCCCACTAACAAATCAAACTAGAGGCAAAGAAGACCATCTGACCAATCCCAAGCAGGTGGTAGCCAGGCAGGGTACCCCACAAAGGTGTCACCTGACTCTGCCACCTCCCTCAGCCCAAGGTAGAAGGAGAATAGACCCATCTTGGGGTACACATGGACTCCGCATCTCAGGGGGGGATCCAATCAGATGAGTACGGCGCCGGGAAACTCCCCTCCAAACTTCCCTCCAACTTCCCTCAAGCGGGCAGTAATAACCACCCTCTAGTTTAAGTTTCTTCCCCAGGTATCCTCAAAACCCCAACATTCAGAACAACCCTCCTTTCTCTCTCTGCTTTCAGGAGTCTAGACCACCAAATCAGGGAGAAGAAAGGCCAAGAATGGAGAGCTATCAGGGAAACCTTCCATATCAAGTCTACTCAGAGAGAAGGGATAGTTACCCTTCCCGAGAACAGCAACGAGTTGACTCAAGACTCCCGTATCAGCCGGAGAGGGTGTCACAACTTGATGCGCCAGGTCCAGAACTTGACCCAAGACCTGAGTCACATGTTGAGGTCTCAGCAGAACCCTCAGATGAACATGGCTGCTCAGAACAGCTCGAACCCAGGGTCTGGCACCCCAGAACAATGACAGGGAGAGAGCCCCAACAACCAGCAGGTTCCATAGGAGGAGGCTTGGGAGGAAGGTGGTAAGGATTCGAATCGGGCGTCACACACCAGCCCAGGACTCTTGCCACTGGCCTAGGTTGCAGCGAACTATTAAAACACTTTTACTTTATTTCCTAAGAATTCAGATTTAGATGGCACCCAACCCATCTCACACCCCCTTTTACAAATACCCCGGGTCACAATGGACCATAAACCAGGCCAGTGGGTGGTAATACAATATTTATGTATTTTAAATTCAAATAAAACACACAAATTTAATATTGGGCAGCAATCACCAACAGGGTGATAATTACAAGGTACATTGATGAAATACACTTAGATTGACCTTCCAATATAATATACACAAAGCACAAATGAATGAGAGCAATATTACTTTTTGGGTAAATAGCACACCAGTTAGGATTTCCCTCTGCAGTTCTCCCTCAAACCACTATTAACCGAATTTTGTGTAGGTAGCAAGGAGTAGCAAGGAGTCAGGTATCCTAGGCAACACACAGAATTAAAAATAAAAATTGCATTTGCTAATTTACACAGGATTAAATGTCAAAACGGTTTGAAAAACGGGTTGAATCGACCAAATTGGAATGCGGTTTTTATGCTGAGTGACAGATGCCCATCACAGGGATAATATGAAAGTGAAGGAGTGACTCTAAATTAATGACGGGATGAGATTCTCAATGGCAAAGGAAATCCAGCTTTAAAAATGAAAGCAGTGGACAAAGAAAATCGGTTTGGAAAGGAAAGGTTTCACGTAAACTAGATTTTAGTGGCTAGAAAAGAGAAACACCACCTGTGAATAGAAAGGTTAAGCTGCAGTTTCACCCCCTTCACGCTGTGTGCCTCTCTAAGGGAGAAACAATTTATTTAATCAAAATCGTACTAAGGACTTACACAAGGACAGAATTAAGTAAAAAAGAATGGTGCTAACACTTGGAGATCAAGGACAGGATGCACAAAGGTTTCTGACAATTTTAAGGATATCTGCTAAGGCAGTTAGGGGATTTCTATGGGATTGGACCTAATACAATGCAACAGAGCAAAGGATGCAGCTTGTGGCTGTTGGGGAAGGGAAATACTCACAACAAACACTTGAATGGGTTATTTTGGACAGTTTCTGGAGAGTGAGGCAATATCTGGTCACTGGTCACAGCGGTGTGCTGTCCTAAAAGAAAACAGCTGAGCAAAGGTCTGGTCACAGCGCAGCACCTCAGCTGGATAGAGCGGGTAGCAGGGCAAGCAGGTAGCACTGGATAATCCCAATGATGATTCAGTCACCTTTCCCCTTTCTCCCTGCGTTATTGAGATTTTTAGTGGGGTTTTTCTGGATCAATGGTCCTGCCTGGATATTGTCCGCTATACTCTGGCCCGCCAGTGGAATCTGGAATCTTGCAAGATGAATATGGAATATCTGGATACGCAGGAGCTAGAAAATTCAGAAGAGAGTGTGTTTTGTCTCTGTGAGCTTCTACCTTTTATAAGGCGGGTGACATCACAGGATTTACTATGGGGCAGAACTTTGCCTTGACATGCCTCTAATAACTGGATTGGTCAGGGTTTACTATTACCGCCTTCTTGTCAGCTGGTTGGACTACAGGGACATGACATCTGTTTAATGGGGTGTGCTTACAAGGCCCATGGCTTGCCCACAGTTCTTTTAGCCAAAATCAGTTACGACATAAATTGAAAATTCTTACAGTTATAGCACTTTTGAAAGTCACATAGGCAGATTTCAGATTTTACACTGAACATGTCATTACAATTCCCACATTTGAACAATATTATTTGCTGTTCTAATAATCTTTCACCATTTCTAGTGGGAAACGCTTCACCTAAACTTCTACAATTTTAGATATGTGTACCTATTATCACAAAGCATGTTTGCATTACATTTCAACGTTATGCCATGTATTTTTACCATGATTTACATTGTTCTGCCATTTGCATCCTCCATATGGTAGAGAAAGCTATGGTGTCTTGTTTTAAGGCCACCAAAATTAAATTTAAACTGTTAAACTGTCGTATTACTGTGTTTTCCAGTTGCAGAAATAAAAGTCTTAACGTTTATTAATTCAGAACAGTATTTTGCCCCAAATGGGCCAGCATTGTCTTCCAAATAAGGGCATACTTCCCAACCCCCACCTAAATGTCAGACTTTAGCCATCCTGAAACCTTGTTTCTCTGGAGTTGCCCGAAGCTCCCCATTTTGAGTTGAGGGGAGGTGCTGCTAAAAAGTCACACCTATGTGTCCCAGAAATCCATTGTACCAGGCTGCAGCACTGCCACAGAGTCTGGCGAGGGCGTGAGATCCACCACCCTTGCCTATTCATATGCCCCAGGGGCTGGTCCACTTGAAGGGAGGCAGATCCTGGTCCCAGGAAGCAAAGTCCTTTGAAGCCAGGCCAGGAAAAAACCTGTTCTGTGGCTCCAGCAAATGTATTATTAATATTTTTTCTTTCCTGAACCAGAAAGCAAAACTGTTGGAATTATATATCCTACATATGTTTTAAAACAAACCCCCCTCACCTTTCTATGCAAGGACAGGGCCTTAATTCAACAATTTACTTTTAAACAGACATTTCCTTTTTTGTAAAAAAAAAGCACCATTTTACGCATGGTTAATGTTCTTTTGCTGTCACAATGCAGGCTTCTCTTATATCTAGATTCTAAACATTATTTGTAGCCCTAGGCAATTTCCCATACACAGAAATCTGTTCAAGGCAAGGGTCCACTGAAACTGACATAAGCACAGAGAGATAGGGCTTCTTGTGAAGAGTTTAGTTTTCATATTTTGTTGCAAAAAGTCAAGTGTTTTTTCTGTACGGCTTGGAGTGAAGTTCGTTGTTATTTCACAGATCTTGCCCGACACAGCCTGTCATTCAGTGAGAAATGCCCCCTTTTGTTGGAGCACAACCTGAATATAGATGGACATAGCTGGGTCTCACTGGAACAGAACTGTGTACTGTTGAAACGGTGAAAAAGAGCATCAGGGCGCAGTCATTATAAATGCAAAATATTTCCTTTTTCAATGGAAAATGTTTAGCTAGCAGCAGCGCTGCTTTTCAATTCTTTTCTTTGGTGCACATAAGGAAAACACTGCCACCCTTTCTCGGGGTGTTCCATGTTCCATCTTGCCCCATATGTGCTTGGCGAAGACAGCACAGCCATTATTTTGGTGACTGCAACACGTAGTTTTGGTGCAATGCAATGGTGCTCAATGGAGCCAGCACAGCCTGTCTGCTGGTACTGCTGAAAAATGCAGTTTGGTGATGTAAGGGAGTTCTGCTGGGCAGATAAATGTACCCCACATACCCCCCTGACTTTCTCGAGACTTCTTGTTGGGGACGGGTAGAACAAAGTGGGGTTCATCGGGTGGAGTTCTTCTTCCATCACGGAGCGGTATGCCACAATCCTCCCTTTGTCTTTCGTTGGAGTGTGGAGCGACACCACCTTTCCTTCCTTCCCTTTTCCAGCTCCCCGGGGAGGTTCTCATCGGTCTATGAAGGAACAGGATCAGTACTCACTAGTGAATAAATAAAGACAGGTTAGAAAATGTTTCCGCTGATTGTCTTCCCAGAAAGTTGACATCAGTGAGACACACATGCATTATGTACATTAGAGTTTTCGAACAATATCAGCAAATAATTCCTTAACAAGGCAAAGATAGTTATTTTTACACCATGGTTATGTGAGGCACTTTTGCAATGATAATGAAGAAAAGTACTCCCTGTTAGATAGATATACCTATGGATCTACTGTTCCCTTCTGGTTCTTCTTTTTCTTGTTCTCATTCTCCAGGTGTCTCCTCTATTTGACTTTCCCTTGGCTCCTCAATGAGCTGCAAAGTGTGCCTGAAATGAAAACTCTTTAGCTGATTAATGTGGAACTATTTCTCTTCTGTCAGCTCTCCTTTGGGGAGGGGAGAAAGGTTCTCTCCTTAGTCTGGTTCTTTTGAAAATTGTACAAGTAGACCCTGTCTCCTACTTGGTATAACTTTTTGGTTGTTTTTAAGTCATATTGAGTCTTCATTCCCTCTGCTGATTTTTCCAGATTCCGCTGTGCATACGCAAAATCATGCTGAAGGTGTTTTCTTAGATTCTCAACATATTCATGAGTTGTGGAGGCATTTATCAGGGTCTGCTCTTGTATTCTATAGAGCAGATGTTGAGGTAGCACCATCCGTCGCCCAGTCATTACCTCAAATTGAGACATTTAGGTTTCAGAAGATGGTGTAGATCTCATGGCCATCAGGACAAGCGGTAATTGGATGACCCAACTGGCACAGAATCTGCCACAAACCTTTTTAGAATTCTCACAATTGTTTTATTGTACCTCCCAGCTCCCCCACTAGAGGACGGCGGTATGCAATATGAAGTTTCCTTTTTACCCCAAATATCTCCCACATCTTTGTCATCGCTTCGCTGGTGAAGTGACTTCCTCGGTCTGACTCAATCCATTGGGGTAGTCCAAAACATGAGAAGATGTGGTTGATCATCAGGGCAGCTGCTGTTTCTGCCTTGCAATTTGGGTCCGGCAGACATTCCACCCATTTGGTAAACATGTGTGTTACTGTTAGCATGTACTTATTCCCCCTAGAGGAACGAATCACGGGCCCGAAGAAATCTACTTGTAAATCTGACCGAGGCAGTGTCATCCTCCTCTTCTGGAGGGGAGCTTGGTGCGTGAGTGAACTTGACTACAATTGTGCACACACAAGGCACCCCTTCAAATATTGGTTGAGGTGCTGCCCTATGTGTGGCCAGTATGCAACCTCCCACAAGATTTCTAGAGTAGTGTGAAACCCCTGATGACTGGCTGTGGCCGTGTCATGGGTGTCGCTTAGCATTAGGCTCCAGAATGAGGGAGGTACCACCCACTGGTTGCATCCAGGGATGGATCTCCTTCCCAACAAACCATCTTGGATTTAGAACATTTTGGGACACTTCATCAACATCCTGAGGTCCTCTTTGCCAATGTAATCGGTATCCGTCAGAGGAAAGTTCTCAGGGTCTTCAATGTGTTGAAAAAATTTCCCAATAATCGGATCCCATTTTTGCGCATTGATTAAATCCGCATCTGGGTCTCCTTAGTGCATTGGACAGTTGAGAGTTCATTGTGAGCATTTGTCTGGGACCTAGTTACAGCAGTGACCTGGATTTCCCCCAACAGGGACTCAATCTCAAGGAGATCCCCTTGGATGCTCTGGTTTTGGCCCGCTGATCTGCTAGGTCATGCCCAGTTTTGTCTGACCCTACTATCCTGGAATAAACCTTAATCTTCTTCCAATAGATGTTCATCCCATGAGAGGTGACCGGATCATCAATATTTTTTATTAGCTTGCCATGTTTAAGTGGTTTGTTATTAGCACACAGCATGCCTCTGATTTTCCAATTAACCAGGTGCTCCACAAACCCGTTCCGGTCATAATCTGAGTCAGTGATTATGACCAGTTTGTGGAGTTGGTGTTGGACGGCAATGAGGATGGCCTGATGAACTTCCATCAACTCTGCCACCGGACAACTGCAGGGACCGCTTTTGTTTCCAGCGGAGGGTTCCCGGGCATCATTCACCCAGGCATTCCCAATGCCGGCCACCAGTTCCCTTTCCCCATTGTTATCAACATGGTAGGAGCACCCGTCCACAGAAACTGTGGGCATTCCCTCACACTTGTCTTCTTCATAGACTTTGTGCAGGGAATATAGGTATGCCTCGATGTTGTTTTGGGTTTTGAGACTTTCGTCTTCGAGACAGTTTTTTCGGGCACAATCATGCAAGTCAGCCAGACCTTGGCCAAGGGGACTCTTCTTGTGTTCACCATATCTGACCTCCACAGGAAAGTCTTGCATTGACAGAATCCAGGAAGTAATTCTGGAATTACTCACATTTCCAGCCCGGATTCTGTCACTTTGGAGGTATTGCAAAGGCTGGTATGGAGTCTCCACAATGATGTGTTCCCCCTGGATGAACGGGTGGTAATTTTTTAATGCCCACACCCTTGCCAGGAGTGCCTTCTCACAATCGTTGAACTTTTCCTCCACAGAGGATAAAGTCTTGCTTGCATAGGAGATTACTTTATTGACCTTGTCATACTTTTGATATAATACTGCTGTCAAGCATGTATTCGAGAACCCTGTCTCCAAGAAGAACTCCTTGCTTTTGACAGGGTAAGCTAGACAAGGTGCTTGTGAGAAACTGCTTTTGAGTTTTTATCTGCCTCTGCTTGTTCTGGACCCCACTCCCACTTGACCCCCCCTTCATCAGATGGATCAGGGGTCTTGTGACCTCTGCGTAATCCTCAATGAACTTCTTACTGTAATTAGTGAATCCAAGGCGGTTTCTTAGCTAACACAGAGTTGTGGGGTCTTTAAGTAGTGCTTCCACTTTCTTCTCCTGGGTTCAGAGACTCTCAGGAGTTATTTCATGTCCCAAGAAGTTGACATGGGTCCTGGACCACTGTGCCTTCTGGAAGGACAGTTTTGCTCCGGCAACCCTCAACTGGGTCAGAACATAACGGATTTCCACTATGTGTTCCTCCACCATTGAGCTTTTGATCAGGACATCATCCACATAGGCACATTGTGTAGGAACATGTTGAATTTGTTGCTGGAGTTTATGTATCCGAAGTGAGTCTGGGTCCACGTGTACTTCTGTCCCCTGAAGGTAAAGGCCAGCTTGTATTGGTCCTCCCTACTGACAGCCACAGTCCAGTATCCATTTGTCAAGTCTATAGCGGTATATACCTTTGACCCGTGGATCTGGGCCAGCCTTGGTAAATGTAGGGAAGAGGTCATCGGTGCATGTGGACCCGTTTGTTCTGCTACCTATGGTCTGTCCAAAGTCTCCATTGGCCATTTGGTTTCAAAATCCCCAGCACCGGATTATTAAAGGTGCTGTGGACTAGACGAATTATCCTACAGGACTCCAGGTTTTTGATAATTTCTATCAGGGACTCCATAGATGCGAGAGGTAAACAATATTGCTTCACAAATACTGGAGACATTCCAGGGTCTGTAGGAATTGTGGTTGTATGTATCTCGGTGCGACCACAGTCGTACGAGTCCACCGCAAAGATGTCTTGGAAATCTAAGAAAACCTGTTTCAGCTTTTGCTTTTGCTCCTCAGTCTCACAGGCATCAGCGAGGTTGACCTGCTCTTCCACCCTTTGCCTGAAGCCTGGAAAGACATTGGGTTCCGCTATCTCAGCGACCTCCTCCAACTCGGTGGAGAGGTCTCTGGTTAGAGTATTGACCTGGACATAGGGTTTCAGGTAGGAGAGGCAGTCATTGTGGACCTGGAATATCACCTCATCCTGCCTAATGTCACAGGTCACCTCTTCCTCCCTTTAAGGGAAGGAAGAGTACACTGGGAAATTCCCCCCTTGCCGGCTGAAGATCCTTTCTGATGGAATGTCATCGTCATTGTCACGGTCAAAGCAGTCATTGTGGATTGGTGCTATCAGTTCATTTCTTAAATTCATGGAAAAATGTCGGTCATCACCGCCATTCCAATAATGGTGCCTGCGCCCAGAGCGATACTCCTAGGGTTACTGTTATCCATCAATATTGGAATGGTGTTGTGTTCTACATTGACTAATGGTGTTGGGTTCAACCACAACCCCTGCTGTTGCAGATGTGCATTGAGATGTACATAGGTGTCAGAATTTTGCCGTTTCTGTCCTCTTTTAATTTTTAAGTCCAGTGGGAATTGTCGGGCCCGTACTGGAATGGTGACCTCCTCTCCAATTTGAACTTCAACTGCTTTCAGCTGCAATTGGCTGACCAAAATGCTTTTTCTGCTTTTAATGAATTCCATGGGATTGCCCACTACTCGGGACCTGGCCTTGTAATTTATGAGGTCCAAATTAATTGCAAACCGATTGGGAATATCACTGCCTAAATAGAATGCAGCAGGGACATCTCGCACAACCCAACAATTATGCTCTATGCTTTTATGACCTATATAAATTTTGAGCATACACCTGCTAGGCAGGAGAAGTTTGGAATTGGGAGTTTCCAGGTGCATTTCCCACTTATCAATCAATTTAAATGAGGGGATGGCTGAATCTTTTGGGAGTATTCTGAACAGGGCTTCACTGATGAAGCTCTTTCCGTTGTTCAGGCACACTCTGGCAAGAACAGACTCCTTTCCCTCATTTAACTGAATAGGGAGGAACACCTGTTCTCTAATTTTCTAAATGTCAGCTACACTTTGAGCTGGTTTTTCATCACTTTTGACTATAGAATTGGGATTTTCAATGTGTGCATTGGCATAACATTTTAAAGTATTTCCTTCCAGTGTGGAATGCCACTTGAAACTGAAGGAAGGGTGATTTTTAGGAACTGAGAGGAGTTCCCGTCACCAATTTGTTGTCCGACAGCAATTGCTGTAATGTCAGGTATCTGGTTATTTTGGAAATGAAACTCAATATGATCAGATTTTTGTTCAACCATGTGGCAGGTGCCATTTAATCTAACATGGTTGAAACTCTGTTTTAATTTTATTGGCCCGTTATTCTGATTCCAGAGGACTTTGTTCACACAGTCTATTAGGGGAGACAACCTGGGAAGGATGTCATTCCCTAAAATACAGGGGGGTCCCCTCTGGAGTCACGACTATGACCAGGTGTTTCAATTAATGTCGCCCAATTTTTATTTCCAGATCTGCAGTCTCCTCGACAGGAATTTATTTCCCATCGAAGTTCTGTAGTTGTCCAGGATGAGGGATGAGAGGGATCTCGTGTCTCTCCCCCCTTCCTGTATTTAGCTGCTCAAAGGCCCTTTTAGACAGAGGAGTGGCTTGGGATCCACTGACCACAGGTGCTGAAAATGCACAATGCCCTTGCACTGGAACGGGGGAATGGAACCTCCCCTCCTTCTCCTTAAGCGGGCAAAGGTAATGGGCATTTTGGGCAAGCTGGGTGGTCAATTTCTTTATTTTAGACTCTGACACGGTGGAGTTTTGGACAGTTTTCTGTGCCCAAGTCTGGGAATCTGTAACAAAAATGTTGCATCCTGAAATAGATGGGATTTTGGAATCCCCTTTTTCATTTAGCTCTGTTCTGCCCCTCTTACCTGGTGGCAGTCACTAGAACCAGTTTGTGGAGAGGATCCCTCCATTCATATTTCTTTCTCTGGATGAAAATTCTGGGGTTCATGGATGGGTGACTCTGAATCAGTCCCCACACCCACCCAGTCTTCATTCAGATCTTTTGGGACCCATTTTTCTTTGGGAGGAATTCCCCCATCCCTGAAGGAGAAGATTATCCTCACAGAATACTCTAATGATTCTTCTGCTTCAAACTGGAGGACACTAACTTCCTCCACAAAATTGGTCTTTTTGGGTTCTTTATTTCTCCTACCCGCCCTCGCTTCCCTGGGTTGCAGATTTCCGGGGGCAGGAGATTTTAGTTCCTGTTCCGGAGTGTCCAGGGGCTTTTCATGGGTGAGGAAGGAAGCTTCCTCTAGGGCTTTAATCCCCCCT